>NC_056629.2:17638138-17998138 GCF_002870075.4 Lactuca sativa
GAATACTATAGTTCAACTACATCCTAACATACAAGGGATACATATTGTAGTATATAGTATAGTGATAAAACTCTCATGGGGAATTACTCAGACGATTAACAACTATCTAGGCGGTCAAACTTACGAGCAATGCTCCTAACAAGTATTAACCTACAATATTATAACTTATTAATATCTATGGCAATCTGGTAATGGAAGCTAAATCTTTCACTAATCCCAATGAATATTTAAAGTTTTAAATAATAAGGAATAACCAGATAAGATCATATCGGATGTATGATCCATTTGGTATACTGGGTGTATTGTTTGGAAAATCCACTTTCAACACTTCAGTAGATCTAGCCTAGACATCATCCTCATAGTTGATCAATCAACATTATGACTAGAATCACTAATAAATCTTATTTATAGATTCATAATGACAATAATGAATATAGATATTAGTTACACTTAAAGCCTAACAAGCACAACTTAACGTACAAAATTTTCTAGCGGAAACCCGAAAAGTCATGGGCCGAACATCGATACTGAGCACTTCTTTCTATCTGTCTCTCTGCTATCTCAGAGCCTTATTGATAATACTTCATAACTCCAAAAAGTCAGAAAAATAGGGAGAAGAAAGGTTTCCAAATAGAGAAACCCGAATGTGAAGGTATGAGAAATGAAACAGGCCTTTAAGTGATATTTATAGAGGCTCTGCAGGGGAGGCGCATTGCACCAAGGACCCAGGCATGCCACGCCTATAGGTAGGTGCGGGAAATGGCTCTGGTGATGACACGTGGCACGATATAGATGGCGTTATATCGCAATTAACATGTAAAATCCCAGATCTTCAAAAAAAATCATATTTTTCACATACGAGCTCCATTTTTGACGTTCTTTATATCCATATGTATGTATTTACGATTACTATAACTTTCCTTTAGATCTTAATAGCTAATTCTCACTCTATTTTAAATTCTTATTTTTATAGATTTTACACTGTTAAAATTCGTGTAAAAATCATAACTCCTTCGTATGAACTCCATTCACGATTGTCATTATATCGATGGATTTGCATTTACGAGTTCTTCAAATCTCATTTACATTGTTTTGGCTAACTCTCAACTGATTTTAATTTCAATTTCTGTGTCACACACTGTTGCGCCGAAACTTCGAAAAATCATATCTTCTTCATACGAAGTCAGATTTAGGCGTTCTTTATACCTACAAAATTGTCATCACGACTACTACCACTTTCGTGATGATTACTTGGCTAAAGGATAATATATTTTATACTTTGAATTTTATAAACAAATGGTTATATTAAATTCTATTATAAACTGAAAACGGGGTGTTACAACTCTCCTCCACTTACAGAGATTTTGTCCTCGAAATCCTACTCCTAGCGCGCCTTGAGATAATGCCCAATCACCATCTTACTCGAGGTTGATTCGGGACCTAGCACTTCTTTCTGCCCGACTCTCTACTGTCTCAAAGCCTTATAATACTTCCAAAGTCCAAAAAGTCAGAAATCTAAGGGAGGAAATGTTTCTAGAGAGAAAGAGAAACATGAATGTGAAGGTGTGAGAAATGAATGGGCCTTTCATTGCAATTTATGGAGGCTCTACAAGGGAGGCATGCCACGCTTATGGGTAGGTGCGGGAAATGGCTCTAGTGATGACACGTGGCACAAATTGAGTGATGATGCGTCGCAATTAACAATTAAAATGACAAATCTTCAAAAAATGATATCTTTCGCATTCGATCTCCATTTTAGACGTTCTTTAAATCCACGCTGTAACATCCATAAAATTCATGAAAATTTAAAACTTTTTCAAGCATCCAAAAACCATTATTTATTACAAAGTGTTTTCAAAATAGTTTCATATCAGAGTATCTTAGAAATCAAAATCATAAAATGTGAGGAGGTATACAATCAAGCCTTCACCTTCCCGCGGTCATCCGAAGTACCTGAAACAAAATCCAAAACTATAAGCCCGAAACTTAGTGAGTTCCCCCAAAATACCAACGCCATACAAACCATAACCATATCATAACAAACAACATGCATATAGAGTCTATAGTATGACAGGACCGCCCTCATCGGGCCTTCAGTCTGTCTGGCCCACTCTCAGAACCTCCAGCATGTTTGGTCCGCCCTACTGGGCTACCGGGCCTTTAGCCTGTCTGGACCGTTCTCCGGGCCTTCGGCCTGACTGGTACACCCCATTAGGCCTTCATTCTATCCGGGTCCGACATGGGTGGCCTACAGCACAAAGCAGGACCGCCTCAACCCACACCCGAATATACAATCAACACATAGGTAACAAATGCTAGCCTGTACAAACAGTCATATCGATCTAACAAATCACTAATCATAGCATCATCCTATATACAAGGATACCGACCTAACAGGTCACTAAACATAGCATTATTTTATATACCATGATATAGATTTAACAGATCACTAAACATATCATCATGCGATAACCAGGATAACAATCCAAAAGGGTCGACATTAGTGCCTTCGATCCTGTTAGTATAGTGAGGAAAACTCACCTCACAAGTAGTGTTGAATCAAGAGGATCAACCCCAACTCTCAGCTCCAAACTCACTGCCTGTAATCCCCATATGACTGATTCCATTAGAATCCCAAATTACCAAAATACCCTCAGAAGTCCAACTTGGTCAACCCTTGGTCAAAGTCAAAGTCAAGGCTCATGGTCAACAGTCCATGTTGACCCAACTCGTCGAGTTCATCTACTGACTCGTCGATTTCCTTCAGTACTCAGAAACTAAAAACTCGAGTCAACTCGCCGAGTTACCTGAGTAACACATCGAGTTCTTCAGTGTCCAAAAGACTGGGAAAACCCTAATCAACTTGCCGAGTCATCTCACCCACTTGCTGAGTTCACTTAGAATCCAGAAGGCATGTAAACCCTATCCAACTCGTCGAGTTGGCTATGCAACTCGTTGCGTTCCTTCAGCCCTTTTCTCATTCAGACACTTTTAAGTGAAACCAAGGCTCCAAACTGTAGATATAGCCTCCTAGGGTGTAGTTACCACGTAAAGTTGCCAACTTTACGTGCATGCATGGCCTTAAGAGGCTAAACACCCAAAACTAGTCTTAGGAAGAGGTTTAGGGCATGGAGAAAGGACAAGAGTAGATAAAGCCGATAACTTTATGACTATATGGCCTAGAGGAGTCCATATTTGAAGTTACAACTTCAAATCATGCTCAACTTCCAAAAATGGATCCAAAGTGGGTTAAAAAGGCCCTAAACGCTTGAATGGAGAGATCTAACAAGAAAATGATCAAGGTAATGACTTTTTACCTTCAAAAGGTTGCTTCAACTGAGTAGATGTCGGATCTATAAGCTCTTTCTCGTTCCAAGCTCCTAAACCTTCAAGTTTCTCCAAGAAATGCACCAAACACACACTCTTTAGCCTTGTGCACACTCAAAATGGAAGGTTAACTCGTTTAAGGTTTTCTTCTGGACGATAGGGGTGGTAATAGGGGATGGAGAAGGGACTTAAGGTCCTTTAAATAGGGTGCAAACCCTAAAAATTAGGGTTTTCATGCACAGCCTCAACTCGTCGAGTTGGGTCCTCCAACTCGTCGAGTAGGCTTCATAATCTCCGCGGTCGGATCAGTTTCTACACGAAGAGTTGGGGCAGCCAACTCGTCGAGTAGGTCTAAAAATATGAATATAAAAGATTCAAATTTATACTTAGGATTAAGGATGTTACACACGCATAGCTATTTCTGAGTACTACAACTTTCCTTTAGATTTCAACAATTAGTTCTCATTCTGTTTTAAATTCCTATTTATAGAGTTTGCATTATTAAAATCTGTGTAAAAATCATAACTCCTTTATACGAACTCCGTTCGCGATTGTCTTTAAATTGATGGATTCATATTTATGAGATCTTCAACTCCCATTTATATTGTTTTGGATAAACTCAACATATTTTAATTTCAACTTTTGTACCACACACTGGTGTACCGTAACTCCGAAAAATCATAACTTCTTCATACGAAGTCAGATTTCTTTATACCTACGAAACCGTCATCACGACTACTACCACTTTCGTGATGATTACTTTGGCTAAAAATTAATATATTCCACTTTGAATTTTATTAACAAACGGTTATATTAAATTCTAGTGTAAAGTGAAAATGAGGTGTTACGATAGTTCCTTGTTGAATTTCTTCTTAGTGGATTCTTGTTTGTTTTTATAAGAATGGTATAGTGTGAGTAAGGTTACCGGTGATGGAGTTCGTTTTTGGTCTCTTGGATGACTTTTCAGATGATTTTGCACATCAGTTGTTATGGGAGTTTGGATGCCACGCAAGATTTTTGGATTGACTATCGCTATGTTGGTGAGAACGGTGGGTTAGTGATGACTTGTCAAGAAGTCAAGTGTGTATTTGAGATCTTGGGTATAATTTTCGGATTTGGGTTTGGTTGAAATGCTCGATCAAGATGTTTTGAGTGTTCATACATGGTTTGGTGGTGTTCCTAGTCAGGGACTAGGGTTTTTATGATGAATAAGTGATCACCAGTTTTTAGGTATGGTTTCTAGAGTTTAGATTGACGGGTTCCAGATTTTGTGAAGTACATTGTTAGGGTCGGTTTGTAGTTCTCGTTTTGAGAGTCTCCTAATTTGAGTGTTTTTTCTATCAGTTAGGTCTTATAGTTAGGGAGAGATAATTAGTTGTTGCAGTTAAGTGTTTTAAAGCAATTGGGTTGTCTGTTGGTATCAAATGAGTTTCAAGTGGTCCTTTGAGCTTTCGCTATGGATTCCTTGATTTTATAAAGAGGTTGGAAGAAGCATATGGATTATGTTGGTGTTGTTTCAGAAATTCTAACCGGTTCAGATTTCGAGGATGGAATCTGGTTTATGGATTATGTTGGTGTTGTTTTCCAAAATTCTAACCGAGTCAGATTTCGAGGATGGAATCTAGTTTATGGATTATGTTGGTGTTGTTTTCCAAAATTCTAACCGGGTCAGATTTCAAGGATGGAATCTAGTTTAAGTAGGGGAGAACTGTAACATCCACTTTCGATATGTTTCTAATTTCAGGATGGAGGACAGTAATTTGATCAAGTAAAGGTCTTAGGCTTCAATGGAATAAAGTTTGGACCTTATTGGTTGTTGATAATGTTGGTTAAGTGACTTAAGCCCTTGAATTGTGTTTTGGAGCCAAAGAGTAAAATCGGAAAAAGTAATAATTGGACTCTTTTCATGTATTAATATATTATATTTGGTATTCAGTAAGTCAAAAGCAATTGGATAGAATTATTTGGGCCGTCAATACCTTCGTGTGCATATAAAGATCACTGAAAATGGATTTCAAACGAAGGAGTTATGACTGTTTAAAGTTAGTAAGGAATAAGCAAAAGCATGTCATCACGACGTGGTGGTTGTGCAGCCCAAGCACATATATTTAGGGTTTCCTCCATATTTAAGGGAATGGTTTTGTGTTTTAGGTCATTTTTCTCAGCCTCCATCATATTTAGAGTCTCTTAGGAGCAACCTTAGTCTCCCTTTCACAACTTTGAGCCTCACATCCATCCTCTGATCCATTTTGTGGGATTTTGGTGCTTTTAGAAGGAAGTTATTGCAAGATTGAGTTTTGGAACTTTGCATAATCTTAACTTTCATATATGTTCTGGACCTTGGGTATGATGCAAGTTTCCATCTTTATGTTTATAAGTTGCTATATCTAGATTCTAAGCTTGTTTTTTACCTATTGGATGAAGTTGTGTTGTTGGATGTGATAAAGTTTGCGACTTTATCATTCCACCTTATCCTATAAGTATTTTGGTCCATGGATATGGTCTTTAAGTACAATGCTTGGAGTTAGGATCTTATTTTGGTCATTTTTGACCTAAAATGGTGGGAGACATGCATTGGACATTCATGTCCATAAAATTATGATTTTTATGAGCCATGGGAGTACATTAAGGCCTTCTAGAAAGTATGAGACTTGGACTTGTCAAATTAAGTACTTGATGGATTAAATGGTTCATCAGCAGGACCACGATGTAACATAGGTTTGGCCTAGGCGCGGTGGCAAGAAAGCCATCACGATCTGATTTAGGGTCTACGACGCGGTCAAAAGGCTTTGTCGCGACGTAATGGTTAATAAAGGTTGACCATTGACTATGATTGTTGACCGTTGACTTTTGACCAATTTGATTTTTGGTCAAACTTGGGTAGAATTGAGTATTTGACTAAGAACTGGTCTCGGTTTGGCTTTATGTAGCTTGGATTATTCGTTATGTTGGTAAGGTTGCTGTTAAGCTTTTGTTGAGAAGTTCATGTGAGTTTTCTCACTATAATTTATATTGCGGTATGTATCCTCTATATGATAGGATGTGTTTATCCCGAGTTATGCTGCTAGGCATGTAAATTTGTTAGTTAGTTGCTTGTAGTGTGGCATTGCCTTTGTATTTGTGTATATATGTATGTTGACATATTATGCGTTGAGTTGAGGGTGATCCAGTTATGTGTTGTAGGCCAAGATACTCGGGACGAACCAACTTTATACTGAAGGCCAATGAGGCGTACCAAATTTATGTTGAAGGCCAAAGGGGCAGACCAATTATGTGTTAAAAGTCGAGGTGGACCATCTTTTTGCTGAAGGTTGGGGTTGACCAACTTTATGTTGAAGGCCAATGTGGCAGACCAACTATGTGATGGGGTTTGAGCATTCTAACACTCCTATGGTGTACATGCAACCCTAGAAACCTTGGATCTATGTTTTCACTAATATAAATGCAAATTTGATTTTTCCAAGGTTTACATCCTAACTAGCATGGCATGGGGTAATTGTAATACAAAACTAGTAGAATGGCATACCTTTCTTATGGAGTTGATTCTTTGACACCTTGTGAGCCTAGCACCCCAAGTGTGATGCCTCAAATGTTTCACACAAAACCAAGAACCCTTGGAATAACTTGAGAGAAGAACACTTCACCACAAAATCGGCTAGCCCTCCTTATTCTTTTCTAAGTGCCAATTTTGCTAGCCTATAGGGTCCTTTATAGTGTGCCACATGTAGGGTTATACCATGTAAACCCTAATGTGCATGGCTTTTCATTTCCCCCATGATCCATGGGTTTTAACCTCCATGGAGCACCCAATGGGTCCTAGCCCAATCTAGTGAATCATGAACCATAAGCCCACTATATATAAATGAATGATTTACAAACCAATCCCCATATATTTAATTAGTCTATTTTGATCACACAATTAATTCCAAATTAATTCTTGATCAATACTAATTAAATAACATATTAATATATTAGAGTTTATAATATATGAATCAAACCATAAGTGTTCTTTTCTCATTTTGTCTATCCAAGTGTTATGACGCCATGCAACCCAAATGGACCATGCCAAATCGAGTCAAGTACATACTAAATATAGTGATGGACTTAGACACCTTATCCAACACTATATGTTGAAGGAAGGGGCAAACCGTTTTGAGTTGAAGACCAAAGAGGTGAACCAACTTCGTGCTAAAGGCCATGTTTGTATGCATTATGTGTATATTTTTATGTATGGTATTTTAGTGAACTTATTAAGCTTTGTGTTTATAGTTGTGGATTAAACATTTTCAGGTACTTCAGATGATCATGAGAAGGCAAAGACATGATTGTAGACACACATCAACAGATTTATGATTGGAGATTATGCAATACATTTCCTTATGACTCTGATTTTGGATTATAGTTTACGAACAAATGATTTGTTTTTAATATGTCTTGATAGAATTGAGTGTTTATTCTGGTTTAAAATAAAAAAAATTATTCTGAAAATTAAGACGTTATAATTTGATCTAAAATCATATCGGTCATTTAAAAAAATAACTACTCAAAAGTTAGATTTACGGTCTAAATGACCAGCAATGCAATTTTTGGACATATCTGAAGTGTTTCTAAAAAATATCATCAACATGCAACTTTTTATAAAGCACGATAATTGTTTCTGAAATTTTTTTCTAAAAGCTTTTATATTATATTATGTCATAATTAAAACTTCCAAAACTTTCAAAATAAAAATATATCAAAATTAAAAGAAATCATCAAAACTTTCAGAATAAAAATATATCAAGATTAAAAAAGATAACGATTGTATAATCTTTTATTGTTTTTATATTTCTATTACTATGTATGTGAGAATTTTATTACCTTTCATACTTTTGGGAAAATTTTGTAAAGTTTTTTTTTTAGTTTTTTTTTTTTTTTTTTTTTTTTTTTTTTTTTTTTTTGGCAATGAGTGTCTATAAAATGATAAATATAACATATGTTGGTAACATAATAAATATTCGACAAATGTATTTTAGTAAAATGATAAGTGATTAGACTTAGGTTATGTTTGGCGGACTAGCTGAAAAGCTAGTTGTTAGCTAAAAAGCTAGCGGATGGCTGAAAAGCTAGCTGTTAAATAAAAAGCTAGTTGATAGCTGAAAAGCTAGCTGATAAAAAATAACGTTTGGTAAAACTAGCTGAAATATATAAAATTACATAAAAAGACATGTAAGAGTATGTGTTTTTATAATTAATTAAAGGGTGTATTTGAAAATTTTTAAAAAAACTCCTAAAAAGCTAGTCTAAGTAGCTTTTCAAAAAACTAGCTTATAAGCTACTTTTGGCTTACCAAACACGATAACATAAAAAAACTTGAAAAATAAGCTAGCTTATTAACAAGTTGTGGCGCGCGAAACACAGCTTTAATAAAACATTTAGGATTGATAAATTAGTTAATTATCTTTTATAATTTTGGAAAAAAATATACCTAGCAAAGTTATTTTTTTAGGTTTATTTTTTTGGCATTGAGTGTCTATAAAATGATAAATATGACATGTGTTGGTAAAATAATAAATAATCGACAAATGTATGTTAGCAAAATGATAAATTATATGATGAGACTTAATAAAATATTTAGGATTTAAATGATAAATTAGTTAATTTTAAAAGAATTTTTTTTTTGAAAATGTTAACAGCTGTAGATGATACTTGATAAAAGTTTTTGGAAAATAAAAGTTAATAAAAAATAATATGATAAAAGTAATAAGTTTTTATAAGGTTGACTATTGAAGAAGTTCTTAGAATGATAAAATGTAAAATATATCGGACGTGTTCAACACACAACGTTTGGGAGTTTCTGGCTTCTAGCGCTTAAGAAAACGTTCGTAAAGAAAGAAAAAGTTTTGTTCGGCAACATTAAACGCTACTAACATTAAACGCTACCAACTAGGCAATTACCGGCTACTTTTAACTGCTAACTGTTACCAACTAGTTTTTGCCAGACACGTTTGTCATGTATTAGGAGGTGTTTGGATAGGGAAAAAATAGGGTGTTTATTGTTTATTGCTTATTTCTACCACAATAAGCTAAATTTAAGTGTTTGGATAGGAATCCTTAAAAGTCAGCTTATTGTGGTATGGATAAGCTAAATAAGCTGATTTTAATAAGCATTTCCTTCCTTGCTTATTGTTTATTGTTTATTGCTTATTCTCACCGTAAATAAGCTAATAAGCTATAATCTAATTTAGCCAAACACCTCTCAATGTTTAAAAAACAAACTTATTACAATTAGTGAATTGGGGAAAAAGTTGTAATAAAAAAAAACAAATAAATAAAGGAGACAGACAAAGATGACATAAGGGCTATACTCGACTTAAAAATTAAAATTGGATTTCAAATAGCCTACAAATCTTTAAGAATACACTTTATAACTTTAGATGTATGTCAAATAGCCTAAAAGATATAAAACAGCCGCTGTGATTGGTCGAATGGTCTTAAAGATATAATTTCATATTTAATTATTAAAGTAATAACATTTGATTAGAGAACATATATTATAATCGTTTGATTACGTCTGTATCTATCTAATCATTATTTAAATTCAATATAGGAGAATATTTAATTTGATTTAAAGCCTCTTATAACCGGTTAGGTTTTCAACCTATAATCAAACGATACTTGTTAAAAATATTCACTCATATAAATCCTCGTGCCAATGAGGTAGACAAACATTATTAGAGTCACATAGGTGCACAAATCAATTTGGGGAGGTACATATAGAATTTCCATTATGATAAATATAATATGCTCAAAACTCAACACTACAATTGATTGGATATTTTATTCACTTTAAACAAAAACAATAATATATAAGTGTTATAAAATAGGATACACGGAAAGTAAATATAAGCGGTATGTTAGTTCTATTTTTTTCAACGACAAATCTAATTTACTTTTAATTCCACATATATCTCCGAACTCACCTAAAACGATGTAGAAAGGCAAATCTACCTGGTCAAAACTCATTTTAGAGGAGCCCTTGGAATTTTGAAAGCTTCTTCGCCTCCACCCTTTGAGTTCCAGGTGCTTTCCTGGCTCGCCTTCACTCATATCATAGGGTTGTGTTCTACGATCTTTAGCCTTTCTTCGTAAGATCTTGAGAACTGAAATGCTTAAGGATGATGCTCTAGGCAGAAATGTGATCTTCTAAGGCAAATATTCTTATATGCTAATTGCCTAAAAATCTCTCTCATTTCAACCCTCAACCTCAAAAAAAGATAACAACACTTGATATCGTTGAGCTAAAAGCACTTTGGTGTTACTTCTAATTCATTTATTAGGATATGATGAAAGCTAATTTGTAATAATTTGCAGAGACATCACATATGTCCCTTTTATTAGCTTGAATAAGTGGACTTAGTTGCAAATTATGAAGTAGGGTGATAATTGATGACTCAACACGACAAAAATACACTACACGAAATGAAATTGGGACGAAATGGTAATTCGAATTCAAATTGTTATTCGTGTCGTGTTCGTGTCAAGTGTAAAAAAAATACGATGTCGTGTCGTGTTTAAAATTCGATATGAAATTGAGACGATATAGCATTTGTTTGTCGTGTTTTTCGTATTATGTACGATTAAGTATTAATTAAATAAATTAATTGTTATTTTAAGTTATCTTTGTCGTGTCTTGTCGTTTTTTAATTGGTTTGTTTTCGTGTTAGTTAAAAAAATCATGTTATGTCGTGTTTGACTTTTGTGTTATACAAACATTGTTGTGTCATGTCGTATCAGACAAAAAAACGGTGTGTTTGCTCGATTTGACACCCTTATTATGAAGTCATGGAAATTTTAATTAGGACAATGGCTAGGTGATAGACAATCTGCTAGTCATATTGTTGTAAACAAAATGTTAATTGGTTTGTTCTTATTGTATTTTATGTGTACAAGTCATGGTCAACTTTTCCCTGATGTAATGTCTTAGAATAATTTGCAAATCTTACGAGTAATATTCTACATCGTTTACAATCAAATACTATGTTTAGTATCGCATCAGTTGTCTAAAGATAATATGCCATGAAGACTAGCAATATTGTATGTTAAATACTTCAGCTCTCGCCTGAAAACAAGCTTCCAAGAGGACTATTTACTAAACCTTTGACAAGTACAAAGTATCATGATGTGTTAAATAGAATATATGTAACATCTATAATTTAGCGTTAGAAATTTTGACCTTAAAGTGTAAAACTTCAACAAAGAATTTAATTTGTAATTTAAATAGATAATAACAAAAATACTAGTAGTATTGAAGCTTAAAAGTTGGTAAATATTAGTTAAACATTCAAGACTTGGCGCTAGGTTACATAATCCTGAATTTATCTTTCTAATTAATTTGGACCATATTTTTAAGAACATTTAAAGATGGGACATAGTTCAAACTAGACACAATGGGATTGACTTTGTTAATAAAAAAACACAACTAAGGTTATTTTGCAAAAAACATATCTTAAGCCTCTCTCTCTCTCTCTCTCTCTCTCTCTCTCTCTCTCTCACACACACACACACAGTAAAAGGCGAAAGAATAGTTTGCTTATTTGTGCTCACTGTGTGGCTAGGTCTCTTTTCTCTCTTGTAACGCCTGTGTTTCTGGGCTTGTCATTAATGTTGATATAATAGTCTAGGTTAACCTTTGTAACCTGTTTTGAAATAATAGAACTGTATTATTTGAGTACTATGTGTTTTGTGCTTAATTGCTTAATTATGTGATTTGATTAATTAAGAATAAAAAATAAACGTCAAAATTTAAGTGTAAAATAAACTCGATATCTTTACATAAAGTTGTAGTGGCCGAAACGGGCTTTCCGAATATATATAGAACGCCCAAATCTGACTTCGTATGAGGAAGTTATGATTTTCTGAAGTTTCGACCTAGCAGTATGCAGCCCGAATACTCGATTTGAGATCGAGCGGTTTTTAGCCGAAACAATTTAAACGAGAATCGAAGATCTCGTTAGTGGTAGCGAAGCGATAAAAAGATAGACGTGAACGGACGTCGGATAAAGAGGTTATGAATTTATAACGAAGTTTTCATGTCCCAGACTACTAAATATAAATAATAAAAATAAAATCAAAATTAGCCGGCGGAGTCTAAACGAAAAATGTAGAGCATAGTCTCACCTACGCGTGGATATAAAGAACGTCGAAAACGGAGTTCGTATGAAGAAGATATGAATTTTTGAAGTTTATTAAATAATTAATATATAAATTTAATTATTAATTCCGATATTATTCGAAGGGGAGTCACCGGACTTATCCGGGTTACACCCAGCGTAAGGCTGTACGCCCAGCGTATAGCGAAGCATGACGACCCTCGCACTCGAGTTATTCGGATACGTAAGCAGTGACGATCCGAGGCGTACACCTCGCGTAGAGCATTACGCCCAGCGTAATGCGAGGCCTCAACCTCCTATAAAAGGCTTGCGAGGGTAGCCGATATTTTTGCTCTTTTTCTCTTCTCTTTCTCCCGTTTTGCATTGTTTTACGTGCCAGAGATATCCCGAAGCCCGGTATCAATCCCGAGCCCCGAAGCAAGTTCTGAAGCCCCGAAGATCCCGATAAGTAAGATTCCCGAGCCGAAGCTCTGCCCGCGTGAAACCAATTTTTGTGAAGATCTTCCAGATCTATCGAAGAATACTACTTCTACGAGCCGTAGTGCTGTCCGATCATCTTCTGATCAGGTAAGTATGTAGTTACCTTCTTCTAACACATAATTATGAAGTATTTTATACAAAATACGTGTTATGTGTATATTTTGTTGTTATATGCGTGAATGTATATTCACTTTCTTCTATTTCATAGATCTGATTTATTCTCTATGAAATACGTGTTATGTGGGTGTGCCTCATCTGTTATGTGGAATATGTATTGAATGAGAATGCTATACAGGTTTTAAACTATGTATAAAAGTATATATTTTTATCTACCAATATGTTGGGTAGAACATGGGTAGATAGTTGATGTGTGATAAACAGATGAGAGACCTCGATGTTGTTGTTGTTGTTGATCTAGTTATTCAGCGGAGTATGGATAACGACCACAGAATCTTTCTAGACAGTCTTTTGGAACGCTAGCATGTTCATAACCTGTATGTGTTGTGAACGAAGTGTTCACCGGTGTACTCTATCCCCCTCATGGTTGCCTTTAGGATATCTATTGTTGAGGAAACCCCTTAGCAGTAATGTCTGTCCCGATGAAAATCCTAGATTAGGTCCCTTGAGATAGATGTTGTTTTAGGGACATAAAGTGAGGATAACGGGAATGGGTAATCGGGTTATTGTTGGTTGGTGAAATTAAATATAATTATTTATTGTGGGTTGAAAACCCTATATGCTCACCAGGCTCCTAAGCCTGACCCACTCAGTTTATTCGTATTACAGGTAGTGGCGCGAGGGCATAAGATGGATGAATCATCAAATTGTTTTGTTTACAAGTCTGTATATGTATATATTTGTTGAATGACTTGTAATGTTATCGTTTATGCTTTATGGTCTGTATCGGAACATGACATCCCGAGTTTTGATTACATAATGAAAATGCATCTCTTGATGAAATGCTTTGATAAATATTATTTTATCATATTTTGTTTTGGGAACAAATTCCGCAACTCTTTTAAATCAAAATGATTTACTCTGAAATTATTTTAAAAAACATAAATGAAATCGGTCTTTTCTAGCTGAGATTTTGGGGATGTCACATCTCTCTCTCTTTCTCTCTCATTTGGACATATTATAAGTTTATACTTGTGAATAAGAAAAATAAGTTTTTGTTTAAAATAAGATTATAAATTGTGAAGCAAGTGGCGACTCAAATATATTTCTAGCATCAAATCAAGTGTCCAAGCTTTTAAGGTAGTCAACTTCTCCATTTTAATGCTTAGAGTTTGAGCTTCCATGTAAATCTCCTCATAAATTCACTAATTTTGAATTTATGATGAGACTCTATCATTTAAGATGCTTTATAGATGATATTAATGTTCTACTATTAATCCATTGAGGTTGATACATTTACATGGTCAAATTTGTGATTTATGAAGCTTAAATGGGTGTTATGAACCTAACATCGATGAATCACTCCATGATTCACTTAAATTTGAGCTTTACATTTGCTTTAGTGTTATGGTGTGTTTCTAGTACAGATTCTAAGGTTTTATGTTCAAATTATTGAAAGGAATACATTATTTGAGTCAAATGTGAATTTATGGAGCTTAGATAACACTTTTGAGCCCTAACACAGATAAGCCATTCAACTAATGAAATTCACAATTGACTATGGATTTGATGCCTTTTATGATTGGGAGTTTGATTATAGTATTATAAACTTAAATGATGAAAGAGAATTCATCATAGTGATCAATTTTAGAGTTTTGAAGCTTAAATTAAAATAGAATATGATAATATCTTTAATTAATGATTTAATTAAGTTAATGATGTTTTAGGATGAGAATTTAATGTTAAAATTAAGTTTTGAATCAATTATAATTATCTTAAATTTATATACATTGATTTGGATGTATTAGAGTCACTCTTGGCAAAGTAGGATTTTTTTTTTGGAATTTTTGCATGAAATATAAAAACTTGATTATTCACACAAACATATGAAATTCATGAAAAATTTCGCATGGCATGTGTGATCTTATTTCTCATTTCAAATATGCCATTTTTTACAATATTGGTCCTAAATCAGGGTTCCCTAAGTACATGTTATGAAGATTTAAGGCTTTAAAATAATTAATTAATTGTAGTGACCTTAATTAGCAAGTTAAAGATCAATTAGTATTAATTACTTAGCTTAAATATGTTTATATAGGCGATCTTGATATTCCATGCATCTAGTAAAGTCAAATATAATATTTCATATCCTCTAAAGGTGATTACATTACACTATCAACACATGTCCCCAATATAACAATGTATTATGATGCGTTCCTTTATGTGAAAAACTATATGTACACTTTCTTGGCTACTTTATGTACAACATATTGTATTCATTATATGCTAACCTTTTGGAATGAGTAAATTTATAATGGAGAGACTTTTGAAACATTTGTTCATGTTTACAAATTACCTTGAGTTCAAATCATGACCATGTGCATCCATTTCATTGGGTGAGTTTTGAGACTTGTGTGGTTCGAACACTTTAGATGACTTGGATATATAAATTATGAAAATTGAGAATTTTTAGATTGTTGAGAATGTTTGAGAAAATCAAGATTGTTGAGAATTTTTTTAGAGAGTATCAGAACTATTAAGAATGATTGGGTTGTTGGAAGGTTTGGGTATTATGGTTAAGGAGTTTCGTGCCAACTTAACTACATGATCTACTTTACCACTAATCTATTAAGAATGTTAGATTAAGCGACAAATAAAATGACTTATAGTACTGGGCTTATGTCCTTCTAATGCATTGCAAAATATGTGATGTTTGTTTTTTATGATGCTTTGTTGAAATTTTTGAAGATATAAAATTGTGATTTGACTTATGCAATGTTCTTCCCAAAAAATAAAGTTATACTGTTTTTAAAGGTATTTTGATAAAGTATGGGTTTTTTTTCACATTTTTATATAATTGAATTTATTATATGCTATTATTATGATGTCTAGACCCATTATTATTCACCAGACTTCCCAATCCTAACATATTATTTTGACATATGCTCCGGTTAGCAACAATTACTAAGCTTGAGAATTTTTTTTAATATTATAATTGACGTTGTGTTTGGAGTAATCGTGTTTTTTTATCTTTGTTTCATTATTGATTTTAATGCCTCATATACTTTTTTAACAATATACTTTTAATGCAATGACCCAAAACTTTCGGTTTGTAATGTTAATAGATGTCAATGTAAAAGGTGAAACTTGGTGTTGCTAATGGAAAGATCGACATGTGTGTGATATGCAAAATAGGGACAATAATATGATTTTTTTGTCAAATTTAAGTTACTAATCGATCTTGAGTGTTTTTCATGTCCAATAAAGTGGAATCTTAGTTGATAATGGAATTTATGTGTAAACCAATAGTATTGGGCAATCGAGAGTGAGAAATGGTAAACTATGTGTGATAATTACTCAAAATGGGACAAAAATGAAAGGTGGTGCTAAACGAGAATTATATTTTGGACTATAGTAAAGGTTTATTTAGACATATTTTAATTTCTATTAGAAACTAAAAATTGCAATAAATAAATAATAATAATAAATAAGCACTTAGGGCTTGAAATTTGAGAATTAGCAAACTAAGTTTCTATATTTGATAATAAAGACTAAATGTAACATCCTAAAATCCAACCATAAATTTATTGAAAATCATAGTAAGGTTTTACCAAAAAGTTTCATTCATATTCATTACTAAATCATTAAATCATATTTTCATATCACATTGACATATTCATAGTAAATATACAAAAGTTGAGTCATGTTTTGAATGCCATAACGTAACATAGAATGGTTGGGCTAGATGATATGCCCCTCCGAGAATGTCCAAATATCCTAATATGACAGCTCCTTACCCTTCGAGCTTGAAGAACCTACAACTAAAAACATAAAGCTGCAACTGTAAGCCTAAAGCTTAGTGAGTAATCACAACATACATCCATTATACATATCACATGCATCTTCACAACATACACATAGACATCAAGTCATAAACATATAAATATGAACACATGTCACATGATAGAATGCTAACATAACTGACCACATTCCACTAGATTCCCTCCGAGAGGTCTTTCTCTAGTTAACCTAGTATTAACCACTTCCTTTTGAGAGGTTTGTCATGGTCTTGGACACTTCCCTCCTGAGAGGCCTGTCATGGTCCTACATCCTTCATATTCAACTAGATTCCCCGAGGGGTTGGTCTCTAGTTAACATACATATACCACATAGCCTACATAATGAGTAAGTTCGCAAGAACTCACTTAAGTGACTCATAAGCTAATCCACACAACAATTTAGGTGGCACTCACATTGTCTCGGGCCACTATACAACAATTAAATCTAATTTAGTAATTAAGTCATATTAACTTTCTCAACTAAACGAGTCTTCCTTTTCCTAATTCTTATCCTAGGGAAAAAGAACATTTTTCCCTTACTGAAAGGCCCGAGATACACTTTCACTAACAATTGACCAAAAGTCAAAAATGTCAAAAAGTCAACGATCAACGGTCAACGGTCCACAACGTCATGGCACACCATTGACCGTGTTGTGGTCCGGTCTAAACAAAACAGACGTGACTCACATGACCACTGCTGTAGCACCTGGTTCCTGGTACGTAAATCTTATTTGAGTATTTCTCTTCTTTTAGCCTTGGACTCGGCGAGTCATAGGTCCGACTCGCCGAGTAGATACGGGACCTGGGACACGTTTAAGTTGGTGACTCGGCGAGTCCATATTCCGGACTCGACGAGTCACCGCTGGTGGATGAAACCCTAAGTTTCAGGGGTTTGCACCCTATTTAAACTCTCTTTCCGCCCCAATCTCGCCCCCATTCACCCTCAGAGCCCTGTATCTCTCTCTAGCCTTGCTTCCTTGTGAGTTTGAAGTGTTTTTGTGGTGTTCTTGAAGTTTTTGAGGAGAAAGAAGAGTGAATCAAGAAGAGGAGAAGGAGGCCAAGCATCTCTGTGTCATTCCAACGTTTCCCCTGAGGTATAGCTCGTTTCCCCTCTGTTTTTAAGCTTATTGTCCCTTATAGCTCCATTAAAGTCCTCTTTGAGCCATTTCCAAGATTGTGTATGTTTGAGGGTTTGTAATAAGCTGATTGACCTTTAGATCTAGGCATGGTTGAGCTCCAGGAGCTCAGATCTACTGTCTTTTTGGAACCATATTGCATGAAAGCCCTAGATCTACACCTTTTGGTGCATTTTGGACCTTAAAACCCTCATGGTGGTCTATTTACACGTAAAGTTGGAAACTTTACGTGATAACCAGGCCCTAGGAGCCCAGATCTATGTATGGCATGAGCTGGATTCAAGCAGAATCGACCATATAGTAATTGCATGGTAACGACTCGGCGAGTCATTCATCTGACTCGGCGAGTCGGTTCGCGAGTCTCCGAGTTTGTCCCCTTTTCGTAGTGTCGAGTGAGCAGTGAGTCACGGGGTGTGACTCAGTGAGTCGGAAGCTGAACTCATCTATGGAGGAACTCGGTGAGTCAATGCCCTGACTCGGCGAGTTCAAGGCAATCTCCTTAGATCAAGAATAGACTCGGTGAGTTGTTCATACAACTCGGCGAGTCGCAGCATAAGTGTTCTTCGGATGAAGATGAACTCGGCGATCTGTTCATACAACTCGGCGAGTCTTAGCATAAGTGTTCATCGAATGAAGATGAACTCGACGAGTTGTTCATACAACTCGGCGAGTAGGATGAAGGACTTGAATATCAGTTTAGAAGGAGAACTCGTCGAGTCGTCGCCTAACTCGACGAGTAGAAGCGGGATTCAGGACAATCGTTTGGGTAGGGACTCGGCGAGTTGGAAAGCCAACTCGGCGAGTTGGGTCAACTGAAAGTTGACTCTGACTTTGACTTAGGGCATGATCAGGGGTAAAATGGTCATTTTACCCAAAGGACAGTTAGCAGTGTTTGATTGAGTATGTTGTGGGAATTGCAGCCGGAGGATTTCCGGAGCAGCAGTAGAGAGTCAGTTCCCGATCAGATCAACAGCTACTTCGAGGTGAGTTACCTTCCAGTAGCGGTGGGTCTACGGCCACAATGTCGGCCCACCAGTAGGAGTTGTATGTAGATGATTGTCTCCGTGATATTCATCTAAGGATTACTACTACATGTGTTATGTTTATGTGCTAGTATGATATGATGTTATGTGCTAGTGACAGTAGGGGGGAGATAGTCCTCGAGGTATCCGGTCGGTAGGGCCGAAGGGGTAGTCATACCCATCCATGTTAGATAGATTATGATATTGTGATACATGTTATGTGGTAGTAGTGGAGGGGAGGAATAGTTCCCCAACATCCGGTCGAGAGGACCGAAGGGGAGGCAAGCACCCAGATATGCTAGGCAATATCCGGTCGAGAGGACCGAAGGGGAGGCCAGCACCCAGATATGCTAGGCAATACCCGGTCAAGAGGGCCGAAGGGGTAGGTCGGGCACCCAGATATGCCTGACAATATATGTATGTTATGAGATTATATGGTATGTGGTACGGTGGGAGAACTCACTAAGCTTTGTGCTTACGGTTTTCAGTTTTGGTTTCAGGTACCTCCTCAGCTAGGGGAAAGGAGCCGGCGCGGTAGCAGCATGTCACACACACACACACTCTCTTGTTTCCATAGTTACGAGTTTATTCTGGGATTGATACTCTGATTTTTGATTGATCGAATGTTGTGGTTTTCAATTTGGTTTTCAATGTGAAATGGTTTAATCAAACAATGTTTTAACTATTAATGCTTTCATGTAATGTTTTATAACGAAATTTTTGGACGTGAAAATTGGGTCGTTACAACTGCGTCATGGTAGATCTGATAGATGCTTAATTCATTAAGCACTTAATTCTTATAGATTAAGGCTCAAAACTTCAAATTTCATTCTCTTGAGTGACTTAATGGATAAAGTTGGAAACTTTATCCATTCCAAAGGATAGGGCTAACCAAAACTCGAACCCAAACATCATTATGTCCATTAAAGTCCATAATTCATTACATAGTTGATCCATAATGCAATCACAGACATTTTTCTACATCTTAAGGATCAAATTAAGGCCTACTCAAACACTTGTTGGAAATGTGGAGTTACTCAAACTCAAGGACCATGAGGTCAAATGTCTTTAAATGACCAAAACTCAAGGAAACCTTAGTTTTGCGCCTCAAAAAGGATGAAATACGCGTTCAGAAGACTTACAAAGCATCAACACAAGGATTTAAGATGGATTCTTTAGTTGGAAATGGAAGCAAGCAACAATAACACACTTGAGACCTCCTTAGACCACCGAAAAACTCCAAACACTTCAATGCATGCACCAGGGGGCTAGGGTCTCTTGTAACGTCCGGTTTTTGAGGTACATTTTATTTTAATTTAAAATTTTGATATTAGGGGTTGCCATAGCGCGACGACATGCCAAGGCATCTTTTGGTCGTGTGTCTCTTTTAACTTTCCACAATGTGGCAAGAAAGGACACGGGTTCGCCGCCGCTGACGTCTTAAACACTATTTTTCCGGGTTTGCATCCTATTTAAAGGAATGAAGAGGCTAGGATTTGCTCACCCTCAGCCTCCACCACCCTCTTTAACCCAAAAGAAACTCTAATTCCTTTTCCTCGATTGTTGAAGCTTTCTTGAGTGTTTTTGAGAGATTTTAAAGGAAGAATCAATAAAGAGTAATCCAAGGATCTGCAAGAAAGTCCCCATCTCCCGTCCTGGATCGATTATAGACCCTTGTAAGTGTTCAAGGCTCCACCTTTTTATTGTAGGTTGATTGGTCTTGAATTTTTCCAGGATGGTAAGATTTCATAAAGGTTGCAACTTTATGAATATCTAGATTATTTGGAGTAATTCGTGGTTTGGATCTAAAGTTTGGTTGGTTGATTGAGCTATGCATAAGATTTTGGTCATAAACCCCATTTTGACCTAATTTGAGTCCACGACATGCATGTCTAAAAGGCACCAACCTTTAAGTTGGTTTTGGTGTTATAAGCTCTTCTGGAGCAGATTGGTTTGATATTTAAGGGATTAAGTGCTTCTTGATTAAGCCCATGCCATGGTTGTGCCTTATGAACCTTAGAGTTGAGATCTGGACTTCTTGGTGAGTCTCAAGGGATAAAGTTGGAAACTTATCCATTTAGATAATAAAAATGATCAACTATGGATTTTGGAACCTTTGGAATCGGAGAATATGGCTTAACCCATTAAGATGCTTTGAGCCTACTGACATCGGTATGGCCTAGGTTGCCACAACATGGTGAATGGGGAAAACGCGTATGTTTTTTCGTTTGAGGGCCACAACGTGGTCAAGGATGGCCACAACATGGAGATTCAACTTTGACTATTAACTTTGACTTTGACTTTCATTGACTTTTGGTCAAACCCCTAGTCTTGGAAGGAAAGGTAAGGGTGTACTTTGCATGGTTGTATAGGTGGCTTATAACATCTGGATTCATGGCAGTAGGAGCAGTAGCAGTTGATCATCGTTTCTTAGGTGAGTCTCATCACTGTACTTGTGGGTCGAAGGAACCAATGTCGGCCCACTGGATTATGTTGTAGGATAGTAGTGGTCTTTGTGATACTTACTAATATTCTTGTATGTGCTTGTTTTCTTTGTGACTCTTGCTAGTATGACTGTATGCTTAGTTGTATGGGTGAAATAGACCCGTACCGGTTGAAAGATACCGAAGGAGTCAAAAGGGACTCATAGATTCAGAAGGGACTCATGGGTGAAATAGACCCATTACATGCTTTAGTATGATATGTATGGATTATGTGTATATATGGTATGTGGTATTTTGGGGAACTCTCTAAGATTTGTGCTTACAATTTATGTTTAAATGTTTTTCAAGTACCTCTAGTTCAAAAGGGAAGGGCCCGACATGATCACATCGCATCCACCTGTGGCTGACATTTTATGATTTTGGGATTGTCCTCTGATAACTGTTTTTTTACTATGACATACTTGATGGTTTTTGAAACATATGGTTGACGATTTGGTTGATTTTAAACAAAATTTTTACTTAGTATTTTTGGAATGTTACAAGTTGGTATTAAAGCCTTGGTTCGAGGGATTTGAACATACTCTTTGGTGTGTCTGAACTCAAACTAAGGAATTAAGTGAAAAGAAAAATATTTTCTAAAAAGATTTTTATAAAATGGGGTGTGATGCATGCAATCGATCGAGCTCAAGTAAGTGTTCCAAAAATACCCATACATGTTTATTTATTTTCGGTATGTCAATAGTTTAATAACATGCTAGATTAGAGCTAAGGGTGTGCTCAAAATTGTATGTTAGGAGAGATGCCTTTGTATGTCTACTGTGTGAGCCTCTAGAACAACATGCTAGTATGGATTACATATGATATGTTAGGATGGCTTGATAGGTAGTGTTATGGTTAGAAATCGATGATCGAATGTTGCTTGCTTTGTGCTTTTAGAAACCCCTGTTAATATTAGTTAACTATCAAGCGAATATGCTAGGTTACATGTTACAGAAGTTAGATAATTTTAGAAGGTTAGTTTTAACTCTATTGCGCAACTCTTGTTTGATTCCAACCATTGTAGTGTGAGACCTTGTAGTCAAGGAATTATCTAGAGTTTGTTGCATGTAATTATATTCGTAAGATAGTTAGCAGGTGTTAGTGGGAGTTTCTTCTGTAGTTGATGTCGGAGAGTGGCAGGAAGAGAATCCTTGGAGAACCTAGGAAGCAAGATAACTTAGCAGATGCGTTGTTTAACAGGAATTTAGAATGTCGGGTATGAGAGTTACTTAGGGGTGTCGGGGCAAATCTTGAGGAAAGTATGGATAGGTGTGGAAGGTAGTATTCGGTCCGTACTACTGAATGCACAGGACCCATACTCGATGCAAGAGAAGTCACGAGGATACTAAGGAACTCGCTATGTTTGGAAAAATTTTGAGTGTTTTTCTTAAAATTGTATTGTTTATTTTCAGTATGGTGGTCACTCGAGGTGGTTTAGGTCCTGTTCAGCGACTAGGTTCGGGCTTTGGAGCCAGACGCATGGATGATCAGATACGAGTGTTCATTTTATTTAAGATTAATCGTTGCATTTTGGAGTAGAGTCGTGTGATATTTGGTTCGATCAAGTAAGGCATTATGGAGTTGATTGAAGAGCATCTAGGCACGTTCAGTATTGAGATGGCGGCTATGGTGGGAGCACGCTCTTTGACCTTTCGAGAGTTTCGTTCATGTGGGCTCCTGGTTTCTTTGGGAAGAAGGGCCCTAATACTAGCAAACGATGGTTGGCAGACATCAGGAATGCCTTCTGGTTCAGCTTTTGTCCCAAGGAGGCGAAGGTCAGACTTGCATCCTGTCTTCTGAAAAACAGAGCCCATGACTAGTGGGAGGTGGTAGGCCATGCCTTGCGAGGCAAGGTTGTTGAGGCAATAACTTAGGATGATTTTTTTACGAGATTTAGAGTTGATTTTGCACTAGAGATCGAGGTCCAATAGTTGGCGAGGGAGTTCTAGGACCTTTGTCATACTACTAAGTCAGTGGCATAGATTACCGCCATGTTTCGAGAGAGGGCATTGCTAGTTCTGTAGTATGTGGCGGACGAGGAAATGAAGAAGGATAGGTAACATGATATGTTGAAGGATGAGATATTAGAGTTTGTGAGCATGTATAGCTGCAAGCCATTGGAGGAAATGATAACTCGGGCTCACGAGTGGGAGATTTATTTGGAGACGATGAGGAAGAGGAAGCCGATTCAGGAGAATGTATCGGAGAGCTCGGGAAAGAAGCCCAAGGTTGTTGATTCACAATCGAGGGGCCAACAAGGCCAGGACCATTGTGGCATGTGTGACAAGGTGCACGACGGAGTGTGTAGGATGGGTGGGTCCAGTTGCTACAAGTACAACAAGACCGGTCACTTTAGCAGGGACTGCCCCACCACCCAGACGTCTGATCTGATTTGATTTCATTGCAATCATAAGGGCCACAAGAAGGGCCATTGTCCGAGTTTGGCAGGGGGAACATTGGTAGCACCTACTCCAGCGACATTAAGGATCACTGATGGCCACTAGGGCAAGGCAGATGCGCCAGTTATGGGGAGCTTAGCTTTCCAGTTATCAGCAGAGGAGGCATGCGCAGCGCCATGTGTGGTTACGGGTATGTATTTTCTACCTATTTCATTTACTGCTTTGATGTTTATGCCTATTATATATTTGATGTTATATAGGGACGTTCCTAGTGAGCGGTGTTCCACCTTTAGTTCTGTTCGATTCGGTCATTACCTGATCGTTTGTATCTCTTGCGCTTAACAAGAGATTCGGTGACATTCCAGGGGAGATTGATTATGAATTAGAGGTAGAGATCACCGATGATCGTCTAGTATGGGTACCGATAGTTTATCAGGGTTATGTGTTGGACTTATTTAGTGAGCGGTATCCAGTTGATTTCGTTCCTATTCCTTTGCACGAGAGCAAGGTGATCATGGGGATGGATTGGTTGAGCCCTAATAGGGCATTGATTGATTGTAGGCACCGGTTAGTTCGGGTTCGAACCCCAATTGGGGGAGAACTAGTAATTCATGGTGAGGGTGCTCAGCGTGGACCGACTCTCTATTCATTTAGGAGAGCTAGGAGATACCTACATTAGGGCTGTTATGGTTTTGTTGCTTATGTATTGGACACCAAGGAGGAGAGAAAGAGGTTGATTGATTATGTGTTGGTTGTTCGAGAGTATTCAAATGTTTTCTTGGAGAACATGCCAGGAGTGCCTACGAAGAGGCAAGTAGAGTTTCGTATTGATCTGGTTTCAGGTATGGCTCCGATAGCCAAGGCACCTTATCAGTTAGCACCACCGGAGATGCAAGAGTTGTCTACATAACTGCAGGAGCTCTTAGACAAGGGGTTCATCAGACCGAGTATTTCACCCTGGGGAGCACCGATTTTATTTATGAAGAAGAAGGATGGCTCCCACAGGATGTGCATCGATTATCAGAAGTTAAACAAGTTAACAGTGAAGAACCATTATCGCCTTCCGAGGATTGACGATTTGTTTGACTAGTTGCAGGGTACGTCTTGATTCTCCAAGATTGATATGCATTCAGGCTATCACCAGATGAGATTTAGGGATGACAATGTTCAAAAAATGACTTTCACTACTCGTTATGGACATTACGAGTTCGTGGTGATGCCTTTTGGACTCACCAATGCACCAGAGGCATTCATGAATCTCTTGAACAAGCTTTGCATAACGATGCTGGATCGGTCAGTCATTGTGTTTATTAATGATATCTTTGTTTATTCTAAGACCACGGAGCAACATGAGGATCGTGTGCGAGAGGTTTTGGAGACTATGAGGAAGGAGTGACTATATGCCAAATTCTCCAAGTGCGAGTTCTGGTTGAGCGAGGTGCAGTTGCTGGGGCACCTTTTCAATCATAAGGGTATATTGGTTAATTCAGACAAGATCGAAGTTGTAATGTAGCAGGAGGTTCTGAGGTCTCCATCTGGGATTTGGAATTTCCTTGGCCTAATTGGGTATTACCAGAGATTTATTGAGAATTTCTCTAGGATCACAGTTCCGTTGACCAGGTTGACAAAGAAGTCTGTTACTTTTTGTTGAGGGCCTGAGCAGCAGGCGACGTTTTAGAATTTGAGATAGAAGTTATGTGAGGCTCCAATTTTGACCTTACTGGAGGGTGTGGATGATTTTGTGGTATACTCTAATGTGTCGATCATGGGTTTGAGTGAGGTACTGATGCAAAAGGGTCATTTGATTGCTTATGCTTCGTGATAGCTAAATCCTCATGAGGCAAACTATCCCACTCATGATTTGGAACTAGGAGCGGTGGTTTTTTCCCTCACGATTTGGCGTCAATACTTGTATGGGGTTCGTTGTATCATCTACACGGACCACAAGAGTTTGATGTATTTGATGGATCAACCAAATCTGAACATGAGACAACACATGTGGCTTGATGTGGTGAAGGGTTATGATTGTGAGATCCTTTATCACCTTGGTAAGGCCAACGTGGTGGCCGATGCTCTTAGCCGCAAGGCGACTGGTACTCCAATCAGGGATGTATGTCTGAGGACGAGAGTGATTACCCCACTCTTGGAGTATATTTGTGAGGCTCAGGTTGAGGCTATGAAAGAGAAACACCGAAATAGTGAGCATATAGAGGTTCATGTGTCCTCTTTTGATTATGACACCCGAGGATTATTGACCCTTCATCGGAGGTTTTGGGTTCCATATTTCGAAGGTATGTGGCTGATTTTGATGGAGGAGATGCACAAGTCAAAGTTTTCTATTCATCCAGGTGCGATAAAGATGTATAGAGACCTCCGAATTGATTATTGGTGGCCTTGCATGAAGTGGGATGTGGCCTGGTATGTGGAGAGGTGCTTCACTTGCAGGAAATTCAAGGTCGAGCATCAATAACCTCACGACAAGATGGAGCCATTGGGTGTTCCCATTTGGAAATGGAAAGATATTATGATGGATTTTATCACAAAGCTACTGCATACCGCATGAGGGGTAGATTTGATTTGAGTTATCGTGGGTCAATTAACTAAGCGTACATTTCATTCCTATTCTGGAGAGCATTTCCGCAAAGAAGTTGGCGGATGTCTACATCCGAGAGGTTGTGGCACGACATGGGGTTCCAATCTCGATGGTTTCAGATCAGGATTTTAGGTTCACTTCCAGGTTCTGGAAGAGATTCCATGAGGTTGGGTAGTCGTTTCCTTTTCAGCACGGTTTTTCATCCGCAGACTTATAACATCACGTTGAGGGCGTTTCTTAATTCATGATTTGGGGACTATAATGCGACCATGTAAAGGCCTTAGGCTTTATTGGAATGGACTTTAGACTCTATTGGAGGTGTATGATGATGATAAGTGATTTAAACCTTGGATTGTTTAATGGAAGTTGCATGGTAAAATGGGAAAGCTTATTATTCGAGTTTCTTGCATAAATTAAGGATTTTGGTTCAAGATTTTTTTTAGTCATAAGTATGAAGATAGAATTTTAGAGTTTGTCAATACTTTTCTGTGGATATAAAGATCATCAAAAATGGAATTGAAACGAAGAAGTTATGGTTGTTTGAAGTTAAGCTGGAAAAGGAAGTTTGGCAGTACGTTGGGCATACTGGCTGAGGGGAGATGCGTTTTTAAGAGGTTACGATTGGTGTAACTAATGGTATGTTGAGTGTACTGCTGCAATGTAAAACCCTATTTCCATGGTTTTGAGACCTATTTAAGGATTCTAACCCCTTTGAGTCCTTCCTAACATCAGCCTCCTCTCTTGAGCCTCTAACTTGAAACAGTACCCCCCCCCCCCCCCCCCCGAGCAAATATTGAGCATTTTTTTTTGTTTTGGGTGCATTTTTGGAAGAAATGGAAGTCCAAGCTTGTTGATTTTTGAAGCTCCAACTTGTAGATCCATAGCCTACATTGCTTTTCTCAACTCCATAAGGTATAAAGTTGGAACCATGATGAATCATTTGTCAGATCTAACTAGTTTTGTGTTTTATGAGATTTTTGTCCCAAAACCTTGGTGCTTGCAAGTATGGACTACTCCAGATTATTTGAGTTGTCCTTTCAGACGTCTTTGAATACATTGTATCATAAAAATGCAAGCTTGATCCTTTCCTTTCATCTATGCATGAGTTATGGAGTTTTTTGTGATGCTAGAATTTAGGGTTTTAGGATTGAGCTCTTTTTATCCATGCAAAGGCATAAAGTTGCAGAGTTTATGGATTAGAATGCCTTTTAGGGTCAGATCTGAAGTTGGGGTGAACCGGTGAAGTGTCTTAATGATTAATAGCTTAAAAATGTAGACTTGGGTTTAGTTTGAGTACGTCGGGCGTAAATCTGGCTACGCCAAGCGTATCCAACTGGGAGCTCGTTTTCAGGCTTTGTTCTCTATGCCAAGCGTAGAGCCTTGGTACGCTGAGCGTAAATAGTTGACCTTTGACTTTTTGACCGAGTGTGACTTTTGGTCAATTTGTGAGAGTTTTGATCATGGAAGGGGCAAAATGGTCTTTTGCATAAAGTATGGATTAGACTTGGCTTGGGACTAGATGGTTTTGGATAATTACCTCAATTGCTAATTAGGGTTATTTTTTGCAATTAATAGGCAAAGTCTAGTTCCGGTGGTTCAGGTGTGAGTTTTATCATTCTTTTGTGCGAGGTAAGTCTTCTCACTATACTCTCTTGTGTGGTTATATATATATATATATATATATATATATATATATATATATATATATATGTGTGTGTGTGTGTGTGTGTGTGTGTGATGACCAACTAGGTCTATTTGTTGATACCGTGATATATATTGTTGTATGTTGAGACTTCATGTATTCTCTAGGGTTGCTGATAATCCACAAGGCGTGTTGTTTGCCCCCTGGGACTTCGGGTAGTCTCCACGGTTGCTGATAACCCATAGATGCTTATTTGTGTTATGGTGTATGTGATTTTTTTTGGGGAAACTCAGTAAGATTTGTGCTTACGGTTTGTGGTTTAAATGTTTTCAGGTTTTCTTATATTAAAGGAAGGGCACGGCTCGATTGCATCTCATCCATGGTAGATTTGTGCACATTTTATCTTTTGATGATACTCTGATAAATATTTTGAGTTAAATGGTTTTATCTAAGATTTTCTTAAGTTGTGAATTGAATAATCACTTAATTTTTAAATGAAAATTTTGGGTTAAATTTCGGGGTGTTATAAGACTGATGGGTTTAGTGAGCAGATTATTTAGACGTTGGAGAATATGCTTCGGGAATGCGTGCTAGATTTCGGCAGTAGCTGGGATACATACCTCCCATTGGCCGAGCTTTCTTACAACAACATCTACCACACTAGTATTGATTGACCTACTTTGAGATGCTTTACAGGAGGAAGTGTCAGACCCTGATTTGCTGGGGCGAGGTTGGTCATCGAGTCATGGGTACCACGGAGGTGGTGCTTCGGACTACCGAATTGTTCCAGCTTGTGGGCGGGAGATTGCAGACCACGCAGAGCTGGTAGAAGAATTATGTTGATAAGTGCCGATCGGATTTGGATTTTTAGGTAGGGGACATGGTACTCTTGAAGGTGTCGCCTTGGAAATGTGTCATCCGGTTCAAGAAGCGGGGCAAGCTGGGCCCCAGATATATTGGTCCTTTCAGGGTGATTGCCCAGGTGGTCAGGGTTGTTCATCGTTTGGAGCTACCCAAGGAGCTCAGTCAGATTCACAATATTTTTCATGCCTTTCATATGTGGAAGTGCTTGGTCGATGATTTCGTAGTGGTCTCGTTGGAGGAAATTTAGGTGGACGAGCGCTTGAACTACATATAGAGATAGGTTACGATCCTTGATAAGAAGACCAAGGCCCTAAGAAACAAGGTGGTGAACGTGGCGAAGGTGCAATTGTAGCACCAAAAAGGCTCAAAGTGGACTTAGGAAACTGAGGAGGAGATGAAGGCACTACCCGAAGATATTTGGAGCAACGGACTTCGAGGACAAAGTCTAATTCAAGTGGGGGGAGAGTTGTAACATCTGGTTTTTGAGGTACATTTTATTTTAATTTAAAATTTGATTTTGGGGGTCGCCACGACGTGGCAAGGCATCTTTTGGTCGTGGGTCTCTTTTGACTCGCCATGACGTGGCAAGAAAGGCCACGGCGTAGCAATCGCTAACATCTTAAACACTATTTTTCTGGGGTTTGCACCCTATTTAAGGGAATTGGGAGGCTATGGTTTGCTCACCTTCAGCCTCCACTACCCTCTTTAACCCAAAAGAAACCCTAATTCCTTTTCCTCTATTTAGAAGCTTTCTTGAGTGCTTTTGAGAGATTTTGAAGGAAGAAGCAAGAAGGAGTAAGTCAAGGATCAACAAGAAAGTCCTCATCTCAATTTCTAGCTCGATTATGGACGCTTGTAAGTGTTCAAGGCTCCACCTATTTGATTATAGGTTGCTAGGTCTTGAATTGGTCCCATTTTCTTCTTAATCTTGTTAGTTGGGATGGTGATATATCATAAAGGTTGTAACTTTATGAATTTGTGGATCATTTGGAGTAATTCATGGTTTAGATATGAAGTTTGGTTGGTTGATTGAGCCATGCATAAGATTTTGGCCATAAACCCCATTTTGACCTAATTTGAGTCCAAGACATGCATTGGACATTCATGTCTAAAAAGCACCAACCTTTAAGTTGGTTTTGGTGTTATAAGCTCTTCTAGAGCAGATAGGTTTGAGACTTAAGGGATTAAGTGCTTCTTGGTTAACACATGCCATGTTTGTGCCTTATGAACCTAAGACTTGAGATCTAGACCTCTTGGTGAGTCCCAAGGGATAAAGTTGGCAACTTATCCATTTAGACAATAAAAATGATCAAATCTGGACTTTAGAACCTTTGGATCGGAGGATTCAGCTTAACCCATTAACAGGGGATGAGCTTCTTTAGGGCCAGAAGGGGCACCCCCCCTGTTTTTCTGGTTATAAGTAATCCATGTCTGTTAAATTTTATACATATTAGGCCTAAAAATATAATACGTATAAAATTTAGGCTTTGGACCCCCTGTTCTCCAATTTTTATACATATTATACTTTCGCCCTCCCTCCCCCCCCCCCCCCCCCCCCAAGTCAAAAGCTCATGCTCCGCCACTTCCCATTACAATGCTTTGAACCTAGTGCCCATGACGTGGCCTAGGTTGCCACGGCCTGGCGACTAAGGAAAATGCGTTTGTTTTGTCATTTGAGGGCCACGACGTGGAAAAGGATGGCCATGATGTGGAGAGTCAACTTTGGCCGTTGACTTTGTCTTTGACTTGCGTTGACTTTTGGTCAAACCCCTAGCCTTGGAAGGAAAGCTGAGGGTGTACTTTGTATGGTTGTATAGGTGGGTTATAGCATCTGTATCCGCAGCAGTAGGAGTAGTAGCAGTTGATCATATATGGTTTTTGGGATTGTACTCTGATAATTTTTTTCTACCATGACATACTTGATGGTTTTTGAAATATGTAGTTGATGGTTTGGTTGATTTTAAACATAATTTTTACTTAGTATTTTTGGGATGTTACAGTTTCGAGTTCGAAAAGTGGGGTTGAAGATGATTAGCAAACCTTAGACATCTCATTCTTTTAAAAAAATGGGTATTGCATAAGTGTTTTTGGTTTTTTAAAAAGAAAATGACAATAACGCACTTAATGAACTCCCACCCTCATTTTCTCCCTCCTTCTTCCATGCCCTTTTTAGTCATTTTATAATCTCCCTCCTTTCTTTCCATGCCCTTTTTAATCATTTTATAAGTATAAAGTTTTTTTTTCACCATAAAATCTATCGAAACACGTTTTTAAAACTTGTTTTTGTACCACCAATAAGTCAATAATTGTTTTTATCAAAAAACTATTAAAGTTCAAAAAGCAATCTCAAATCCCAACCTAGGGCTGTGCATGGGTCGGTTTTGGACCCCAACCCAACCCAACCCATAAATGATCGGTTTCTGGTTTTCAGAACCCAATAGGGTCGGTTTCTAGTCGGTTCGGTTTCTCGGTTTCTGATATCGGTTTGGGCGGTTTCTCGGTTTCTTGGGTTCAACCCATACACTTACAGTTTCTGGGTTTAAACCCATGGGTTTTGGTTTGAACCCATTTTCCAGAAATGTAACAATTAGTTAAATAATTAAAAAAACACCTAAGCTTCTTTTATTTATTATTATTTTATATATATATATATATATATATATATATATATATATATATATATAAACATAAAATAATCAGTAAAAAGCATCGGTTTGCGGGTTTGCTGGGTCGGTTTCTCGGTTTTAAAGAGGGGTCGGTTTCTCGGGTTGTTGGGTCGGTTTCTGGGGGCAAAACCGAAACCGAACCCGGAAAGTCGGTTTCTACAAATTTAAAACCCACACTGTCGGTTTTGATTCGGTTTCGGTTTCTCGGTTTCTTGGTTCGGGTTTGCTCACCCCTATCCCAACCCTTAGATTAATTCTTAAACCCAAACTACAAAACTTACCTAAGGCCGTAACATGTTTTCCTCAAATCCTTATATATTCTCATGGTACAAATTGGCACGCTCGTGTAGGCCATTATTTAAGCCATGTAAATCCTTTATATTGTTTGTTGTGCCATATAGCATGATGACTAAACTTTCCTGACCATACTGACGGTGTTGATGCTGAAATTTTGAACATCCATGATTTTCTTAAGGTTTTGGCAATCCAAATCTATAAAATCGAGTCTAAATGACAATCTCTATGATTTAAAGACCAAGTGACCAAAAACAGGGCATTAGAAATAATTTTCTAACAACCATTATATTATCAAACATCATCATTTCTCATTAAAATGAAAGATGTCATCATTTTATCTCTAATCTCCAAAATCAATCGATAAGGATATAAGTTATACTTACATTTATCCACTGATTAGATGTACGTAGTAAGATTTTATTGTAATCATCTATTCATCTTCACTACTTTATCACTTTCTTTGATTTTGACGATGTCATCTATTTGCAAACAATACATCATTTTTTTTTTCCGTTTTGCAAATAAAAAGGAATACATATATATACATCATTTCTTATAAACAAATTCAAATGCTTCCATGTTTTCTTGTTTCCTCCAAACCCAAAAAAGTATACTAGAATTTTTGTTGAAGATAAACACAAGTATTTTTGTCACCATTCACAAATTAAAATAGTATTTTCAAACAAAGTGAAGTATAAAATATGTTAGTCAAAACTAATAATACAATGTACATACATGATGCATCATCTACTACGACACCGACTTCTTAACTAGCATGCACGCATGTATATCCCAGGCCAAAACATTCATTAATAATACACCAATTTATTTTAAAATATATATTATTTTTTCATATATCTACATCCGCATATTAATATTTAATACTACTAACATTACATGTTTATTTCACATGCTAAATCAAACAAAGTGAAAATAATATATAACTTATATATATAATTATATATATCTCACTGGGCCATTGCCACGTCATACCCGAATTAATTGTCTCGTGGTTCAAGCCCAGCAATTTCTCTAACCACTTGGGCTTTATCTGCCTCAAACTGCTCATCCTCTATACATATCATCATCATAAATTCACAATTCATTACTTTTTTAATAACTCTAAAACAATTTTAGATTACAAATTTGGCCCCTGTTCTTTACTCAATATTGCGACTTCAGTCAGTCATTGAAAGAAATTTGAAAATTTGGACTGAACTTGTGATTTTGGGTAAAAACATAGGGACCAAATTTGTAATTTAATTTTCTTACCTTTATCCGGCTTAAAATCAGCAAACAGTCGAAGAAGCTTGCTCCTATTTGCAACAAGTATGCCCACAATGTCAGCTGGCTTATTCTGATTGGCTGCAAATAACTGTCAAACAAAAAATAATTTTCTTTAATTTTCACCAATCATTGAATAATACTTTAAAATTCGTTCAAATTTGGTTACCTTAAAAACATGAAATGCTTCTATCTGGATGCTCTTGCTCGACTCCTACACAAATCAGAACCATTTTTTAAAAAATAATATAAGATTCGTGAGTTTTAATGTATCCTATTCTAATTTTTCCTTATTACACATTGTACTTTAAAAAAATTACCCATTATAATCATAACAATGCTACAATAAGGAAAAATTAGAAACAAAATTTGATATTTCTTGCATTTTGCCCCCTATAAAAAGAGAGAATTGTACTCTGAGAAGATTCATCAAGATCCTCAAGTTGTCTCTTGAACTTGCGTATCGTGTCATTACAGCAGAATTTGAGCGATCTAGCAACATGTCTCCCAATAGCTGAAAAGGTAAACAAAAAAAAATGAAAAACCAAGTATTAAAAATTTAATCTTTTTTTTGAATCTCTAAAAGTTTAAATGGAAATCACACCTTGATAGCTTGTCTTCTTGTGATGTAATTTGGAGACTCAAGGAGCTTAGAGTTGTACTCTGCAAAAAACTGACAACAGAAACCATAATTGCATTAAGTTTTTTTTATAAGATGAATTTTAAAAAGTATATGTTACCCAGTCATAGTTTTTAGAAAGAAACTCAGCAACAGTTGATTTGTGTCGTGTCAAGAGTTCCTGCAACATTTAATATGATTTAAAACCAAATTGGGTGTAAATATATAATCTTTACTACAAATGAATTGTGTCACTGTGTGTGTGTGTGTGCAAAAGATAATGAATTTTTAAAACCTTGAATGTTGCTGCAGCATCAGCTGCGATATCAAAATTTGGAAGTTGAATAAAGTCAAAGAACTTCTTCATATGCTCAGACTCCAATACATACCTTTAAAACAAATAAATAAATAAAAATAAAAACTCAAAATATTTATGTATATGTACATGAAGGATGAAGAAGAAATCTTGTTTAATGATATCAAGTAAACTGACTTACTGACCTAGCAACACTTTGATGACGTATGCATTCTCTCAGCATTGCACCATAATGTAATGCCATATCTGGATTCTCATAACTAAATGAAAACAAAAATCAAATTTTCAGAAACATGATTCATTTTATACTCAGATACACATCAAAGATTATACAGATAACCATGAACACTAAATAAATGAGAGCACCTTCAAAAGGGTAAAATTCTAAAGCTTATGCTTACCCTGATGCCAAGATATCCATTAGATCGATGTTTGCCTCCAAATAATCACATGCAATCAACCGTGACTGAACTTGTTGACGTTGCAGGTTTGCAACAATCTGAGTAGCATCTTTGCGAGCCTATGAAAGGAATTCAAGTTTGAAACTAAAATTAGACGAATCAGGAAGAAATCATATGCATATGTAAAGTGTAATAATCATTCCTAAAAGTGTAGAATGCAAAAACCATGATTATTGGTGATTGATCAACTATGCTAGAAAGATGCTTACTTCTAGGTTTAACTTTGGGAGACAAACAATCACTAAGCGAAGTGTATTTTCTTTGAAGAACTCTTGGGTCAATTGAGCACAAGCTTCAGAAACAGGTTCAGCTTCACTATTCCCATACAGAATTTGCTTAAGCTCACGGAGAAGCTTACTCAGAGCTGCAAACTGGAAATTCAAAACATGTGATTAAAGATCAAATAGATCAAGTAGCTTTATGTCTATACAATTAAGAAAGTTTGATCCGTATGTATAACAAAATTAAATCATTCAACAGAACTCTTACATATTTAGTAAGTGAACTTGTGGAAAATTAAACCATCAATCTAAAAATAGAAACTAGATACGCAGAAAACACGAATCAGAAAAGAATTTTCAGATTACACGCAGCTGCTTCTTTATATCCCCAATGCGATATCGCATTATAAAAATTGTCCGAATGAAGATCCAAAATTAATAACGCAATCAATGATTAACAAGCAAGAACACGAAATTAACAACATTAATAAAATCACAACCCCGCCTATATATAGCAAAGGTGGAAATCACATCTGTATCATCAGAATTTCAACTAAATTACGCCAACGAAATCATTTTTTATAGTAGAATATAAAATATATATCAACATATTGCATCGAACAAAGTTAACCTAATTGAGTAAAATTGTGATCCCAAACCTTATCTTCGCGTTTGCTTTCGCGACTATCGGGATTGTTGTCGACGTATATGAGGAGATCCCGAGTTTGACGGACGAGGTCAACCGGTGTCTTAGGTTTTGACTTGAAGAGACCTTTCATGTCGGAGATGGTATGTTTTCTGGTTCTTGTGCTCCGGCGAGGTGAGTTTGACAGCTAGCAGAAGACAGCAACGACGGCAAGAGTCTGATCACCACCGATTGTGACACTACTTGTGTGGATAAGCGGCTTCAGCGGATTTCGATCTGGGCCCCTTATTGGCTTCTTGAAACCTAATTTAACTATAACCGATTATCATCTCATCTCTACTAAATTAATACACACACATTTAATTGTATAAATAAAAAATATATTTTTTTTTGTTCTAAAAAATAATTTCAAAATTTCTGAAAAAAAAATGAATAATTACGATGACGTGGTTACCTTAGGAAAGCTTATTTTGATAAAAGTATACAACTTCAAAATTTTAAAATTGATGACTTCCTATAAAATAAAGACACGATCAATCAAAAAGCAATGGAAAGTGCCAAAGTGGAAAAGAGTGGAAGGTGATGTAATCCGATTTGACTGTTATATAATAATATTGTAATACAATTATAATCAAAATCATCTTGTAATATAAATATCGTGAGCAAATAATATGTATATGTTATTATAAACCTTATATTGTACATTTCTTGATATTAACGACTTAGAGATATGCATCTTTTATGTATGAGTCATGAGCAAAGTCATAGTCATAATTTCATAGAAACAAAATATATAGTACAACATAAAGATTGCTTTCCCAATTCTAAAAGTTATGAGTTGTTTAAAAAAAATCGAATGATTTAATATTGAATTATTCAAATGTTAATTCAGAATCTCTAAATGAGTTTGGTTTCAAATGAAAGATTGTATAACAAGGTTACTAAATTGATGTTCAAAATCTCTAAATGAGTTTGGTTTCAAATGAAAAATTGTCTAACAAGGTTACTAAATTGATGTATTGAATGAAAAAAGAAATTATCATTTTAACATCGTGAACAATTTTGTGATGAATAAAATATTCATATTTGATAAACATTCGAATGAACAAACTCAATAATATTTATGGTGGGTTGAATAAGAGAGACAATGAAACATAAAAAACAAGGACTAGCGATGATGTAGGGAGGCGAGAAAGAGAAATAATGAGATATAAAAGATGAGAAGGATTGATTAGGCCTGACAATCGTGTCGTGTTCGGGTTGGCGTGTCGCGGGTTGACGGGTCAAAATATGCCAACCCAAACACGACCCATTTAAAATACAGGTCACGGGTTGGCAGGTTTGGAACATAAACCCATATATGACCCACCAACCCATTTATTTATACGGATTCACAGGTTGGCGGGTTCGTGGGTCCAAATTTTAGACATTTAAGTCTTAAACATCCAAATGAAAATTAAAAATATTTATAGAAACATGTTACAGACTTAGCCTTAGAGGTTACGACTTACGACCTTAGACCATCCACCACGAGTCAAAATGTCAAAATAATCAAATGGTCTATGAATCAACGGTATATATTATATAATATTAATACTTGATATATAAATACATTTAAAAATAAAATATTTTTTTTATTGAGTAAATAAACGGATTGGCGGGTCAACCCGTTTATTTTTTGAGAAACCCATATATGACCCGTTTAATAAACGGGTTGGCGGGTTGAAAAACTCAACCCAAACCTATTTATTTCGTGTCGTATCACGGGTCGTGTCGTGGGTCGTGTCGAGAATTGTCAGCCCTAGGATTGATGGTTGTGTATATGTATAGAAGTTGGATCGGATGAGGACTCGGAAAATCGTAACGACTGCAATGACAAATCTTAGACGTTTATTGGTTTAAATGGGTGGGTGAGATAAATCAAAATGAACAAATAAACAAAAAAATTCGTCTAATGGCATTTTCTGTAAAAAAAATATAGTAGTAAAAAAATATATTCTCTACAAAATAAGCACAATCATGAAAATTTTATAAAAAAAATATTCTTTTTTTATAAAAAAAAAAAAACCCAGAAAAAAATCTCCAAAACTCATAAAATTTTAAGAGATATTTCTACTTACTATACTAGTAACTTTATAAAAAGAATTGTAACACCCTATTTTGAGTCGTTTCTTAATTCGAGGCAATGACCCAAAGATCAATTATCATAAGGATTCGGGCTTTGTTGGAAGAGAGGTTTAGACCAATTTGGATGTGGGTAATGTAGGTTATGTGATCCAAGAGTTCGGTTTGTGCTTTGGATCCCAAGGGTATAATGGTAAAAGTGATGCTTCAGACATTTTCTCGAATTAAGGATTCATGTTTTGAAGGTTTTAAGTCGAAGGAGATTTGATAGGATTGTATGGTTTTTCATTACCTTTCCAAGCAGATAAAGAACGTCGAAAACGGAGTTGGGACGCAAAAGTTATGGCCTTTGGAAGTTAAAATGGGAAAAAGGGTTGGCCAGTACGTTGGCGTACAAGGTTTGTACGTTGGGCGTACTAGTCTTAATTGATCGTGATGATTCACCCCACTACCCTGGGCGTACATATATTACATTGGGCGTAATTACACAGAATGCAAACCCTAAATTTTAGGGTTTGGACCCTATTTAAGCACCTTATGTCCCAAGGTTTCTCTCATTTTCTAGCCTCCATTGTCCCTAAAGTATTCTCTCGAAACCCTAATCCCTTTTTAGATAAATCAAGTCTTGTGTGTGTGTGTTTTAGTGTGTGTGGGTGCATCTTGAAAATGAAGAGGTCATTGGAGGAGGATTAGTTTGCTTGGAGCTTGAAGATCCATCACTATCTTCACCTTAGCAAGCTTCCGGAGGTATAAAGCTTCAAACTTTATGAATCCTTAGCTTAGATCTAGATGTGGGATTTTATTTGGTATGTTTTGGTCCCTTGGTTTGGTTCTTGTGAGTAGAAGTTACTCCAAAACTTGTATTGGTCATTTCTTAGTATTTCAGGAGTTGTGGAATCATAAAAATGGTATCTTGATGGGTTAAGTTAAATTCAACCATGCATGATTTAATGGTCTCAACATGAAGTTAGAGTGTTAGTAATGCATATTGGGCCTCTTTGAGCCATGCAAAGGCATTAAGTTGATGACTTTATCATTTAGGACGTTTCCCTTGAGCTAGAGATGTGTTTTGGATGCATGGACTTAAGCATTGAGTGCTTAATGTCAGTTTTGGCTTAATGTGAGTTTTGGCTCTGATACCAACTTGTAACATCCTAAAATACAAGCCAAAAATTTCATTTTTAAAACATATACTTTGCAAAACGTTTGAAATAAAACATTCACCGATCATATCATTTCATAAAAGATGTCGCGTGTCTGGAAACCATTTTATAAAACATAATAATGTCAGAGTACAAATCCCCAGGAAGATCTCATAGTGCGGAGTACAAGGCATGTGTGCGATGTGCCGCTACCGCGCCAGCTCCTTCCACTTTGAAGAAGAGGTACCTGAAACCAAAATTGTAAACAGTAAGCACAAAGCTTAGTGAGTTCCCCCACTGTACCACATACCATATAACCACATAACATACATATATTGCCAAGCATATCTGGGTGCCCAACCTACCCCTTCGGTCCTCTCAACCGGATACTGCCTAGCATATCTGGGTGCTGGCCTCCCCTTCGGTCCTCACGACCGGATACTGACTAGCATATCTGGGTGTTGGTCTCCCATTCGGTCCTTAAGACCGGATATTGCCTAGCATATCTGGGTGCTGGCCTCCCCTTCGGTCCTTACGACCGGATACTGCCTAGCATATCTGGGTGCTGGCCTCCCTTTCGGTCCTTACGATCGGATACTGGGGACTATTTCACCCCTTACTACTACCACATAACACATATCACATAATCTGTCTAGCATGGCTGGGCATGACTGCCCCTTCGGCCCTATCGACCGGTAATCTGGGGACTATCTCCTCCTACTGTCACTAGCACATAGCATCATATAATACTAGTACATAAACATATCACAGATAGTAGCAACCCTAGATGAATATCACAGAGACAATCATCTATCATACAACTCCTACTGGTGGTCCGGCATTGTGGCCGTAGACCCACCGCTACTGGAAGGTAACTCACCTCGTAGTAGCTGCTGATCTGCGTGGGAACTGTCTGTCTGCTGCTGCTGCTCCGGAAATCCTCCGGCTGTAATTCCCACCAAACACTCAGTCGAATACTGCTAATCGATCTTAGGGTAAAATGACCATTTACCCCTAACCAAGCCAAGAGTCAAGGTCAAAGTCAACTTCCAGTTGACCCGACTCGCCGAGTTGGCTCGCCAACTCGTCGAGTCCTTATCCATTCAATTGTCCTTAATCCCGTCTCTACTCGTCGAGTTAGGCATTGACTCGACGAGTTTTCCTTTTAAACTGATGTCCAAAAGCCCTTCATCCTACTCGCCGAGTTTTATGAACAACTCGTCGAGTTCATCTTCACCCGAAGAACACTCTACGCTGAGACTCGCCGAGTTGTATAAACAACTCGCCGAGTCTGTTTTTGAGGCAAGAAGATTGCCCTGGACTCGCCGAGTCAGGGCATTGACTCGCCGAGTCCCTCCATGGATGAGTCCGGCTTCCGACTCACTGAGTCCACCCATGACTCGCTGCCACTCAGCATACACGAAAAGGGGGGGAAAATCAGGGACTCGCGACTCGACTCGCCGAGTCAGAAGAACGACTCGCTGAGTCGCATGCATCCAAGAACTGTACACTCGATTCTGCTTGAATCCGGTGCATACCATTCACAGATCTAGGTTCTTAGGGCTTGATTAACACGTAAAGTTTCCAACTTTACGTGTAAATAAACACCAATGAAGGTTTTAGGGCTCAAAATGCACTAAAAGAGTAGATCTGGGGCTTTCATGCAATATGGCTACATAAAGGCAGTGGATCCGAGTTCCTGGAGCTCAATCATGCCTAGATCTAAAGGTTAATCAACTTATCACAAACCCTAATTCATAATCAAGCTTGGAAATGGCTCAAGAAGGACTTTAATGGAGCTCTAAGGGACTCTTAGCATGAAAACAGAAGGAAATTGAGTTATACCTCAAGGAATCTCTGAAATTACACCAAGATGTCTGACCTCCTTCTTCTCTTTTTGATCTACTCTCCTTTTTCTCTCAAAATCTTCAAGAACTCACACCAAAGCACTTCAATCTCACAAGGAACGAGGTTAGGACGATATAGGGAGCTCTGAGGGTGAAGGGGGAGAGCTTGGGGGCGCATATGATGGTTTAAATAGGGTGCAAACCCTTGAAATTAGGGTTTCATCAGATAGCAGGGACTCGCCGAGTCTAGAATATGGACTCGCCGAGTCACCAACTTAAACGTGTTCCATAACCCGGCTCTACTCGGCGAGTCGGGCCTACAACTCGCCGAGTACAAGGCTAAAAATGCAAAGTACTTAGGTAAATTTTACATAACAGGAACCAGGTGCTACAAAGGCGTATGCCCAACATAGCGCGTTTGAGCCCCAATTTTCCTTTGTTGTGTAACCCGTACGTCGGGCGTAATTAGGTGGTACACTTAGCATACTCACGAGGAACCTTCTTGGACTTTAAGTCTTTTGGGTCATTGTTGGGCCTTAGATCTTTTGGGCTTGGGCCATGGGTTGAGGGTACCATTATGAGAAAGGGAAAAATGGTCTTTTACCCCCTTAGCATGTTAGATTGTAATTTGGACCTTTCGTTGGTTATTACTCTGATTATTTATTATGGTTAATTTTGAATGTTCAGTGTGAGGAGCCGTGGTAGCAGCATCCTGAGAGTGTGGTCCATCTGTCTTCAGATTGAGGTGAGTCTCCTCAATGTATTTGTAGGTCGAAGGCACCAATGTCGGCCCACTGGATTATATAGTAGGATAGTAGTGATCTGTGTGACACTTACTGATATGTTTGTATGTGTTTGTTGTCTTTATGACTTTTGCTGGTATGACTGTATGCTTAGTTGTAGGGGTGAAATAGAATCATACCAGTTGAAAGATATTGAAGGAGTCAAAAGGGATTCAAGGAATCATAAGGGACTCAAGGACTTAAGGAGTCGGATGGGACTCAGCGAGTCGGAAGGGACTCATAGAGTCGGAAAGTACTAAGGGGTAAAATAGACTCGTGCATGTTTTGCTATGATATGTATGTATGATGTATGGTATGTGGTATTTGGGAAACCCAGTAAGCTTTGTGCTTACGGTTTAAGTTTATGTTTCAGGTACATCCAGTTTGAATGGGAAGGGTCCGACTTGATCGTAGCGCATCCACTTATGTTTTCCACACTTTTATGATTTTGGAAATTGTACACTGATAACTATTTTACTATGACATACTTTTGGATGGTTTGATATGATTATTTGATGGTTTTTGTTGAATTAAAAATGAAATTTTTACTTATGATTTTTGGAATGTTACAAGAATTTTTTAAAAATAAGTTTTTCAAGTGTTTATTTTTAATTTAAGAAATATTAGTTTTTTAGAAAAATGTTGAACATAATATGATCCAAAATGTAACGATTTAAAATATTTATGATTAAAAAAAAAACTTTTAATTCAACTTGTTTATGATCCTTAATTTGTTTTGATCTAAATATATTTAAATTCAAATATTTTATAATGTTTAATTATATATATTATGACCCAAAATATATAATGATCCACATTTTTTTTGGAACAAAAACTTTATTTAATTGAATATATTATCGATCCAAAATTATACGATTCAAAAACAATATGATCCAAAATACTATGATTCAAAATATTTTGATTCAAAAATAGTATGAATGGAAAATATTATGATCCTTAATATTTTTATTATTTAAAACTTTTATAATTATGAAAAATTAAAAACTCAAACTTATATTTTGTTCTAAAAAATCAAAAAACAAAAAATAAATCAAAAAATAAAAATAAAAATAAACAAAAAACACTAGAATCTTCGAGTACATAATAAAGACAGTAAAAGAATTATTAAAATAAGTGAAAAAAATTTAAAAAAAAATCATTTCAAATAATTCTAGAAAAAAACGAAAAAAAACTAGAAAAAAATAAAAACCTAAAAATCGAGTATATATATGTTTAAATTTTTATTTGAATTTTTTTAAATTAAAAAAAATAAAAATAAAAAAACTCACGTAAATTACGTTCCATAGACATTCGTCGCATATGGTTAAATCATCGAGTTTGTATTAATTACCACGGGCGTGGATAATATGTGAACACACTACGCACAAGTATTGAGTTTGACGTTTATGTACTTGATGAAATAGGCGGTGGAGAATTGTCCTCGCAGTCCTCACCATTTTTGAGTCATCACCGGACCTATATATATATATATATATATATATATATATATATATATATATATATATATATATATATATATATATATATATATATTAATAAACTAGTTCAATTTATATAGAATGTAGTTTTATATAAAAATAAGATATTTATATATTCATATTTATATCTTAATAAGCTAGTTAGAATTTATATATAAAAGATAGTTTTATATATACAATAAGATATTTACATACGACTAGTTATATAGATATATATGTTGAGAATTCTTTATAAATAAGATTGCCTTTTTTATAAAGATAACACACAAACACACACACACACACACACACACACACACACACATATATATATATATATATATATATATATATATATAATATCTAGCCATGAGACAACTTTTGTGTTCTTTGAGACATGTTTTTTTTCGAAAATTGAAAGAGACACCAAACATGACTCTCTTTTGAATTGTTTAATGGTGCATGCCATGCTTGGAAGAAGGCTGTCCCATGCTCCTTTTTTGTTTTATGGCCTCCCATTGCTTTTTGGCCTTTATATAAGGGAGAGTATGAAGGCATTAGAAACAAGTTCTTGCATAATTCTTCTTCTTTTTTTGGAGCCTAAAGCCGAGAGCATTGTGCTTATATAGGGCTGCCAAAAAATTTAGATTAAGGCTCTCCCCTCTCCTCCATTCTCTTGCATTTGGATGTTTGAAAAACTCTCTTTGTTGCTTCACCTTTGAACATATATTTGGTATATATTTCAAAGGCTTATGAACAACAAATTACAAGTGAGTACTAGCATGTTTTGATGGTTCTACTCTTGTTTGGTGGATACTTCTAGAGAACTTTTGTTTTAAAATTTCATGTCACCCTTCATCAACTTCCAACCTCTCACGATGATCAAAGTCTTACAAGGTTGTTATGATTTGTCTTCTATGGTTGTTTTAATCTTTCTAACTCTTGCAAAATGATCCTTGGTGGGTAAAATAGTTTTAGTTTTATTCAACAATATTTTTAAAGCTTCCATTGTCATTTTTACCGGTTGTGAAACCAAATTTTTGAATAAAAACCCAACAATTGGTATCAGAGTCAGGTTTTGCAAGATTAGTTATATTATTTCTTTAGTTGATGAAATCTTTGTTTTTGGAAAACATGGATGGTTTTCTCTTTGCAAGAAAAATCCATACATATTTTCCATGACAACTTTAAAATGTTTATAATTGTTATTTTTTGACCAAAAGTTTACATGCATCTTTTTAGTCATAAAAGTTGTCTTAGAAAAAAAAAAGTTGTTTTATATTTTTATTGAGTATATAAATATGTATGATGTGCATAAACTAGCCATGAACCTTTTATGTTGTTGCATGTGTTGATTTATTTAAAATGGTTGTAATTATTTAGTTAGTCATATGGTATGTAATAATTAAATAGATAGTTTTCTTTTGTTAATTTTTTATAAGTAATAGATTAGTTTTAGAAATAGTTTATTTTTATAAAAATATAACAATAATGAACATGGTGGCCATTTTGAAGATCAAAAGTTTATAAAATTGATTTTATTAAAGTTTCCCAAAGTTTATAAAATTATTTTTATAAACTTGTTACAAGGTGTTGAAGCAAATGGGAGCATATGGAGACTTTACAAGATAAATGTCCTTTATGTCCCTTTAAGAATGAACTTGATAATTTTGTGATGACTCACAAAATTATTACTAGTTAATGGTTTGGTTTATGTACACATGTTATAATTGTTATGCATGTTTGTGTTGTTTTATGTTTATGTTATTATTATTATGTTATGGTTGATAAAATTCGTTTTTCAAATGCAAAATAATATTTGAACATAAATAAACATCATGAGGAGTTTGGTTTTAATGAAATTTATCTTTTAACATAAGATGTTAAAAATAGTTTAACAATAAAACAAGCTTTATCGTTAAAACTAGTAACTAGTAAAATTTCGGGATTAAAATTGTATAAGTTTAAAATTGAGATTTGTAAACTTATCAAACTCCAAACCTTATTTTATAAAATTAAGTTTTATTAAAAGGTTTCCAAATGTTCTAAAAAGCTCAAATAATATAACTTAATACTAGTTATTAATTTAAAACTTTGATTGTATCAATTATATAAAACCGGGTTTTATATATAGAACATTGTTAAATATGTGATTTTAACATGAAATAAGTTTTTTAAAGTATACCATGGTTTTATTGAATGCATGCAATAACCATGATATAACATGTTTTCTAAACTAGATTTATAAAAACATGAAAGACCCCTTACAAACGTCAAATATATGCAATCTTTTTTAAAGAACACTCGCATGTCTCTTGTATGCACTAGTGGGATAAAGGATATCTAACCGCTATTGTCATCTTTTGATGGACGAGGTGTTTTCGTGATTTCTATAACCAAGTTATAGGTCGGTTATAGAAGTTTTTCAAATTGGATGATTTGATCGGAGATCTCTTGTGATAAAGGATACATAAGCAAGAGAGTTCCGATGCATAGATGTGATCAAACATGTCTAATTAAATTTTTTATTAGCGATCCCATAAATCTAGGAATTATATGGTGAGATATAATTAATAATCGATATCTACCGGGTTGAATTCAGATGAATGGGATAAAGGATACCTAATCATTTATTTGTTTTGCAACTTGGATCCTAGACTTTGATAATTAATGTTTTTAGAAACTAAAAGGGGTATTAATTATTAAAGATTAAATATTGAAAATACTAAATGAATGTTGTTAAAATTTTATAGATATTTATAATCCACTCTCATAACCATCAATTGTCATTTCTCTTTAAATGACGTAATGAAACAATGACATTCAATAGATACAACTTCAATGAATGAGTTCATGTCTTAAGAGACAATCTCGTGAGAAATGTAAAACTGTATACACTTAAAGGACCTATTCCTAAACAAATTGTTTCGAGAAATAAACCTGAATATGATACCTAGTAAATGTGTCACAGTGATGCTCAAGATACTTCTAACATCATACTAGGAACAGTTATTCATGACTTCTAGGAAGTTTTGGATTATATATATATATATATATATATATATATATATATATATATATATGATAATATAATAGGTTAAGCAATATTACAATAAATATAGTGATATTTTGTTGGAACAGTGCAAGGCTAAAAGAGTCACCTTGTGCGATCTAAATGACCCATGTTTTATGGAATAAACACCTTTAAGCCCAAGAAATCCAATAAGGCCCACATAGATGGATCTTGTTTCTTTTGTGAAGAAACTAGACACTGGTAGAGGTACTGCTCCTCTTATCTAGAAAGAAAGTCTGAAAAAGACTAGTACTTCAGGTATTTACTGGATGGAACCTATACTTTTCATGTAACAGTCAAGTACTTGGTACTAAAATGTTAATCTAATATTTGTAACTTGATTGAAAATATTTACAGAAGAGTAACTAGCTGAGCACAAGCAAGTTGGAACTACACTATCAAAGTTCAGTTTATTATTTATGTTTAGAACATAAATTGCTTGTAATATAAAACAATGTTTGTTTTGGCACAATGTATGTTTTAAATTTAGAATGTCTAAATATTTATGTTTCATTTATTTATTTAAATGTTTGATTATTTACTAGATCATTTTTCATAGCGATGATACTCATATTCTGAAATGGTTGACTTCTATTTCAGAGACTAGATCTCTTAATAGAATTACAAAGTAAATATTAACATTTTATAAATAAAATTAAGTTCTATATGCAAGCACTTTTGACTTAAACTTGTTTTAAATCAAACTTATCCATGACATTGTTATCTTTATTGTATAAACGAAATCCACATATTCAAACTTCAAGAAAGGGACCTTTGAAGGAAAATAATGTAGTTTATTTGAACTATGTGAATCTTATTTATATATAAAAAAGGATTCCTAATAATATTTTCACTAAAGTGTAGAGAAAATAATTATTAAGGAACTATACACTTTGGTGTATGACTTCCTTTCTAATGAATGTCTATGATTGAGCACAAGATACAACCCAATAGTACCATCTAAAGCCTTTGTGATGATAAAGGGTGGATTAAACTTTACTTGATATAGTTTACTTTCTAATTGGTAGAAATGTCCTCCTTTTAACCTTTTTAAGATTATATTTCAATCACTATTAATTGTATCTAGAATACAAATACCAACTAATTACATAATTCTAGAATATTCTAAAAGGGCAGTTAGATTATTATATACAAAACCATCAAGAATAAGTTCATTTATTCCTCTGAAAGTTGAGTTAGCAGAAAACAAGCTTCTAATGACAAAGCAAGTGAAGACACGTGGAACTTGAAGCAGCTCAAGAACCATAGCCGGATGTAACAATTGTTGGCACTAGTTTCAAGAAGGAATTGTTGAACACGAATAGTAGCTATTCATAAACACAAACTGTTCACAATAATGGTAGAAATCATCTATGACTTGAGAAATGTGGAATCTCTCATTGATGAGTTCTTGATGGTTTCTAGTTAAACCATCAATTATCGAAATGTTATATCAGATCTTGGATCTGACAAATGATTTAGAGTCATGCACATTAAGATGTAATCCATGTTTAATTATAAAGTATGGGCTTGATTAATCTTCTTCTCTATAGCAAGGTGGGAAGGAATAAGAGATTCTTCTAGAAAGAATATATACATGGATATATATATATATATATATATATATACACACACACACACACATTTAGTAACACTTGTTATATAAGGATTTTCTCATATTCATGTCATTGACTATGGACTTTATCATACTCATGACATTGACTATGATCAAACTTTTTCACAAGTAGCTATGATTAGATCAACAATGATATTATTTACTATAACTTCATATTCTTAATATGAGACATAGCAAATAGATTTCAAGAAACTGCTTTTCTTAATAGACATCTAGAAGATATATATATATATATATATATATATATATATATATATAGCTTAGCCTAGAGGTTTTCATAATCCATGTTATCCTAACCAAATTTGTAAGGATTAAGATCCACTTGTGGATATAAAGCAAAGATCTCAAGGTTGGAATTGTCATTTTAATATAAAGATACAAGGTATGTTTTTATATCAAAATGAAAAAGAATATGTGTGTGTTTACTAAGAACTAGTGGGAAGATAGTGATATTCCTAATTTTGTATGAAAGAGACATATTTAATCATTTGAAATGACATTCCGACTATGCATGGTGGTTTTCACATTGACTCGGAAAGTATTTCTAAAATGAAAGACTTAGGAATGACAAGATACATTCTTGGAATGTAAAATATATAAGAGATAGATAGAGATGAATGTTAAAGGTTTTAAAATTCTTTTTGCATGAAATGAAAATATCTTGAAAGAGGTCAAGATACAAGATTCCTTTGGATGACTCTTTGACTGTTATATGACACCTTTTGAGTCTGTCTCAAAGGACCTAGCACATAGGTTGAGCTAGATGAAATGATTTATATTCTATTATGCTTGACAAATGAATCAATCATTTATGTCATATCATGAGATACAAAATTGAATACATGGTTAAGTCACTAGATGACCGTGAGAACATTCTAAAAGTACTTAAGAAGAGCTAAGCGAATGTATATGAGATAATTAGTTAAGAACAAAATCTTAATGTAAAGAGCTACATATGATTTTGATTTCTAAATAAATATAGATAATTATGAATTATAATTGGATTATGAATTCATTATGGAATGAAGAGTAAGTTTAGTTGGAATGAGGTCCAAGCAAAACAAAATAGCACAAAATACCAAATAAGAATACACTACTTTTCAGAAGTTGAAATTAAATATAATTAGATGAACTAGATCATTGAAAAACTAGGTTGAATCCTTCCATTCAGGGATAACCTAGAAATCTTTTGTGAGTAATAGAGTGTACTTAATCAAGCTAAGAAACTCTATGTCACATAAGAACACCAATTATATTCTCCAAAATATTTAACTATACTTAGAGTAGTGTCAAATATGGAGATGATTGTATTTGTAGAATTCACACAAATTAAATTTAGTCGAACCCATTAATAAAGTATTTCCTTTTAAGCTAAGTATGAGTGGTCACACTTAAGCCATAAGACTTTTATTATTCTAGAAATGAGATTTTGATTTGAATTTGGTATTTGGATATTAGAACATTGGAAAAACAACTATTAAATAATGTTTTGATATACTGGGTTATGATCATTACATTAATGCTTGTTGTGTTCTATATTAACATGTTTAATCCATGAATAATCTTATTATTCTAAAGGTTCATAATCAATCATGATTATGGGAGCAATTATGAAGTAAGACTAATATGAAATGGATTGGTTGACTCCCATTAGATGAAAGTAGGCAAGTGGTTGTAACCAAGTTTCATAGGTACTTGTCAGAGAACTAGTATTGAATGGAACCGCATCAAGATCAACTCATAGATCGCAGTCGTGAGTGACACTTGAATAAAAGGTATTATATTTGTATCCTTAACACTTGAGACACATAGTGGGACTTAAGTGTAGGGAGTATTGTGCTTTGATATGACCAAATGTTGTTCCTTAACTGATCATTTATAAAAGTCATTTTCGGGTATGGTGTGAACTATGCAAGAGGCTTTTGTAGTCAAGATGGGATTTGCTCCTCTTATGTGTTGAGAGTTCGACATCTAACGAATGTTACCCAAAGTAGAACTACAAATGATATTGATTGCGATCCAAGGCTCATGTTCAACAGGTTGTCTGTATCAAAGGGATAATTGATAAACTTACCTTAATACATCAATTGAATCTTAGAGATTTTGGGAATTGGATGTTGATGAATGACATTCTTCGTCATATGTTATTGGGGGCAGTGAAATGTTGCTAGACGTTTACTACTGTCTATATCAATCTATGATGAGTCTTGTGCAAGTGGGAGATTGAAAGATCTAGTATTCCCAAGAGTCATTATAAAATGATATTGCTAATAATATATGATCCTATAGGGTCACACTATATAGCAAGCTATTGTTAATTGATTATTTATTAGTATAATTTGACTATTAATAAATATATCAACACTTGTATTTAATTGGAAAATTATTATTTCATGAAAGTAATATTTTACAAATTGGGAATTTATTATTTGTGGAAATAACATTTATTAGAGAAATAACAACTTATGAAATATATCATAAAGTATGATTATTTATAAGTTATATTTATATCTTAATAAACTAGTTCAATTTATATAAAAGGTAGTTTTATATAAAAATAAGATATTTATATATTCGTATTTATATCTTAATAAGCTAGTTACAATTTATATATAAAAGGTAGTTTTATATATAAAATAAGATATTTATATATGACTAGTTATATAGATATATATGTTGGGAATTCTTTATAAATAAGATTGCCCAATATAAACTTTTGTCTTCTTTGAGACATCTTTTTCGAAAATTGAAATGGGGACCAAGCATGGCTCTCTTTTGAATTGTTTAATGGTGCATGCTATGCTTGGAAGAAGGTTGTCCCATGCTCCTTTTGCTTTATGGTCTCCCTTTGCTTTTTGGCCTTTATATAAGGGAGAGTATGAAGGCATTAGAAACAAGTTCTTGCATAATTCTTCTTCTTCTTTTGGAGCCTAAAGTCGAGAGCATTGTGCTCATATAGGGCTGCCAAATTTTCGAGATTAAGGCTCTCCCTCTCTTCCATTCTCTTGCATTTTGATGTTTGAAAAAGTCCCTTTGTTGCTTCACCTTTGAACATATATTTGATATATATTTCAAAGGATTATAAACAACAAATTACAAGTGAATACTAGCATGTTTTGATGGTTCTACTCTTGCTTGGTGAATACTTCTAGAGAACTCTTGTTTTAGAGTTTCATGCCACGCTTCATCAACTTCCAACCTCCCATGAGGACCAAAGTCTTCAAAGGTTGTTATACTTTCTATTCTATGGTTGTTTTAATCTTTATAACTCTTGAAAAATGATCATTAGTGGGTAAAATAGTTTTAGTTTTATTCAACAATTTTAAAACTTCCGTTGTCATTTTTACCGGTTGTGAAACCAGATTTTTGAATAAAAACCCAACACCAATCTGGTTCAAAATCATATCCCTAATATCTAGTTAAGTGTTAGAAACTTGATTACCATTATAAGTGATAGAGAGTATGAGTTTAATCTCAATATACTAATGTAACACTCGGTTCCAGATTTGCTTCATTATTTGGGGATGCGGCCCAATATTCGGTTGTCATGAGGCTTAGGGCCTTGGGGAAGAAAGGTTTTGGTCTTTCCGGATGTGGGTGTTATGGTTTAAGTGATCCAAGTGTTCGATGGTGTCTTCGGAGGCCAAGGGTATAATCTTATTTTAATAACTCGGTCCTTTATGAATTTTGGGTTTTGTTCGGGAAGTTTTAATGCTATGGTGTGTTTTTAGAAGTGTAGGCTTCTCGCCACCTTTCCGTGGATATAAGGACCTCTGGAAACGAACCTAAGATGAGGAAGTTATGACAATTTGAAATTATTGGCAGAAATGGATCCTAATGGAAAAGAATGGCAAATCAGTCCCATGCGTGCATGGTTAGTGACGCGTGTGTGGGTGGGTACCCCAAGCGTAAGCTGGGGTACGCCCAACATAATGAGCAAAGTGCCAAACCCTAATTTTTAGGGTTTGGGCACTATTTAAACATCCTTATAAGCTCAAGGCTCTCTTATTTCTCAGCCTCTATTGACTTCTAGCCTCATTTTGAAAACCCTAACCTCTCATTAAGTGTTTGAGAAATATAAGTGTGCATTTTGGTGTGCTTTTGCTCATTTTCAAGGAAATGGTGTTTGGTGCTAGCTTGTGGTTCAAAGGAAGATTTATAGATCCAGACTCTTGGCTTTATTTCCAGCTCATTTAAGGTATCAAGTTCATACCTTGGCTTCTTGTTAAGCTTTACAGGTTTAGGGCCAGAGTTGTGCTTATTTTTGGGTCTTGAGTTCTCTTTGTGAGTTTGAGCCACTCCAGGAGCTTGTAGTGATAAATTTTGCCTCTTCTAATGTTGCTAGTTCATAAAAAATGCTTGATTGATGTTTAAAAATGGTCCATGCATGTTCTAGTTGATTTAGAATGAGTCTTAATGGATTAAGATGGCTGTTGGGTCCCATTTAGCCATGAAAATGCATAAAGGTGTCGACTTTATGCATCAAGAGCTTTATTTCGAGGTTCTCTGAAGTTTAGGTGCAAAGTGCTTAAGTGGTTAAGACGAAAAGTCAGTTTTGGAGCAAGCCAGGTTACGCACCGCATAACTGGATGTACGCCCAACGTACCTAGCCCTTGGTCGCAATCTGGATTCATCGAGTACGCCCAGCGTAGCTAAATGTACGCCCCGCGTACGACTTTCAACTGGGCTTTGGGCTTGTTGCGTTTTGGGCTTCACATCTTTGGGCCACCTTGTTGCCTTAGGCCTTTTGGTATATCTAAGACCAACTTTTTGGACTAAGGAAATTATTGGGCTTAGGATAAGTCCCATATGGGGTTGGGCCCAATTTGGAAAACTGGGCCATTAGTGGGCTTTTGTGGACCATAGTTTGGAACCCAATTGCTAATTGGGTGTTATTTTGTACTGATAGCTCAGGGAGTCGTAAGGACATCAACTAGGGATTTCTTTCAGTGAGCTTCAACATTCGAGGTGAGTCTCTTCACTGTTCTATGGGTCGAAGGCACCAATGTCGACCCATTTGATTTATGTATTATAGGAAGACCAGGGGGTAGCCCTTGGCATTTTGTATGAAAGACTAGGAGGCAGCTCCTGGCAATCTGTATGCAAGACCAGAGTCTGAACTCTTGCAGTTAATTAGTTAAGTAGTTGTAGATTGTATGCTAGTTGTCTTTGTGATGCTTGCATGGAAGACCAGGAGGTGGCTCCTGGCACTTTTCTATAAGACCCAGGGTTTTGGCCCCCGGCTTGGCAAGGAAGACCATGATACGGCTCGTGGCATAATGGCAAAACTATGGTTGACACATAGCACTTTTATTGATTGTTGGATATATATGATATGTATGACTTGTTTGATATGTATGATATGTGGTATTTGGGGAACTCACTAAGCTTTGTGCTTACAGGTTGTGGTTTATGGTTTCAGGTACTTCCGGTTCGAAAAGGAAGGGCCCGACTTGATCGCAGCGCATATACCCATGTTTTTCCACAATTCATGATTTTGTGATTTACTCTGATAATTTTTTTACTCTGGAATAATTTTAATTGTTTGAATAAATATAAAGGAATGTTTGAACATATATATATATATATATATATATATATATATATATATATATATATATATATATATATATATATATATATATATATTATAAAAATGAAAATTTTACCATTGATTTTCAGGATGTTACAACTAAGTCATCTTTGTATAAGGCTTGAAGTTTATCATTAAAGGTTTCTATTTCTTTCGAGTGGATCACAATTGGCAGTTGAAGAGAGTAATTTCGTCAAAATGAAGTTCACTTTTAATGTAGAGTCTAAGGAGTATACATCCTTTTGTTTGGTTGCATTTTCTTACTTTACGGCTGATTTGTTACTTGTGTGATTTTTTACGTCTTTTATAGCTTTGTATAACGTGGTGGTTGATTAAATTGGTGATTGAACATAAGTTTTTTAAAAAGTCCTTAAAATTATTATAAGCACCTCCCTCCAAGGGCACATTCACATGTACAAGAGCATCAATATGAAGTATGAGTAACAACCCATATGTGCCCAAAGCATTAAGTCATTAATGCACAAGAACAAACAAGCATCATCCACGTAGACAAGACACAATTAAGTTATGCATCCAACTTAACGATGAACGAGTCGTACTCCTATAGACACACGTAACACCCTTGTATTCTTAAATGAAAATAACAACTAGGATTGAATGTAAGGTTAAATATTAATAATAATCCATAAGGGTGGAGGAAGTCGACTAGATGGACAGTGGTACCAAAGGTACCACGGCTCCGCCCCAAGCTGGTTTGGCTAGCTCAAGTTGGTCGGCTTCACCACCACTCTCAGCTTGTTCATCTTTTTATCTCTCTACTTGTGCTATATGCTTCCCAATTTGTACCAAAGTGTTTGGGTTGGAAGATATGGATTATTTGTGTTATGTGTTGAGAGTGATGAAAGTAAAATAAGAGATAAAAATTGGTATAGTCATTAGGTGGCCGAGTTGGGAGGGTTAAAGGAGAAAAACTCCATCCAACCTTAAACAAATAAACTTTAGACATAATTAGCCCCGACTTGAATAATTTTGAATCAATTGGTGTTGACCTACATTGACTTAATATGTTGGGTATATGAATGATATTTTTTCCCAATGGTAAAATTGCAATCATGGTGAAAACAACCAAAATATATTTTTAATAAGAATTTAAAGGGTTTCTATTCATCTGGTATCAGGTAGTGTCCTCAAAGTCTCGCCGTGACATATGTGAAATTAGACATTAATTTAAAAGTAGATAAGATTTGCCCGTTAAAAAGAATAAATAAATAAAAATGCTAAGATCAAGGTTAATAAAAAATTACGTGGATATCATCTTCTTCTCAATCTCTCTCTCTCTCTCTCTCTCTCTCTCTCTCTCTCTCTCTCACACAATAAAATTTTGTTTTGTTGATTTTACTCGAAACGATTTGACGCTTACGATTTCCATCTTTCTCTTGTCACATACTCACATGGCATCGGCAGTGTAGTCGTTATCTTCATATTCGTAGATGTCATCTAGCAAACACAAATCTCATTCTTTTTTTTTTTTTTTTTTTTTTTTTTTTTTTTTTTTTTTTCTGGTTGTTTATATGGGTTCTTTGTCATCCTTGGTTTTGTGGTTAATATCTATTGGCTCATATTCGAAAACGCACAAAAATCTTTGGATAAAAATAAATGAAACCTTTCTCGAATTGAATTTGTGGGGTAGTCGAATTGGAGAAGTTTGTTTAATTTTAATTATGATCGAGAGCTATTGACCCCACTTGGGGCCGTGACAAAATTGTGTTTCTATTCTCTTTGTTTGGTTGAGAATTAATCTACATGTGATGGTTTTATATATATATATATATATATATATATATATATATATATATATATATATATATATATATATATATATATATATATATATATATATATATATATATATATATATATATATATATATATATATATATTTTGCTTGAAAGTAGGTAAAGCTTGAAATAATCAATGCTGAGTACGTTGATTTTGATCATCATTGTAATATGTAAAGTTGTGGATATGTTTTGATAGAAATTGGTTGTCTTGTAATTAAGTTGATTTTGATCATCATTTGTATTTGATTTTGATCATCATTTGTATTTGATTTTGATCATCATTTGTATTGATATAGTCTTGTATTTAAACCACCATCACCGTTTGACTTCTTCAAAAGTCAATCATACATATCTTTTAAACACACCATGTTTATATATCTCTATTTCATACTCAATGCCACGATCTTTTAGACTTAATCAAAATATGAAGCTTAAGATCTGAGTCAAAGAGTTATACCTTTAAATGGTTTGCTCAAAAAATCGGATCCCAATTTGACTTTGAACACCTTGAACAAACCTTTTTGTACTTCCCTCATTCCACGCAATTTATTTCTTATTCTGATTCTTGGTGCGAAAATTACAAGTGAGGAAGATATGATTCAAGAATAAGCATGTTATCTTTTGGTTAATACATTTCAGAACTTTGATAGCTTACAAATTAGAAAAATATAATGGCAACTCTATATAATTGAAAAACACTATTTAGTAAGGTCTTGATTAATAAAATTATGTAGGGCCCGTTTACTTTTGCAATATTATGAAGCGTCTACACATATGTTTGTTTGTTTGCAATAATGTGTATGCACATGGGAAGACAAGAAGAGAAAATAGAGACACCTTTCTTGAGGCTTATTTATTTCATTAAACTTTCACTTTATTCATATTTCATAGATTACAATGAAATATCTCTTAACAAAGTTTAAAGGAAATAAGTTTCTTGAATTGTAACAATGGTTTGTAAGCAACCACAGCTTCATAGGTGTGTGTAACGCCGTGATCAGTTGCCGCTATGGTCAACTTGTGACTGTGATCGTGTGTAAGGGGGTCCCAGGTAATCACCTTTTGGAATGTCAGTTGATGTGTAGACCCAAGGTTGTGAGCTGCCACCGCGTATTGTCCCAACTCTTCTAGGTAATGTTTTTCAAGATCCCAAGCCCCGACTCCATTCACTGTGTCGCTAGTGGTTAGGGGCCTAGAGGCAGAGACACCATAGAGGGTGATTGCAACGAAGAAGGCTAGCTTGACCATGAGAAGGGACTTGAAGTTTTGAGCCATCTTGTTTGATTGATGGAAAATGAATTAGATATTGGGAATTTATAGTGATAAAAAAATCTCTAGCTATCACTAATTACATCCCCACTTTATTGAATTCCCAACAAATACCTAAATAGAGTTGAGAGGGTGAGTAAATGTGAATGTATAATACATAATATATATGTCATTTAGGTGACTTGTGAGTTGTATTTTTAGTAAACAGATACATGAAACATTAATAAAAGGTTTTGTGAGCGAGAATTGGGATTGAGGAAATAAATGTTGCAAGTAATGAGAAGGGGGTGGTTTGGATATATTGTATTGGTTGGGAGTATGGAGTTGAAAATAATGAGAGTGGCCTTCTCCATTTATCGCCAAGTGTTCATAAACAAATAGAATCCACATCCTATACATTCTATTTACTTTATGGAACAAAAAACAAATTATAAAATAATAGACAAAAGGTAAGCAAGATATGAAATTCTCCTTGTATGTATATACGGATCTAACAAATTCAAAAAATATATTACAAATGATAAATAAAAAAAAATACAAAAGTGAATTTTTTTGGACAACCTTTGTGGTCGTTTACGCAATATGTACTCTATTATAGTAAAATAATACAAACTAAAACAGAGTCCAATGTTGCTACAATATACATACATTGGGAGGGGTTACAAACATTTAAAAAAAATTGATCTTGAGTATTTCAAAATGGTATCTCTTTGTTCTTCACAAAGACGAGCACTCCTGCAAAAGCAAGACCCAAGTTAATCGAATGCTTTTTTTTTTTTTTTTTAAAGGAATTAAGAATTTAGCGACTTACCAAGAGTAGGCATTAAAACCGATAATACAACCGTTCCAACAATTTTCAGCGGCAAGCCTGTTTTAAGCATATCTACAATATCAATATGTCCAGTTGTGAACCCTACAATATTTGAAGCGGTTCCAGTAGGAAGTAAGAAAGCAAATTGAGCTCCAATGGATCCAGGAATCATAAGGAGAAGAGGATGGACATTAATCGTTTGCGCGATTTGGATTAATAGTGGAATGAGAAGAGTAGTTGTGGCATTGTTTGATGTAAACTCGGTAATGCCTCCACTTATTAGACAAATCGTTGGGGCAACTGCTAGATATGGTACGTGTGCTAAAAATTGTAGGGTTTTGGATAATTCATCAGCTAGACCACTTGTTCTTACTCCATCTGCTATTGCAAAACCAGCTCCAAGTAACAAAACGATATTCCATGGTAATTTCTTGCATTTATTCCAATCCATTAGCTTCTCTCCTACTTGCTTCTTGTTAGGGATAATGAAGAGTAAGGTTGCCATCATTACCTATGCAAATAAACCACTTATCAAACACTCATATTCCATTATTAATCATATGTTATATCATACCCAAAGTAAAAAATCATGCATAATGTCAAAATACTCACACTAACGGTTCCATCACCAACACGATCATTGAAAAGGGCACCCCATCCAGGTATATCATCGGTTATGCTTCGTGTCATCCACAAAACAATTAACATCTGCAACAAAACCTCGTTAAATAATCACTCAACATATTGCAAATTAATTTCACTTAATCAAATAAAAAACTTACAGAAAACACAGCTAACACCATCTTTTCAGCAAACGCCATTGGACCTATCCACATGCAAACACAAGAAAAAATAAACATTATAATTAACAACTAACAAATAACAAATAACGGGTCAAAAATACCAATTTACACAAGTTTGCTAGTTGGGCTTAGTAGTGGGCTTTACCTAACAACTCAAGCTCCCTCTTTAAATGGGCTTTATCCAGATAAGCTGATAAGACATCACCAGATCCTCTTGGGCAATAAATAACACAAAGTATGACCCACAAAGCAAAAAATAACAAAACTGCCATTGGAAATCCGAAGTAAAACCATGTGTTAAAACTTATCGGATCTGCTTCCGGAAAATAGCTCTTCCACATCCCAACCAATATCAGGTTGACACCTGTCCCTGTTAGGGTGCTCATTCCTCCTATCGCCGCCGAGTATATCACTCCAAGGACCACCGCTTTGCAAAACTTAGTTATCACCGTCGATTCACCGGATCCCGACGGTAACCGCTGGAGGATTCCGGTTGCCACCGGCATCATCATGACGGCGGCCGCCACATTGTGCAGCCACATGCTTACAAATGCTGTCGTGGCGCATATTCCGAGCAGAAGAAGCTGTGGGTTTAGTGGGTCCCCACAAAACAGCAGTGTTATCTGGAAGGAGAATGACACGTGGTTATTTTTAACATAATCGTTTTAATATCAGTATATAATAAAAGTATAGAAAGGAAATACGAATAGTCTTTCTAATCTGATTTAAGATAGAGTTGGGGTCAAAAATTGACTGAAAGAAATAGAATTTTTAGTTTTGATGCATACATAACGTAAAATATTAATATACATCCCCTTGTGTGAAGATGACAAACTCAATTTTATATCATCCCAATTATTTTGACTTTGATTTATCCACAAGCTATGAAAACAATAAGTTGATGATATTAATCACTACCAAAATCCTAAAACTCTTAATAAGAATGGACAAGATATCTACATACTATATATGTAGCTAAATTTTATACGAAATTGGTTGCTATGTCAATGTCAATATATTTCTAAACAGAAATTCATAATAATGCATAGGGAACGTACATGATACGTTTTTTACACAAAAATATATAAGATTACAATAAATAACTTTATTTTTACTACATAATAAATATGAATAAAGACTTCCACTTCTATATATGTTATTGTAACTTACGAAGAAAACATCAATAAAAAGATGAGACTTACATTGAAGGCTAATCGTCTATGGATGTTGTAATGCTCAACAGCAAGAGCAAGTATAAAACTTCCAAGAACAAGGGAGATGACATCATCCATGTAAGAGTGGGCCACATCATCGGCGGCGGCTATCCCAAAGATAGGGAAAAGGAAGAGCGGCGACATAGAGGTGATAGGCATGGGGACGGCCTCCGTGAGCCACCATGCGAACACCCATGCGAGGACGCCGAGCATGTTCCGGCTGGTGGTCGGAGATGGTCCTTCCAGCTTAACCGACAGGCATATAATGGTGCATAATAGAGGACCCAACAAAACGCACAAGTTTTTTAGGGTGAAAATGGATTTGATCTGGGTGTGGAAGCTTTTGGAGCGGTGAATTGAGTCTTCGCCGCCGTGTAAGGGGAGGAGCGGGGAGGTGTGCTCGTCCATTGAAGAAGGGAATTTGGTGTTTTAGAGAGAGAAAGCGATATAGTTTGTGATATTGAGTAAGGTAGTTTTAAGGTATATATACAAATCTGGTGGAGGTGCGATGCTAGAAAACAAAATCATGGCGATTCATCAACTGATTTTGAACCATGTGGCGGACCGACTGTTATTCTATTCCATTTCATTTATATGATAGAGTTTAATTTGGATTTATTAGAAAGCGATGTGTACTCTTAATTATAATTTGAGGTTAACATTTTTCAATTTATTAAATAAAAGGTAAACTGAAAAAAAGAAGAAACTTCAACTTATACATTCACATATACATGGAAAACAAATACGCAACAAAGTTTGTAGCTAACCATTTTTTTTTATGGGAAAATGACTTAAAAGTCCAGCGAAGTTTTCAAACTGTTCAAAAAATCTCAATCATGTTTTGTTTATGCGAAAAACCCAACGAACTTAACATTTTGTCTAAAAAGCCCAACTAAGTTACATTTTCTTGAAAGTCAAATAAAAGAAATAGATGACGTGGCTTATTACTGTATCGGGAAAATAACTTGTTAGACCAACAAAGTTTTCAAAACGTTTAGAAAACTTCAATCATATTTTGACTGTTCAAAAAAAACCCAATGAACTTAAACAAAACAAAACTGAGTTTTTTTGAACGGTTTGGAACTTTGTTGAACTTTTTAGACAAAAAGTTAAGTTCGTTGGTTTTTTTTAACAGACAAAACAAGATTGAGATTTTTTAATGGTTTGGAAACTTTGTTGCGCTTTTAAGTCATTTTTCCATTTTTTATAGCAAAATTATTTAATTATTTATTTATTTTTAAAGTTTTTTTATTTTTTTATTTTTTTTAGTTAATTCAAGTTCCGAAAATAATACTTAAAAAAGAATTTTTAGATTTTTCCATTTATTTTGCATTTTTAAATTATTTTTTAGAATATGTACAGTGTAATATTTTATTAGATATTTCACGTATTTAAAAAAACGGTATTTTTTTTAATTTTTTTATTATTTTTATTATTTTTTATTTTTTTAGTCAATTCAAGTTCCGAAAATAATATTTTAAAAAAGAATTTTTGCATTTTTCCATATATTTTGAATTTTAAAATTATTTTTAGATTTGGTCTCACGGTCTCACAAAATTAAAATGGTTTCAAATGAACCTGAACCTATATATATATATATATATATATATATATATATATATATATATATATATATATATATATATATATATATATAGAGAGAGAGAGAGAGAGAGAGAGAGAGAGAGTTAGGTTCAAATGTTTTCACTATCTATTGTGTGCCCGTATGATTGATTCTGGACCAATCATTTTAGTTATTTTAAGAAAGTAATTAATACCTATTATATCTTCAACATGTAATATGCATTAATTACTTTCTTAAAATAACTAAAACAATTGTTCCAGAATCAGTCATACATGCACACAATAGATAGTGAAAACAAAATAACCTAACCCTATATATATATATATATATATATATATATATATATATATATATATATATATATATATATATATATATATATATATATATATATATATATATATATATGGAGTGGTTCAAATGAGAACCAAAAAAGGTTAAGAATCGTAAGAACCTCTAACTTTATATGTTTATAAAGGGTTTAGGGTAACCCTAAACCCTTTTATAAACACCCTAAACCCTAAACTCTTTATAAACATCTAAAATTAGAGGTTCTTACGGTTCTTAACATTTTTTTGGTTCTAATTTGAACCTTTACCTACATATATATAACCTGTTGGACTCTATTAAATAGTTGTTCAACCTTTTATGATTGGAAGTCAAAAATCTTAAACGCAAAATTTATTACATCCATGTATATTTTTCGTGTTTTGTTACTTTGCTTGAAATAATTTTTAAAAAAAACATGTATAATAACAAAACACTTGCTTCTCAAGCCTAAAAGAGAGAACACTCATGTCAGGTAGACTTGAATTCCGATCAACAGATGTTAACTAATAACTAATGCACGTTTTTAGGTATTTGTGAGAATCCGTTATAAACATTGATATATTATTGTTTGCTTAAAAAACTTTTAACACCGGATGGCTTATTTATAATAAAACATCACACATTGGATATATTTGACACTTTTGCACAAGTTTAGGTTTAGGCATTTTGGTATCTTATATCTGACATATTATTTAAATGAAACATATATATTTCCAACATACCAACCTGCCAAGATTATTGACATAAATGTTGCCTTTTAATTGATCTTAGTTTCTAAAACTTTCGATTGGATATACTAAAGATATTTTTCATCATTTTAATTTTGAAAATGAAACTTGTGGAAGATGAGAATAGAAGGCTAATAATGCAATATTGTGGGACACTTGCCACGCCTACGTGGCTATGAGAGACATGCCAACACAACAGCTCATCCAACTGATGCGGACATTCGATTAAATTATAGCCATACTCTAACCGAAATAATGCAAAGAGTTGTTGAATTATTGTCCCAATTTCCATTAAACACCCCTATGCTCCTTTCATGTTTTTATAAACACTGTTTTCATCATGTAAGTCGACTTGTTTAAATACAACATATCGAAAAGATGAAATAGATGACATTAATTCTGATTATGTGCTCATGTAGATTGTATTATTTTCTTTCCAAGTCTAATCAATTTTTTCTGTAAATATATCATGTTACACGTGTTAAATAAATTTTGAGTCCATAACATTTTCTACCTCGACATTTTTTAACACAAACCTAGAAACTAAGGCATCTTAAAATTCTCTTGTCATTGTTCAAGGGAGTTTAAGACAAAAATAAAGAGTTTCCATGTCGCCGTGTAATTTCACTATGTCCTAACAACCTTCTCATTCCGTAGTTTGATAATTGATATATATGATAAAGATGTCATTAAGAAAAAAAAAAAAAAACCGAATAATGAGTTTTTGACCTCCTCCTTGATAGTGAATTGGGATGTCTCCCGAACATCTCGCGGGGTCTACCTCACAAAAAAATCATTTGTCAGTATATTTATGGGAATTAAATGTCAATATATAATATGGCATTCACCATGTAAATGTATGAATACATGTCTGTCGCGCTGTGAAACTATTTATATCATCGTCTTAATGCAAATCCCTAATTGGAGGCAGACAGTTAAGGTTTGATTTTTTTGTATATACTGAAAAATGAAATATTCTTAAAGGCTAATGACGAACAAGAAAAAAAAGTCTTTATCTTTATTATATTTTATAATTTTAAATAAAAATATATAATTAAAAAAACTAGCCCACTTCCCCCTTCTTCTTCTTCTTCTTCTTCCCCCCTGTGTATATATTGTTGGATTCAGTATGTAGTAAACAAAGAATTTAATGCACTATTAATTATATGTTAACATATGGGGTCACATATAAAATAACATTTAAAAGGAAAAAAGGTATACTATATTTATAAAAGATAAAATATTATTTTCGAATCAAAATAACTAATTAGATCAAAGTTATTTATTATTTATTAAATAGAAAATCATGTATATATTAAATAATTAATTAATTAATTTGCTAGAAAAAATTAATTAAAGTAACTAATCAGAGGTAATAGGCTTATTAACTTAATGATTATAACCTCATCAAGATGATATAATGGTGACTATTTGGCATTAAACACTCAAAAATATAATTGACCTAAGATTGAAGATTATATTTTTCAATCTTAGGATGACATATTGTTAAAATCTTTTCTAATAAATGAAGGTTTTTTTGTCACATGTCATCTTCTTCTTCATTTTGATACTTGTCATTTTATGAGAATTTTAGAAATTTTATTTTCCACTTGTCATTTTTTAGGGATTTCTATTTTCTTAAAATAAAATTCCATAAAATTGTAATGAGTTTTATAAGGAAATAAAATCATCCTATTAATTTGGTAATAAATTTTCATAAATACTTGATTTAATTTATTTTGCAAGTTTTCAGAAGATTATATTTCGTTATGTAAAGTATTACATTAGAAAATATTTCATATTTATATATTGATATTAAATTTTTATTTTTAATAAACCCGTGTAACACACGGGTCTCACACCTAGTACTTAATAACGTGAAAGTCTTTGAAAAATCTCATCTATTAGTGCAAATATGTATAGAAGGAAATATCATGTTTATGTAAATAGTTCATGTGGAGCTCATGCGAAAACAAAAACAAGGAAAACCTATAAAATTATGTCACATCAACCTTAAATTTTTGACAAAAATTCATCCAAAATTTAAACTACATGAATGAGAAATTGTTTCATATTAGCAAAACATGTTTTGATTTTTTTTTTATAAAAACTTGAATTTAAAAATGGTTAAGGACGTGAAAAAAAAAACAGTTGTTAAAATTACCTTAAATTTATATTACCATAACATCCTCCCATATAAACTTATTATCTTTAATTTATTGGTAATAAATTTAATTTCTAAAATACATGTGCTTGATTTTTATAAGATAAAATCTATTTTCGCATTTTCGTAAATTATTTATGTTTTCGCATGAACCTATTTGAATAGCTCACAACTAAACCCCTAAGTCGCCTCCCATTTTTCTCTCATGCATATGTCGTCCCCTTTCTCCTTCATGGCGTGATCATCCACCGAGTAAGATAAAAAATAGTTGGTGTTTTTTCTTTCATGGTTACATCATTTTTCCTTCATGTACCTTATTGATAGAATAAAATCATTTCTTACTCTTAACACCCCCTCATTTCTTTAATATTTTTTTAATATTCAAATATGTACAAATATAATATATCAACATAATACTCCAAACTAAAAACCATAAATATATATATATATATATATATATATATATATATATATATATATATATATATATATATATATATATATAGAGAGAGAGAGAGAGAGAGAGATTTAGTAATAAATTAAAGAAGTAAAAGTAAAGAAAAACATGTTATGAATCATCTTTTGCAGGTGGTTCACCGCACCACCTCTCACCCATAAGTTGTAGTGTTCCCTTCACCTATCACTGTTACATAGGGATGAGATTTAAAACCGAAAAATCGGACCGAAACTGGAATCGAACCAGAACTGGAACCGGTTGAACCGGAATATACTAAAACGGTCCGAGTTTTGGGTTTTAATAATAATCTTATCCAGGTTTCGAGTATTCCAGGTATGGGTCTATCGGGTCCGGGTAAACCAGGTAAAGAAACCGGAAATGGGTAAAAGAATCGGAATCGGGTTTATGTTAATAAAGATCCGGAATGTATAGAGTTTTTTTTATCACATCTCAATTTTTATTCCTTACATCAATCTCCTACATCACCTTCTTCGACAAGCAAAATATGAAATATTGTGATGTCTCTATCTCTTGTAAAACAACTTTATAATTGATGACAATAAGTTTAAAATGTGATGTTTTAAGGAAAACATTGTATTCAAGTCCCAAACAATTGCTAAATGAAAAAAAAAATTACCTATGAACTGAGAGTGAGCAGTAAAAAAAACGTTTTCTTCCCCTATATTACGAAAGCTTGTAGCCATTTTTTTTTTCTTTTTGCCTTCAGAAAATCGAGGAAAGCTGCTCCTAAATAAAACTTGCCATTTTTTTTTTAAATTTGTTTCTGCCGAGCATGAAGCAACAATATTTTCTTATAAAAATTAATTATTGATTGCAGTTGAGAAAAATATATATATATTGCATTCCTTTTGTTGTCAATAGAGTAAGTATTGCAGCCTCCAAAAAAATGTTGTGAATCGATAGCTTGTTGCCAAAAAACAAAGCAATTTTTTTTCATAACATGTTATGCTTATGTATTTATTCTTCCACTTTGTAAGAGAAGCTAACATGTATTTATTTTTCCATTTTATATTAGAAGCTAATATGTAATTTTTTGCATTTATATTTCCAGGTTTCTAGGTCCATCCAGGTCTAATACACAAAACCGGTTCCATTGAGTAATTTTCGGTTCCAACAGGTTTCATACTCACTTTACCTGGTCCAGTACCCGAAATCGAACTGAAACTGATTCCCTTATACCGGTTCGGTTCTGGGGTCTTATAATCCATCAATTTCGGTTTCCGAGTTTTTTAGGTCCGGGTCCAATCGGACCGGGTTTGGACCCACTTTCATCCATACTGTCACATCACTCGACTCCACCACATAGTATGATGAAGATATATCTCTTCACCTAAATATAATGATGCAACATTTCTATATTTTTCATATAAGTGAATATTGAATTATTTTAATTTAGTAAAGTTGTTTATGAGATTTTAGGTGTCTTAATTTGTCACAAAAATATAGTATTTTTATATAGAAAAAAATCGCAATTTATAGAAATTAATCACAATGTTTAAAACCAAAAAGATATGATTAAGGTATGTTAAAAATGAAAATTATATTAAACTTCTAGTTACAAAAAAGAAAATTTTGGGTTAAAAGCTCATGAACTTGTGTTAAAAAATAATAAAAACCGATAAAAGCTCATTTTGTAAATGGGTAAGGTTTAAAGTTAAAACTGTAATGTGACAACCCAAAAATTTCTATCCAGTAAAGCCAATCAATCCAATCAAATGTCAGACTTGTTTTTGCTATCTTTTAGCATTGTTAAGGGTCTGTTTGAATGTTTTAAACCTAGTACACTTAAGGATTGTGTGTAACGGTGTGTCACCTTAAGTTCATTGGGTTGCAAAAGAGCCGGAAACTCCATCACAAGGAGTTTATGGCCACTAACTAGAATTTATGGCCGTAAACTCTTGGTGGTCGTGAACTCTCTATGATAAGTATAGATTTCCTTCATTTTTTCTTCATTTCTCACATCCTCCAGTCAAGAAAACTTATTCTCTCTCAAGTATCATCAAGAACACTCCCATTTCTCTTCATTTTTGTAGTGATTCTTCCATTGTTTCTTAATATCCTTCTTGATCTTGTAAAACCCTTTGATTTCATCCATGAATTCAACTCTTTTGGGTTTGATCTTCAAATCATCAACCTTTTTACCAAGAACACTTACTTGTTCTTGGGTCGTAAACACTAAACACCCTAAAGTCATCCAAAGTATGAGTATTTCTTCTATCATCTTGTTATCCATTAGAAGCTCTTGTATCCTCATAAGACAAACACCCTATAAGCATGAATCAAGATCCAAAATGCATCATCTTCAACTGTTTACGACCGTAAACACTTCTTGAGGCCGTAAACTCAAGTGTGTGGCCGTAAACACACTTATTGTGGCCGTGAACTCCCTTTCATACAATCAGATGTGACTGTAACACTTCATTTCGAGTGTTTCCTAGTCCCTAAGTTTGTTTGCATGTTAGTTGTTTTAAACACTAATTACATGCCTATAAATATAAATATAAATATATATATATATATATATATATATATATATATATATATATATATGTCATTATATGTCATTTAGGACTCATTTGTGTCTCGGAAATTCATTCGTGGAACTTCTCATCCTTACACGAATATTCAATTGAATCACCCACATAAGGTGAGTTTATACCCTTATAATCAATCTTTTAAATGTTTTAAATGCTTTTAAGGGGGGAATACAAGTTGAACACAATGATATTGTGTTCATGTTTATCTGTGATAACCATCATTTCAAAGGATTTCTTATGATTTATAAGTGATCAAATCATTTCAAAAACTCTATTAAAGTTATGTTACTCTATTGTTTATAGAACTTTGTTTTTAAAGTACAATCATAACTCAGTAGATAATCGAGTCTTTTCTTCAAATCAAAGACAGTACAAAACAAGCATGCTAGTAAACTATAATAGGTATAGTTTAGGGGTTCAGAAACATACAATAACAAGAATAGAAAGGAAAATACAATAACAAGAACAAGATAACATTTATGTGAGACTACTTCACGGCTTAGCAATATACTTTGTTAGGTCGCGTTTTGTAACCAGAGTCTCCTGGAGGGAGAATGGACACTGTTTGTATAGATCTATACGGAACTGACAGGCCCGCATCCTGACTGTTCGCTACAGTTTGGCCGGCAGGCCAAGGGGTGACAAATGTCACATCAGTTTCGACACCAGCAGGTCGTCGTGTTAACACTTGTCGATCAGTATGGTTATAACTGTTGGATTAGTGTCTAAGTCCATAACTATTTTGGTATGTACTTGACCCGATGGTGCATGGTCCTTTTGGGTTGCCTTCACCAAAGCAACTTGATTGGAGAAATGAATAAAGAGAGAGAGGATAATATGATTTATTAATATGTTATAAGAATAATATATTAAAGGAGAAATCATATTTGTTTAATTAATATTGGTCAATAATTAATTGAGAATTAATTTTGTGATCAAGTGTAATTAATTAAACTAGAGGGGCTGAATTGTAATTATGTGATAGTTACAAAATAAGGTAAGAATTATCTTATAAGTATGGTGAACGAATTTAAGGTTGGAAAGTCTTAGAATTCGAGTATGATAAGGATTCAAGGATTATCTTATTGGTTGCTTAATGGATAATCAACTAGATAAGGATAATGACTGAAACCCTATCTCTACACCTATATAAACACCCCTAGGGTTATGAATTCGGGTATCTCTTCCCAAGAAGTCCCAAATACGAATTCTAACCTCCCTCCTCTCTCTATATACCTTCTCCACTTGCTTATGGTGTTTGTGAGCCATTAGAGGAGTGACACTTGTGACTCTTCGCTTTCCAAGGTCAATTCAAGGAGGAATTGGATTGTTATTGCTATATAACAATCAAGGTATGTTCTTAAACCTATTTACATGTGAATTCTGATTTCCATATGCTAGAATTAGGGTTCAGAGTCTTGGATTCAAAGTATGTACAATAGAGAAACCTAGATCCGAGCTTTAGGGTTTGTATGAGCACATAGGATGTCTTTTGACCAAAACCCATCAGTGGTATCAGAGCCATGATTGGTTTCTATTGTATTGATGCTTGATGTAACTGAAAATCGTATTTTGGCCTCACTGTTCGACCTGACTCGGCGAGTCACTCTTGGACTCGGCGAGTCAGCCCTACTTGGCGAGTTCCAGAGGGTGACTCGGCGAGTCGGTGCGTCAGACAGTGCTTATCTCGGGATTTCTTGCTGTTTTTGCATTGGGATAATTACCTTATCATGTTAGATTAATATTAATCCGATTATATGATATATTTGACTATATTTTTAATCTAATTGAAGATATTTATCAATTAATAAGATAATTGTTTCCTTATAAGATAATTGATTAATTATTTTAAGTAAATTGATAAATTATTTTGCAAGAAATCATCAAATATGGATAATTATGTGATTAAATGTTAATTTGAATTATTTGTTATTTGATCCTTGTTGTTGTGAAAAGTTTCATATTTGGCCCTTTAGGTTTTATAGTTTAAATTTGAACCCCAAAAGTTTTGTAGATTTGAAATTTAAATGGTTGAAACCCTAATGTTTTGAAAAAAGGTTTCAAAACTTGCCCTCAAGTTTTGGAATTTAAATTTTGATTAAATGGTTTAATTTTGATGTATATTTAAATTCTAAACCCAAATGTGTTGAAATGTTTCAAAACTTGCCCTCAAGTTTTGGAATTTAAAAGTTGATTAAAAGTTTAATTAGGAATGTTAAATTCTAAAACTCTAGTATAGTTTTGAAAAAGTTCAAATCACACCCTCATGGTTTTGTTAATTAATTAAGGTGTATAATTAAAAGAGGTTTAATAAATCCATAAAAGTTTAGGTTTACAATTTAATTGAATTAAAAGTATAATTGTTAAATTAGACCACCTAGTATTTTAAAAAAGTGTAAAATACACCCTATACTATATATAACATTAAAAGTCTAACATTATATATATGTATGAGTAAAAGTCAGTCTTACTGTTAGTAGGCCTCATTCACGAAGCTGGTCTATAAGGGGTGTTTAAGGAAATTGCCTATAAAATGGCGATTGAATGGGTATCCACTCTTAACCACCGCACTCTTGACTAGTGGAGGGTCGTTAGCCGAACGAGTAGGATAGGACGAAACCTTCCATTATAAGTATAATAAAGTATAAAAGTAACTAAATGTTTTCATAAAATTCCCAATCTTAGTTACTTAGGCAAAAGTGAATTGATGCAATTCCATGAAATTACACTTTGTGCCCTTGCGAAGACGTTAGTGGAGCGTGTGTGGTTAACCGGCACACTAAATGGTTCTAAGCAAAGGTAGCAAAGGGTGACTCAATGTTTGTCATAGTTCGATGGAGCGTGTGTGGTTTACCGGCACATCGAATAGGTGACTGTAACATGTGAGGGCACCATGTAGTTTGCATGGTTATTCACACCCGCTTTGTGATCCTCGGCATCCCAGTCACAAACAAGAAGGGCATATCGAGATATAAACATGCCATTGAAAGTTCAATGTATCTCAAAGGATCTAGGAGTTTTCATAGATTTAAAACTTAAATTTCTTTTTCGTTTTCGTGGTGGAAATTAGTGAATCGTCATTCACTTACCTTCAAATATTCTGCAATTAGGGTTACGGCATCCCTCTCCCGAGTTGTAGAATATTGTGTTGGGTCCTAGCCTTAGTATCTCATTTGGGTGATTTACTAAGGACTCCATCAATCAACTAACTTGAATTTGTTTTTCTCCCGTTTTGTAGATGTCAAAGTTCGACAACTATGGTCTTCCCAAATCCCGTGGAACAAGCATTCCACGTGAAGATGATATTCCACGATTTAATCGAGGAACAAGAAATCATGCTTCACTTCCTCCTCCTCCTCCTATTGTTCTCCCCAACCCACAAGATCGAAGAATTGAAAGGTTCAATATCACTAAAGCCCTATTGAAAATGAAACATGAAGATGGTAAACCCGTGTGTGCCCACGTTCTAGGAATGAAATCACACATTGATAGGTTGATAATGTTGGGTGTGTCATTCCCAGATGAGTTGGCTGTGAATTGGGTTTTGCAGTCACTTCCTGAATCATATAATGAGTTCAAAAGAAAGTATTATATGATGAATCATGACGACAACCTCATTGACCTAACTTACATGCTCATTGCTGCTGAATCAGAAATGATTTGGCGAAGCAATGGAGCGTATTTGTTGGGAAAGTCAACCGACCATGCTTCCGAGGATGTTCTAGGAGAACCGACCTGCGTTTGCTGCCAAAAGAAAGGGCGTTGGATACAAGTCTGCCCAATGAGCCTGAAGAGTCCAGAAGATGGGAGAGTCAAAGAGTATGGCTGCGCTTCAGGTAAAATCCACTATCTAACTCCATTGAGTTCTTATTCATTAATTCTTAATACATAATGTAATAAGATTGCATTTGAATGTTTTACAGGATCGGTGAAAAGAAAGGAAGCTTGGTGAAAGAGCAAAATGAATCTAATCACAAGGAATGGATCTTGATCGCATGGACTTGAAGATTAGATTTTGAGCTTAGATAGTTATGATAGAGTTGTTAGAAATTTTCTTTTGAAATACATAGTTTTCAATGGATTTTGCATTGTAAGGACAAATGTTTTCCGCTGCTTTTATAAATAAAATAAATTTTCGTTTGACTTATTTATTTATTTGTTTATTTCCTTGCAATGAAATTGTTATGAAAATTGGTGTTCGAATATTTCTACAACAAATGGATATGATTCTTAGTTATGCTATTTATGGAAATGTCAAGAATTTACCAAATAGGGAGAGTTTCTCATCGCCCAAAGTTTCAATTGGACAGAAACTTGGAATCATGCAACTTGGTTGCACGATGAATGAGAAATTTCATATTTGGAAATTAGACAAATTCATTGACAAAGTGTCAAGTGAAGGACTAAGAGATCGAGTACACAAAGTTGTGTGTTGATCAAAGTCCACCATAAGAGTAACAATGATATTCGTCATGATTTACTAAAGGTTTAGTAAATATGATTAGGTGTAATTCTGAATTGATTAAAGGGTTTAGATCAATAGCAGAATGAATAAGAAGAATCAAGTAGGCAGAAAGATAAAAGTTTCTCCATTCTAAGAAGATGGGAGAGTACCTTTTATGCTTTATGATAGGTCTTAATGATTAAGAACCATATCTCAATTGATCCTCTAAGTGAGTCTTAGTACAATTGTATGTCTAAGAAGAGGAATCAAGAATTGAAGAAATGGTTAAATCAATAAGTCAATCATACTTCGTTCCAATAACAAGTCTTAAAGTTAAGATTGTGACATTGAGTAAAAAGTATAAAGAAGGTTTAAAACTTTCATTAAATGTGGAAAGTTGTGATGTCTTGGATAAGACAAAGACCAACTAGGACCAATTTATGAAGTGTTTTGATAAAAACTACACTAACTCTTGAATATTTGTTTGTCAAGAAATGTTTATTGACAAGAGAATCTTATATGTCAAGGAGTCAGTGGGAGTCTTAATGGTCTTGAAAGGTTTCAAGAACAAATCAAATAAACCTTATCGATCATCACTAGCACACGAGTTAAGGCTTACAACCTTTCGTGATGACATTATTTTGTTTCTGTGCCAATCCAATCGAGTTAATTATGCATGAGAGTTCTATGAGTTCTCAATTTGAACGCATAAAAGGGCAAAACACCTTAATTAATGGAAAGTACATTGATAAGAAAAGGTGAGCTGCTTAACTACTTGGAAGACATGGTGGGCAGCTGTGCTACCATAAGGCAAGAAATCAAGATCAAGAAAATTCGATCCATAAGAGTTTGAATTTGTCGTAAACTTTGGTTTTGACAAATTCACATGGATAGGAACACATACACCGCTCAAATCTAAGTGTCATAAGATTTCCTCCTTCATGAAAATGATTGTGAAGAAATACTTTCACTAAGAGAGATTTTAAGATGATAGTGATTGTAAAATTGCATTCTCGAATTCAATTATGGTTACGGCATCCCTTTCCATAATTTGAATTGAGAGGTTTGGCAATTAGTCTTAATTGTTTAGACACACATATGAACTATCGAAGGCAAAGGTGTATAAGTTCAAGAAGCATTGATAAAGGATTATCAAAGCACTAAGTATTAGAAACATGAACTTAAGAAATTCAATAAGTATTGTTTCTTTGAAAATTAAGATGTTTATGAATACATGTCGAAGCTAGTGGGAGCATAAGTGTTATGTTTTATAATAATCATCATGATAGTGGGAGCATAAAAGTTATGATTGTATGATTATTAAGGAAAGTATTGCAAGGTTAGCAATATTAATTATAGAAAACATGAGTCATACTTTGCAAAGTCGCAATAGTTGAAGAGTTGTTTTGCTATAATTAAGGGAGAGAATATTATGCTTCATTTCAAATCTAAAGGTTTAGATTGAGAAATGTTAATAAAATTTAGTCAAAGGTACAAAGTGTGTTCTTAAAATTTCGATTATGATTACGGCATCCCTCTTCACAATTCGAATTTTGAGAACATAGCAAATAAAACATTATGCGTCGTGTCCCATACGCTTTGGGTAAAGGATCTATTGCAAATGCTTTAATGTTTGACCATTCTAAAATTTTCCAAATGTCGAGCGCATTTAGAGGGAAGAGGGACTAGAATTGGTTTTGACTAAAACAATTAAACAACTATCAAAGGACAACCCAAAGTTCGACGAGGATTGGTCACTTGTGAGTGGTTGGAAGTATAGTATTGGAAAATATGGAAATGTGTCCATATTGGATGGACCATATCGACATCATTATGAATAGATAAGATTCTATTAAGAATGAGTTGTCATATGGAACATATGGAAGTGTGTCCATATTGGGAATTGAATATTGAGAAATCTATGACTAGATTAGAAACTTCTATGCAAAAGGATGTTCAAAGAAAGTACTTTGAGTAAGAGACATCACATCTATGGAATTGTCTTGTAACAATCTCCGATAGAAGACTTTGTAATATCATTGGCAATAGTCTTTGTGACTTTGGTGCAGTGACATTACGAAAGGATAGTTGCATAGAATGATAGAATCTAACATATTCTATAAGTAGCAAGAATTTGATATTCTTTAACTTATGAAAAACGGATTTGGAGTTGTGAAATGAGAAGGATTGGAAATGTGTTCAATGTGATCTATTTCACAAAGTAAGAACCATAGGTAAACATTGTGTGCATGCTAGGAGCATGAGACAAGTGTTGGAATTCAAGTAAGAAGTTGATTACCCGAAACGACAAATAATGAGTAATCAATATGGTGATAAATAAAAGGTGTTTTATTTATACTCAAAGGTTTGAGGCCATATGGGATTAGTATTATTCTTGTGTTTCACATTTGCATGTTTTGACTTCCAGAATAATTGAGTTTATTAAGAATAATCGAATTATTCAAACGGGCCACAGTCGTTCATATGTTGGAAGTAGGTATGAATGAAGACTGTCGTGAATTGGTGTGTGGAATGTCTAGAAAAGTATTAGACATAAGCAAATGTTTGCTGCAACGTTCATGAGTGCTTATGAATGTGATTTGAGCATTGGATTAGACCCACGCTCACTTGGATCACTCCATGGATTGTATCACGAGTGATTGGTGAGACGATAACATCTTATATTCTTGAGACCGAGATGTGTGAGTTGTATCTTGCAAATCGGTTGCACATTGATAATATGTAAACGCACCAGTAACTTGGTGTTATAAAACATATTGTTGTGTGTGATTCGGTGCGTGAGTAAAAGCAAGCATTGTATCAAAGTTTATCCGTTCCTTTTATCCAAAGTAGGATAAAAGCGATATCTTTGGGCCCCTCGATGGTTTAGTGATGACAAACGTAAATGCTCGGCCGGGCTAGGGCTAATTTGATTTGTTCAATTAGTCTGTCGTCATAAATCGGAAATCGAGATATAGTACAAAGAGAATGATTTGAAATCATATCTCATATGATATCTAGAATGGAGGAATATATGATCCCTTATCTAAGGACACGCGTATTTGATATGATCAGAGTTGACAGCGGCTTTGGAAAGCTACGATTGCAGATCGGGATCTGAAGTCATACGCAGAATAGTTATTAGACTTATCCAAGTGGGAGACTGTTGGATTAGTGTCTAAGTCCATAACTATTTTGGTATGTACTTGACCCGATGGTGCATGGTCCTTTTGGGTTGCCTTCACCAAAGCAACTTGATTGGAGAAATGAATAAAGAGAGAGAGGATAATATGATTTATTAATATGTTATAAGAATAATATATTAAAGGAGAAATCATATTTGTTTAATTAATATTGGTCAATAATTAATTGAGAATTAATTTTGTGATCAAGTGTAATTAATTAAACTAGAGGGGCTGAATTGTAATTATGTGATAGTTACAAAATAAGGTAAGAATTATCTTATAAGTATGGTGAACGAATTTAAGGTTGGAAAGTCTTAGAATTCGAGTATGATAAGGATTCAAGGATTATCTTATTGGTTGCTTAATGGATAATCAACTAGATAAGGATAATGACTGAAACCCTATCTCTACACCTATATAAACACCCCTAGGGTTATGAATTCGGGTATCTCTTCCCAAGAAGTCCCAAATACGAATTCTAACCTCCCTCCTCTCTCTATATACCTTCTCCACTTGCTTATGGTGTTTGTGAGCCATTAGAGGAGTGACACTTGTGACTCTTCGCTTTCCAAGGTCAATTCAAGGAGGAATTGGATTGTTATTGCTATATAACAATCAAGGTATGTTCTTAAACCTATTTACATGTGAATTCTGATTTCCATATGCTAGAATTAGGGTTCAGAGTCTTGGATTCAAAGTATGTACAATAGAGAAACCTAGATCCGAGCTTTAGGGTTTGTATGAGCACATAGGATGTCTTATGACCAAAACCCATCAATAACCTCATCACATTTTAACCTTAATTAACAAACTGGTTTTAAGGTAGTTAGTGTTTCAGTAGTTACTTTATACGACATTACTGAATACTTTCATTTTCCCATTACATTCATATAGTGATCTTCTCGCATAAAAGGTAATGCAAACTATTTTCTAGTAAAGATAGTCTTAAACTTGGGAAAACTTACATCATTACAAAAGACAAACAGAACAGTCGAGTCTTAGTACATTTAGTTAGAAGGGGGCCTATAATGCTAACTTTATGATTCATCGGTAGATACATCAGGGATATATATTAATCGGGTCTGGTAGACAGTAGAATATGTGATTTCCGCTTCATTTCCTGTTCCGTGTTTGGTTGTGGGCTTAGAGCAGATTCACCCAGTCTACTATCTATTCGATCTTAGCTATATATATATATATATATATATATATATATATATATATATATATATATATATATATATATATATTCCGTATACACCAAGTAATCATAAGAAGTACCAGGTATGGGTCAGGTCATAACATACAAAGTCAATACACTGTCTTCTAGTACAAAAAAATACTTTTCAGATAGAACATGTAGTAGGCTAAACTAGAAACTTAACAGTAAAAGGGTATAATTCATTTTATTAAACCAATAAAGGACCTTTAGTGGTTAATTCTATAATACCTTATTTTATACATCAAGGTTATATATAATTAATATCCGATAGGCAGTTGAATGTGTGCTTTCCACCTTACTTCTTATTCCTTGTTTGGTTGTGGGCTTATGGCAGATTCACCCATATATAGCTTGGATAAACTAAGTGATTATAGAAGGAACTATTGTGGTTACCATTTTTACTAAAGGAAATATATGATTTTCTTAAAAAATGTTTTCATCAAATATAAAGAATTATTACAGTTAACTCCGTAAGTACCAAATGAATACACCAATGTTACATATGGTGAAGATCTAACAAACAGTGGGATGTGTGACTTCCGCCTCATTCCCTGTTTCTTGTTTGGTTGTGGGCTTAGAGCAGATTCACACAATCGATTATCTGTTTACTCTAAATTGTATATAACTTGTATCCATTTAGTACTCATAGAAGGAATTGTAGAGTCATTTTTACTTTCAATCATCATATCAGAAAATATACGATTTTCTGGAGGAACATACGAACTTTTCTAAAAGAACTTACAACTTACTTTTCATCACTTAAATACTTATGAACTCACCAGCTTAAATGTTGATCTACTCTTTCAAAATAACTTGTATTCTCAGGAAACTAGTAGACATGTACGCGTAGTGGGATTCAGAAGATGGAGTATAGTAGCTTCATGCCTTTTTTTGTTATTTACTTTTGGAGTCTAACTTTTGTGACCCACATACTTTGTAAACACTTTCATATTAATGCAATGGTTGTTTGTTACTTTGATTACTAAGATGCATGTGTTGTGATACTAAACATGACGTCCTTCGCCCCCGAATGTTTCCGCTATTTCGGTTTGGAGGTGTGACATGTAAACTCACCGCTGAAGCAATTTATATTTTTTAAAAACTACAAATAATATCACAAAAGATTTAAACCACATTATATGGTGCGACCGTGTTTTGTGCGATGCGGACGGTTTTCTAATTTGAATAACTTTTGGTATTACATACTTTTAATTATGCATAAAACGCTAAATCAAGCTATATAGATCATAAACAAAGGTATACATAAAAAAGGAATAACATATAAATAACTAGCGTAGAAAATTCACTGTTAGTTTGATTATAGTTATTTCATTATATCATATCAGTTTCAAATAAATTAAAACCTAATTTTGGTTAAATAATCAATTTTAGACCATGTGTCCCATGATGAAATTCACAACCAACTAAAATTGCCGATTAGTTTTTTTGTTTATATTTGCATGATCAATTTTAACTATTTTTAATTATTATTATTATTATCTAGCGGACTACAGGTCTATGAACAGTAAAATTATTATTTTTTTATTCAGGCTTAGAGCATTTTTAATAAGAGCTTTTTTATAGCTTATTAATATACATTTTTTTCTTTAACCACTTAATACCATTAGAGTAGATAGCTTTTTTTGCTTTTTTATTTTGACCCCTCAATATATATTGAGTGGTAACTAATACATTTTACCCCTTATATATTAACCATATTTCAATTTACCTTTCTAATTTTAATTTAGTTTTAAATATTTTTTATTTCTGTACTACTTAATTATTTCTATTAACTATTTAATAACATCTTATATATAAATATAACTTTTATGACGATAATATATTATTTTTAATGTTTTTAAAATATTATTTGTGTTAAAATAGACTAATTAAATGAGAAAGTTTTATAAAACATTTTTGAAATATGGGGGTAAATTAGTTAAATTTATGAAAAATGTTATGTAAAGCTTAACCATTGGAGCATAACTAACTTAACAATTGGCTCAATTATTTTAAGTCATAGCTAACTTAACAATTGAAGATGCTTTTAGTTGTTTTATCACTTACCACTTTTTACCAAGATTATTGTTTTTATTTACTTCACCATAGTGAACAGTATTGTTTTCTTCGTCACGAAGGAGGAAGATAATCAATGTTCTTGTTTTCTTATCAAAACTATTGTGTACATCATGAAACTACATCTTCAAGTGAATAACGTGAATCCCCTAATCGTAATCTTTATATAAGAAAACAACGTATTTTCATGAGGTTTAGTACCTAAGCTTAGGTAGGGCTGTAATGTATATTCACTTTTATATATATATATATATATATATATATATATATATATATATATATATATATATATATATATATATATATGTGTGTGTGTGTGTGTGTGTGTGTGTGTGCGCGCGCGCGCGATTCAAGTTTCCTGGGTTTTTTACTTGCCATTAAAGTTTCAAAAGCTTGTCACTTTTGGTCCTTGTATTTTATATTTGCCACTTTTGGTCCCTTGTATTTTGTATTTACCACTTTGGTTTCCTCACATTGGATATTCTCAGAAATTTTTTTTGTCATATTACTTTGTGGAGTTGGGGCTTTTGGTCCCCCGCATTCGATATTCTCAGAAAAAAAACTAAAGAAACACTGAAATATGTAAACAAACAAAAAAAATCTAACCGCCGCAAAGCACGAATCACCTTCTATTTAAATTACAGCACGGTCATGACGTTTGACCACATATGTGTACCTCATTATCAATTTTGGTCTCTGAGTGTTATACACTTTCTGGTTCCCTTACATATATGGTCCATAGATTTTGTTGAGTTTTTCACTTTTGGTCCTTATATGAGTTTTGCTATTATGCACCCTTATTTTTTTAGTTTGCTATCTTGCATCTTTTCCATAAGTTAAATAAATGATCCTTTCACTTTGCTGACTTATTAAGAAATCATCCTCTTTTGTTTTTTTGTTTGTTCTCAATGCATCGATTTTTGTGTTTTTTTTAAAAAGCGACTTGGGCGAATCCTAGGATCACCTACTATATATATATATATATATATATATATATATATATATATATATATATATATATATATATATATATATATATGTGTGTGTGTGTGTGTGTGTGTATGTGTGTGTGTGTTTTGTGCAGTGCGGTTTGAACCGTTGATTAGTAACTGAAAACCACAAATCGCAGCGTATAGTACGATTTGACAAAATTACAAACCATTAACCGCACTGTGAAATATCTAAACCGCATTTTGTGGTGCGGTGTAGGCGGTTTATGTTGGTGCTTTGTATCACCAATATTATTATACTTGTAATAGGATGAACGTGTAAGGGTGATGTGGAGTGCACACTTATTTGAGTTTATTCTTATTTAAAGTACATTGTTATTTAGGGTGAAGCCCCTGAACCATGGGGGTCCGGGGGGAAGCTCCCATGGTAGCGGGGTCCAAGTGGTAAAGCCCGTAGGTGGGATAGATTTTCAACTTTATTTAGTTGAAGGAATAAGGGACGAGACAATGTCTCAACATCAATATTGTTTTATTATTGAGAAGGAAACAAATAATTTTAGAGATTCATCTATGGATGTTCATTTATGGAAAGAAGCAAATGAGATTGATTATATCATGCATAATGATACATGGGTATTGATTGGTTTACATCCTGAATGCAAAACATTAAGATGTAAATGGATTCTCAAAAGTGGATGTGGCAAAAGCTTACACGACTCAAAACCCAACACGAACTTGATATGAAATAAACGGGTTTGGGTACGATATTTAAACTCATTTAAATAAATGGGTTGACTCAACACGACACAAAAATTAAATGGGTAACGTTAGGGTACAGAATTTCAACTCGAATATGAATCGAAAATAACTCGTTTGTTTATATGAAATTTTTTTGAAATCTTTAAATAAACTAGAAATATCCAAACCAAAACCATAAGTAAAGGAAAACCTTTGGATTGAGTCATTTTGCAACATCCAGTTTTGGGATGTTTCTAATTTCAAGATAGCGGACTATAATTTGATCAAGTAAAGGTCTCGGGATTCAAGGGATAAAGTTTTAACCTTATTGGATGTTGATAATGTTGGTTAAGTTATTTAAGCCCCTGCATAGTGTATTGGAGCCAATTAGGGTAAAATGAAGAAAAGTGATATTTTGGACTTTTTACATGTATTAATGAATTAATTTTTGTATGCATTAAGTGAAAAGTAATTGGATAAAATTGTTGGGCTTGTTAATACTTTTGTGTGCATAAAAAGATCACTGAAACAAATTTAGAACAAAGAAGTTATGGTTATTTGAAGCTGGTTTGGAAGTTGTGAGTTTTTTGGACTTTGGACTTTGTGCTTAAGATCTTAACAGATTAAGTTGTTTGGGACGTCCATTGTGGAGCGATGGGTAGCTAGCCATGACACGAGTCACAAGTTCATCCACGAATGTTTTACCTTTTTGTGACCGCAACACAATCAAGGTCTGGTCACAACGTAGTGATCGTTGACCATTGGCGTTTTGACCAATTTGACTTTTGGTCAAACTTTGGTAGATTTGAGTATTATTTAAGGACTGCTCTCATTTTGTCTTTAGGTAGCTTGTGTTAGTTGTTCCTGTACTGAGGGTGATGGGTTTAATACAAACAATCCTATGTGTGCATGCAATCCTAGATTCAGATCTATGTTTTCACTATTAGTTATACAACATTATGAACACAAAAAGAAACCTAACATGCTTCTATTATTTTCGAAAATCACATAGAAGAATAGAATACATACCTGTTTTTCTTATGTAGTAATAACAACTTGTATCTTGAATCTTCTTGTCTTTGAAAGCAAGTACCACAAGTGTAGTACCACTAATGGCTCACAAACACCAAGATCAAATAGAGAGGCAAGAGAGAGAGAGAGGAGGTATGAAATTCGGCTCTAGGAACCCTAGGTATCAAGTCACCGAATTTCTTATGCCAAGGGGTCTTTATATAGGTGTAGGAATTAGGGTTTCAGTCCTTATCCTTATCTGGTTGCTTAGCCACCAAGTAGCCCAAAGGATAACCCTAGAAACCTTATCATGGATGAATTCTAAGGCCTAATTCCCTTGAATTCGTCCACCCTATCACATAGGGCATCCTTTGCCCTACTTTGCAACTATCACATAATTATAGTTCAGCCCCCTAGTTTAATTAACTTCTTTTGATCACAAAATTAATTCTTAATTAATTCTTGACCAATGTTAATTAAACAAATATGATTTCTCTTTTAATATTATTCTTATAATATATTAATAGACCATAACCTCTTTCTCTATTATTTCTCTAGTCAATTTGGTTTGGTGAAGGCAACCCAAAAGAACCATGCACAACCGGGTAAAGTACTTACCAAATATGGTTACGGGCTTAGACATTAATCCAACAGTCTCACACTTGGATAAGTCTAGTAACCATAAATGCAAGTAGAATTCGATTAGCAATCGTAGCTTTCAAAGACGCTGTCGAACTCTGATCTTATTAGCAACATGTCCTTTAGATATGGGATCAAATATTCCTCCATTCTAGATATCATGTAGACATGAGACATGGATTATAATCATTCTCTTATTCTATGTGTTGTCTCCCGATTTCCGATTTATGACGACTGACAACAGACTACAATTGAGCACATCAACTTAGTCCCGGCTTGGCCAAGCGCTTAGGGTGTCATCACTAAATCATCGAGGAGCCCACAGATATCGCTTTTATCCCACTTTGGGTAAAGGAACGGATAAACTTCGACTCGAATGCTCACTTGTACCTACTCATCAAATCACACACAACAATATGTTTTATAACACCAAGTTACTGGTGCGTTTACATATTATCAATGTGCAACCGACTTGCAGAATACAACTCACACGTCTCGGTTTTAAGAATATAAGATATTATCGTCTCACCAATCACTCGTGATAAAATCCATGAAGCGATCCAAGCGAGCGTGGGTTTAATCTAATACTTTAATCTTATAGCAACACTTATGAACTCTGCAACAAACTTGTGCTATGTCTAAATGTTTTAGATAATCTACAGACAGATTCATGACAGTATTCTTTCATACTTAGTTCCAATGTATGAGCGACTGTTGAGGGTTTGAATAATCTTATTATTCGGGAAGTCAAAAACATGCAAAGTGAAACACAATAATAATACTAATACCATATGGCCCCAAACTTTGGGTATAAATAAAACATTTTTATTTAATCACCAAATTGATTACTCATTATTTGTTGTTTCGGGTAATCAACTTATCACTTGAATTATACAACAGTTGTCCTATGCACCAAGCATGCATACTATGTTTACCTATGGTCCTTACTTTGTGAAATAGATCAAATGAAAGCATTTCCAATGATGCTCATTTCACAATTCCTAATCCTAATCATTAGTGTAAGAATACAAATTTTCGCCACTACTAGAATATGTTAGATTCTAACATCTTATGTAATGGTCCTTTCGTAATATCATAGCGCCAAAGTCACCAAGACTTTTCCAATGAAATTACAAAGTGTTCTAATGGATATTGTTACAAGACAATCCCATAGATGTGAAGTTTCACATTCAAAGTACATTCCTTTGAACATCCTTCTTGCATATTTTTTTTAATCTAGACATAAATTCTTAACGTCCAACTCTCAATAAGGAAACATTTCCATATTTTCCATACGACAACTCATTCCAAATAGAATCTTATCTATTCATAATAATGTAAATATGGTCCATCCATGACTATACTTCCAATTGTCCGCAAGCGACTAATCCTCGGCGAACCTCGGATTGTCCTTGATAGTTGTTTAATTATTTTAGTCAAACTGGTTCTAATCATTTTCCCCTCTTAATGCCCTAGGCATTTGGAAAATTTTAGAACGGTTTAATATTACAGCATATGCAATCGACCCTATACCTGAAGCGTATGGGATACGATTCATAATGAAAAACGTGATACTTTACCAATTTCTTGCTATAATATTGCCATAATGTTCCTATTTGCCGTGTTCTCAAAGTTCAAACTATGAAGAGGGATGTCGTAATCATAATCGAACTTTGAGAATGCAAATAATAAATATATCCTTGACTAAATTCAATTAAAATTTCTCGATCTAAGCTTTTAGATTGGAAACGAAGTACAACATTTTCTCCCTTAATTATAGCAAAAACAACTTTTCAACCCATGCAACTTTGCAAAGTGAAACTTTTGTTTTTCTATAATTAATATTGCCAACTTGAAATACTTAAAATAATAATCATGACCCTACTAACATGATGATTATATCCATTCCAGCATAACATTTATACTCTCACTAGCTTTGAGACGTATTGAGAAAACAGTTGGACTTCTAGAAGACAATACTTATTGACTTCCAGAGTTCATATTTCCAATACGATGTGCTTCGATAAGCCTTTTATCTAAGCTTCTCAAACTCACACACCTTTTCTTAGACAGCTCACATGTGTGTCTAAACTGATTCATAACTTATATTACTAAGTCCCAAATGTTCAGACTAATTGCCAAATCTCACAATTCGAACTATGAAGAGGGATGTCGTAATCATAATCAAATTTGAGAATGCAATTTACATAATCTCTATCTTCTTAAAAAAAACTCTCTTAGTAAAAGCGTTTCCTTACAATTATTTTTCATGAAGGAGAGAAACCTTATGACACTTAGATTTTATGGTGCATGTGTTCCTATCCATGCAAATTTTTCATAAGCATAATCATAAGATAATGTTTGTGACAAATTCAAACTCTTACGGACATAACTTGTTCATTCTTAATTTCTTGCCATCAAGGGTCCCACCATTTCTTCCAAGTTATTTAGCAGCTCACCTATGCCAGTCAATGTACTTTCATTGAACAAGGTGATTGCCTTATGCAGTCTATTGAGAGCTCATAGAACTTATATGCATAATCAACTCAATTGGATTGGCACAGAAACAAGAATACATCAACACGATAGGCTACAATCCTCAAGTCGTGTGCTAGTGTTTAATAGGTTTGCTCTTGATTAGTTCTTGAAACTTTTCAAGATCATTTAGACTCCCACTAACCTCTTGACATATTGGATTCTCTTATCAATAAACATTTCTTGACAAAACAAATATCCAAGAGTTAGTATGTGTCTACATCAAGACAAAACCTACACGTAATTTGGTACTAGTTGGTCTTTGTCTTATTCAAGACATCACAACTTACCAAAACGTGCAAGTTTAAGAACATTCCTACTTAAGATTATATCATTTAAGTCACAATCTTGGAGTATGACTCTAAGACTTTATTTTGGAACGAAGTATGACTCATCCTTTTGATTTAACTATTTCAATAATTTTCGATTCCTCTTCTTAGCCATACTAGTGCACTAAGATGTCCTTAGAGGATTAATTGTGATATGATTTTACACTCAACAAGATGATCATAAAATACGATACAAAAGTACTCTCCCTTCTTCTTAGATTGGAGAAACTTTTTATCTTTCTGCCTTCATTGATTCTACTTTTTATCTTGTAAGTATAACCACATTTACTAGACCTTTAGTAAATCATGACAGATAATGTTATTATTATTTATGGTGGACTTAACTAGTGCATAACATTATGTACTAGTTCCTTTAGTCCTTCACTTGACTCACATACTTATGTGAATAAGGAATTAGTCTTAATTACTTAAGTACCAAGATTTTCATACATCACAAAATACAAGTTGTATGATCCCAAGTTTATGAAACTTGGGCGATGAGAATCTTTCCTTAATTAGAAAATTATGACACCACCATAAATAACATAACTAAGAATCACATCCATTTCAACATTGCTAATAATAGAAATACACAAACATCAATTTTTCATACATGTCATTGCAAGGATAAATAAATAAGACAAAATCAAAAATTATTTTATTGCGGAAAAATTTGTCCTTACAACGCAACTTAATTGAAAAACTATGTTATTACATTTCTTAGCAATCTATCCTAACTCTGAAGTAGCATCTCAAAAATCCGATCTTTGAATCTATGCGATCGAAATCCATTTCTTCGCGATCAGACTCAGCTCACTTCTTCCTTTAAGCTTCCTTTCTTTTCTTCGATTCTTCAAAACATCAAAAATGTACTCTTATCACATCATGTATCAAGAATCAAAAATAAGAACTTATAGAGTTAGTTAATGGATTTTACTTGAAGTAGAGCCATACATCATGATTCTCCCATCTCTTAGATCTCTCAGGTAGACAGGGCAACTTCGTCTCCAATGCCCTTCTCTTGGCAATAAAAGCAAATTGACCTTTTTGGAACAGCACACAGAACTACTTCATACTTTGCCTTTCTCATATGATCAAACTTTTCGACCATGGCATGCCTTTCGTTTCCATTACCTATATCCATGGAGGTTTGGAAGGCAGATCTACCAATCAAATTTGCTTCTCCAGTGCACCAAATCAATGTTGATTCAACAGCAACAAGCAAATAGGTGAGATCGATAAGGGTAACGCCGTGGTCTATCATATAGTACTCTCTTACGAACTCACTATATGATTCGGGAAGCGATTGAAGAATCCAATCAACAACCAACTTCTCACAAACAACGACTCCCAACATTCTTAACCTGTCAATGTGCAGCTTCATCTCTAAGACGTGTGTACACACTGACTTTCCTTCTTCATGTTTACTTGGCAAAAGGGCTTGAGTGAGCTTGAACTTTTCAAGCCTTTGATCTTATGGGTTAGGGAGAATAATAGGAGGAGGTGGAGGAAGTGAAGCATGATCTCTGGTTCCTCGATCGAATCATAGAATATCATCTTCATGTGGAAAGCTTGTTCCAAGGGATTTGGGAAGACCATAGTTGTCATACTTTGACATCTACAAAACGGGAGAAAATTAGTTGATTGTGTAACAACGCAAATTTTCAAACAAATTTTTCACTTAAAAAATAGGGTATTTTCATTCAAGACAAGGCATAAATAGTTTAAATACTCTGTCAAATACAAATAGTCAAAATCCCAAGATCATAAAAGCATTCTTCAGTGTGTATCGATCATGCCGGCGCCTTCCCACGGTCCTCGCTAGTACCTGAAACACATACATAACAACTGTAAGCATAAATGCTTAGTGAGTTCCCCAATATACAACTTACGCACATACGCCTTTCCAGGCCCTGACCTTCCGGTCCATGTGTCTCAGGGGACTTCCGTCCCTGCTGGGTAAACCTTCCGGTCCTACCCACGCCGACCTTCCGGTTCATCACACAACATATCGCCTTCCGGCCCATAATATAATCGCCTTCCGGCCCATGACATACATAACACACATATAACAAATAACTTACCACATATAGCATACATATCACATATCATATCCGACCTTCCGGTCACACAGTCAAACCCTTCCGGGTACAGTATAGTGAGAAGACTCACCTCGTAAATGCTGAAAGCTAGCAAATCCTAAAGTCACTCGTGCACAATCCGACGAGCTACAACCTCCCTATAACATCACATATCTCTCATTAACACTTATATCTTCTGAGTGTGACTATCCCTAAGAAGTCAGACTTAGGTCAACTCTGGTCAACAGTCAACGGTCAACTCGACCGGACTCGGCGAGTGCCATGGCGACTCGGCGAGTCTAGACGTTCTCCAACTCTCTGAGAGTCCCTATCTACTCGTCGAGTATCCTTCTTGACCCGACGAGTTACTCCTGGAAGAATCGCGGGGCCACTCTGACTCCACTCGCCGAGTCTGAAGAACAACTCGACGAGTTCCAGTCAATCTCCAAGCTACTCGCCGAGTCTGCTCATCGGACTCGGCGAGTCCATGCCATGCAGTCGATCAACTGCTTCCTGAGATAAGTTTCGTCCCGAAATACACAAGCATGGGACCTACTGGACCTCTAAAGGTCCTAATACAGGGTTATAGTCGTTGGATAACAAGGTACTAATTCATCTAATCACTAAATGGGTTCCAAAAACCCTAAATCCATGCACACTTCAACATAACAGAAGGAATCCGAAATATTACCTGAAATATGCACTCTCTGTGTCCCCAAACCGCAGAACTCGAATCCCTTGCTGTTCCTTTAGCCCAAAACTCTTCTCCTCCTTGCACAACAATTTCTTCAAAGCCCTAATATCCTTCAACCTTGCTCTAGATGCCCACAGCCGTTTAGGGTTCTTCTCAGTCGACTAAAGACGGAAAATGATGGCCTATAAGTGCATTATATACGACCCAACCTGAACGGTTAGGGTTTTCGCTAAACAGCGTAGACTCGTCGAGTCCAGTCGCGAACCCGCGACCAAGTCTGGGAACCTACTCGGCGAGTCTTGGCTCCAACTCGCCGAGTCCCCTCTTAACTTACCCCAAAAACATAATTTAACAATACCTGAGATTCCGGGCTGTTACAGATTGATTAAGTCCTTAATAAATCACCCAAATGAGATATTAAGGCTAGGACCCAACACAATACTCTACAACTTGGGAGAGGGATGCCGTAACCCAAATTGTAGAACATTTGAAGGTAAGTGAATGATGATTCAGTAATTTTTCCACCATGAAAAACGAAAAAGAGATTAAGTTTTAAATGTATTGAAAACTCCTAGATCCTTTGACATTCATTGAACTTTTCAACGACATGTTTAAATCTCGATATGCCCCTCGATTTGTGACTGGGATGTCGAGGATCACAAAACAGGGTGTGAATAATCATGCATACTTACATGGTGCCCCCAATGTTACAGTCACCTATTCGATGTGTCGGTTAACCACACACGCTCCACCGAACTATGACAAACATCGAGTCACCCTTTGCCTACCACCTTTTCTTAGAGCCCATTTAGTGTGTCGGTTAACCACACACGCTCCACTAACGTCTTAGCAAGGGTACAAAGTGTAATTTCATAGAATTGCATCAAATTCACTTTTGCCTAAAGTAACTAAGATTGGGAATTTTGTAAACATTTAGTTACTTTATAATTCGTTATACTTTTAATGGAAAGGGTTTCCCCTATCCTACCTGTTCGGCCAACGACCCTTCACCAATCAAGAAAGCAATGGGTGAGAGTGGACACCCATTAAACGGCCATTTTATAGGCCATAACCTTATACCCCCCTTATAGACCGGCTTCGTGAATGAGGCATACTAATGGTTAGACTAGCATTTAAGTTATACATATATAATATTAGACTTTTAATGTTATATATAGTATAAGGGTGCATTTTACACTTTTAAAATACTATATGGTTTAATTTAATAAATTACACTTTTAATTTAATTAAATGTAAACCATATCACTATGGATTTATTAACTCTCTTTTAATTATACACTTAATTAATTTAATAAAACCATAAGGGTGCAATTTGAAATTTTTCAAAATTTAGGGTTTTAGAATTTAACATTTTAAAATTAAACTTTTAATTAAAATTTAAATTCCAAAACTTGAGGGCAAGTTTTGAAACATTTCAAATCATTAGGGTTTTAATCAAATTTAAAATTTCTGAAAATTAAAATCTTTTAATTTGAAATTTTAAATATTAAAACTTTGATTTAATAGTTATCCAAAAATTAAACAATTAATTTGAATTATCAAAATTTGAAGGATTATCTATTAAATTAACAATTAATTTAACCTAATCCCTTAAATTCCCTAAAATTCGAAAATATGGGATGGGATAATTCAAAATCTTTAATTACCAAATTAAGCTGTTAAAGAGATAATCAAAAGATATGGCAATATCCAAATCCCTAAAATTTAGGGATCTTATCTTGGGGAGGAGGCAAATTTCGAAACCCTAGGGTTGACAAACCCTAGAATTCGAAATCTTGGGGGCTAAGGAAAGGGTTTGGGAAACCCTTATCAAATTTCGAAATTCAGGGTTCAAGAACCCTAATTTCAAAAATCATGCCTCCTAGGGTTTATTGGCCATAGACCCTAAAGTGTCAAATTCATACATTTGTATAGTGCTAATTGAAAACAAAAACAAATGCTCTGATACCACTGATGGGTTTAATACAAACAATCCTATGTGTGCATGCAACCCTAGATTCGGGTCTATGTTTTCACTATTAGTTATAAAACATTATGAACACAAAAAGAAACCTATCATGCTTCTAGTATTTTCGAAAATCACATAGAAAAATAGAATACATACCTCTTGTTGTTATGTAGTAATAACAGCTTGTATCTTGAATCTTCTTGTCTTTGAAAGCAAGTAATACAAGTGTAGTACCTCTAATGGCTCACAAACACCAAGAGCAAATGAAGAGGCAAGAGAGAGACATGGGAGGTATGAAATTAGGCTTTAGGAACCCTAGGTATCAAGTCACCGAATTTATTATGCCAAAGGGTCTTTATATAGGTGTAGGAATTAGGGTTTCAGTCCTTATCTGTATCTGGTTGCTTAGCCACCAAGCAACCCAAAGGATAACCCTATAAACCTTATCATGGACGAATTCTAAGGCCTTATCCCCTTGAATTCGTCCACCCTATCACATAGGGCATCGTTTGCCCTACTTTGCAACTATCACATAATTACAGTTCAGTCCCCCTAGTTTAATTAACTTCTTTTGGTCACAAAATTAATTCTTAATTAATTCTTGACCAATGTTAATTAAACAAATATGATTTCTCTTTAAATATATTATTCTTATAATATATTAATAAACCATATTAACCTCTTTCTCTATTATTTCTCCAGTCAAGTTGCTTTGGTGAAGGCAACCCAAAAGGACCATGCACAACCGGGTCAAGTACTTACCAAATATGGTTATGGGCTTAGATACTAATCCAATAAGGGGTTGTTAGTGAGCTTCTGTTGTTGAGCTTAGGTGAGTTTTCTTACTATACTATATATTGAAATATGTATCCTTGTGTGTTAGGATGTGGTTAGATTGTAGTATGATGTTAGGATGGTATAATTGTAGACTGTTACCTATGGTGTTGAGTTGTTTGTTTATCTGTATATGTTGACATATTTTATGGTGGGTTGATTCGTTCCATGTAACATCCGCTCTTCAGGTATGCTTCTTTCAATTTTGAATCATTTAATCTAATATGTGTAGGGTTTTGGTTGGGGCACGGCATAGTGGTAAAGGAACCATGATGTGTCATTTCCACTATAATGGACACACATTCACAAGGCACCACGATGTGGCGAGCTGCTTTTCACGTTGTAGTGGCGGATGGGGTTCAAAACCCTAGATCATGGGATTAATGCCCTATTTAAAGGCGCTAACTCCTAGGGTTTCCTTATTTGGCGGCCTCCATCCTCTGAGATCATATTTCACCCAAATCCTAGCTTCCTTTTATGTGTTTTGAGTGTATGAGACCATTTCGTGAAGCTTAAAGGAAGAAGGAGCATCTATTGTGGCTTTTGTGTTCAGTTCCAGCTTAGATCTATCGTCTTCATCACATTTCTTACCATTTAAAGGTATACAATTGCTATCTTACTCATTACATAGTTAAATCTATTATTTCAATTTTATAAGTTTTTTGGTACAAATCTTCTTGTTCATGGAGTTTGAGTGAACTCCAGAACACTTGAGTGCATTTTATGGTTTCTGGACCATGGTGGTGGTTAAAAAAATGGCTTGCATGACTTAGTTTGGCGTGCAAGCTTTTAGTGCATCCATTAAGAACCTAGTTTTAGAGATCTTGACTTATTGGGATGGCAAAATGGATAAATTTGGAAAATTTATCCATCGAGGCCTTTGGAAGGATAAGATCTGAGATTTTGAGCTATGGAGATTAAGGGTTAAGGGCTTAATCCATTAAGTTGTTAGGACCAGTTCCCACAACGTGGTGAGTTGCTTGCCACGACATGGTGGTCAGTTTCCCCATGACAATTTTGGTGTGTAGCCACCATAATGTGGCCATGGTGTTAGCCAATGCGTGGTGACTCGGCCGTTTATTTTTTTGACCTAGTTGACTTTTTGGACAACATGAGGGTTATAGATTGTTAATTGGGGGTTCTCCCTTAACTGATGTATAGGTGATTCGTAGTGCCAATCTTTTCCTCCGCATGAGCTGTAGTGATTATTTTTCATCTGTGAGGTGAGTTTTTTCACTATACTTTGTACTGCAGTATGTATCATTTGTGTGTTAGGATGTTGATATATATGTTGTAGTGATTTGTTAGACTGGTAGATCTTTTATGACTACCTGTGTTTTTTATTTTATTTTATTTGAATATGTTGACATATTATGGTTGGATTGAGGCGGTCCTGGTCTGTGTTGTATGTCAAGATACCCGAGCGATCCAGTTGTTACTGTAGGCTCAACGAGAGCAGTCCAACCATATGTTGTAGGCTAAGGAGAGCAGTCCAGCCATAGGCCATAGGGTTAGGAGGCAGTCCAGTCCTGTGTTGTAGGCCTCATGTGCATGAAATGTATGTGTATTGTTGTATGAGCTATTTTAGGGAACATGCTAATCTTTGGATTACAATTATGGATTAAATGTTTCATGTAACACACCGTTTGAATGGTACTTCGGTTGTTTATGGATATCGGGTTCTATTCGAAAGGTTTTAAGACTCGGGTATGTAGCTAGGAGCGTAGGGCTTCCCGCTACCTTTTCGTGAATATAAAGTTCGTCAGAAACGGACTTAGAACGAAGAAGTTATAACACTTTGAAGTTATTGGCATTAGTGGTCCCTAATGGAAATGTTTGGCAAGAAAGTCCCATGCATGCAAGGGAAACATGCACGTATTAGGCTGGGTACTCCCAACATAGTGGAGTAAATGATCGCGGGTGTGGCAGGAGTACACCTAGCGTACAAGAAGTACGCCCATCATACTCTCAAAGACCCAAAACCCTAAATTTTATTATAAGGAACATTATGGCTCAAACCCTAGCCCCTTATCAGCTTCCCCAACCTCAGAGAAACCCTAGAACACCTCATCCCTTCATTCTTGTGTAATTTTGATCTTGAAAAGCCCATTTTGGTGGTTTTAAGCTTGGAAGGGGAAAGAAGAAGTTGGCAACGAAGGACTTGGGAAATTTGAGCTCATAGATCTGGGATAACATCATCATTTGGGACTCTTTGGAGGTATAAAGTTCATAACTTTACATAAGAGTGCTTAGATCTAGTGTAGTTTGGTTTTGAAGTCATTTTGGTCCAAAGGATGAAGCTTTATAGTCCAAATCTGATTTCTAGGATAAGGGTTGTTGCCCTTGGTGCTAAATGACGCCCTAGGTCAGAAAGTTGTCACCTTAGTGGTCTTAATGAGTTCATGCAAGAGTTGAGACCAATTTCATGGAAGTAGAATATCATTTTTGGAGTTTAGACTTGTTTGGGGCATGCAAAGCTATCAAGTCAGTGACTTTATGGATTAAGACGTTTAGAACGACTTGGATTTGTGATTGTAGCTTCTGGATCTGAGTATTAATCACTTATTGGGAAAATGACTTACCAGGAGGAGTACGATGAGCGTACATGCAGGTACGCCCAACACACACACACCATTTGGCTAGTACGCTTAGCGTACATGGGAGTACGCCCAACATGCTCATCAGATATGGGGTTGGGCCTCGGTTTGGGCCATGCAAGGGGATTTTGGTTCTTTGGGCCTTAGTGGGCCATCAGAAGTCAGATAATGTGGGCCAAGAAGATGTTTTGGCTTAGGGTATGGCTCATTATACCACATATTCCATCATAAATCATCCTTGAGTATGTACAGTGTGACATCCCCATTTTCACGGCCAAAAAAGACCGATTTTGTTTATGCTTTATAAAAATCAGAGTACTTCATTTCATAAAAATGTTGCGGAATTTGTTCCCAGAAAAACATGGTAAATACGTTATTAAAACATTTTCGAAGAAACGTATTTATTTCATTTTAAAACGTTTGGGATGTCATCGTTAATACAGGAACATAAGCATAAACAGAACTTACAATTATTTACACTAGTGATCTACATCTCTTTAAATCTCTCAGTGTAATGTCACTTCATATCAACACCTATGATATAAATAAACTGAGTGGGTCAGGTTGGGAAACCTGGTGAGCACATAGGGTTTTCAACCCACAATAATATAATTATTATTTTTAAACATCAAACAATCAACCCAATTACCCATTCCCGTTATCCTCACATTACGTCCCTAAAACATCTAACACAAGGGACCTAGTCAAGGGACTATCATTGGGATGGACACTACTGCTAAGGGGATTCCTTGGCAATGAAAGTCCTAAAGGCAACCATATGGGGGATGGAGTACACCTGGTGAGCACACAGTTCACACAGTTCGAATAAACACACAGTTCGAATAAACACACAGTTCAAATAAACACACAGTTCGAATAAACACCTACAGGTTGCGAGCCTGCTAGTGTTCCACTGGACTGTCTAGAATAGTCCGTGGTCGTCATCTATACTCCGCTAGATGACTAGATCATCAAGAACAGCTATAACGAGGCCTCTCATTATTTTATTTTGTCACACAACAACTATTACATCTACCCATGTTTTACCCAACACATTTTGTAGATATAAAATACATATACAGTTTAAATCATTCAAAACATGTATAAAACGTTCATCCAACATAGATAGCAAGTATACAGATAATATACACACACAGCACGTAATTTATATAAAATACTTCATATCTATGTCACTATGTGTAAGCTGAAAGTAACTATGCACTCACCTGAGTAGGTGGTGACTCAGCACTCGAACAGCGCTTCGATATTCTCAAAACGATATTCCTTCGATAAAACCTAGTACCAATACCACTAGGGTTTAGTCTAACGATAACCGCAAGAAATTAATTAGTCTGACTATTATTAAGCGTTAATAACACTCAATATAACTCATAATAATAGCCCAAATAATTATTTTAAGGACTTAATAACATTCCTATAATTATTTGAAAGCTATATTATAAATTGTGTAAGCGTAGCACACTTACAACGAATTTTATCGAAAACCGGAACTTAATTGGAGCAGCGTTTCGAAACCGAAAGGCTCTTTTTCTCGGGACTCCGGGAGCCTCGAGGCTTCCCTCAGGAGCTAAGGGGTTTAACTAGGGCTTAGGGAGGTTTGTAGCACTTAGAGAGAGAAAGTTTGTAGAGAGAGAAGTGAAAAATGGTGTGAAGAATGAAGAAATCTTGGCCCCCTTTTATAGCCTGCGAGGCCTCGGTACGCTGGGCGTACCTTGGACCTACGCTGGGCGTAATGGCTCGGATAAGGGCGCCACCTCGGACCAGCTGTCTTGCACTCCGGAAGAGATAAGGGCGAGGGTACGCGGGGCGTACTAGCTTCGGACGCGGGGCGTAAGCGAGGGCGACGTGTCCTTCATCCGAAGCGAGATCTGATCAGCGATGGACGGCCCACAACGCGCCACATCATCAATTCCTTATCAGCCTTCGCAAATTGCATTCTCGACTTCTAAAAATCATAACTTTCGCATACGAGCTCCGTTTTCGACGTTCTTTATATGTACAGAAACCTTGTGACATATTCTACAACTTGGTTAAGATTATTTATTCTAAATAATCTTTTGTCGAAAAGTCATTTTCGACCCCTATTGCCTCTAAATTGACTAGCCCGGATCTACGGGCGTTACATACAGTCCCACCGATCTCTTCTCACGAACGAACTGCAAAATGTTTAATCCACAACTGTAATAATAAAGTTTAATGAGTTCCCTAGTATACCACATATTCCATCATACATACAATGCATCCACACGAGATCTCGACTTTAGCATCGAACAACCAATCTCCTCTCCACATACATGCATCATATGAAACGGGCCCAATCTAAGAGTTCACGAGCCCTCCCAACTCATATAATGAGTCCCACCTAACCATACATAATGGGCCCTGCCCAACTGTACATAACGGTCCCCGGCCAACATAGCAGACCCCACCCAACATAACGAGCCCCGCCTAACTATACATAACGAGCCACGTCCAATGAGTAAATGGGCCAGCCCAACTCCCATTGCCAGGAGTCACCTCCTGGTCTTCCATAAAAGACATAAAGTCATATGTAATCAGGGATCAGATAGACAGTCAAATAGATGATTCACCCAAGAGTGAAAAATCATACGAGAACATCACAATCAGGCATTATACCAATAGTTCTCATGTTGCCCAACCTAGACAACATGTGACCTACTCTATCACTACCACATAGCATAAACACATGCATAACTAACATAACATTTTCCGTTGGCACTAGCCTTCCCTAGTTACCCTGCCAAACATACCTCCAAACAGAATCATGTGATCAATAATCAAAACCCTACTAGTCTAGCATACTGAAGCACCACATGCTTTAACTGCAAGGCATAATAAGAGCTCACCCTAGGTCATTAGCATACTTGTACTCTAACAGTACCTCTATCCTACCATGTAAATTATATACAATGGGATATGTGGCATAGTGAGAAACTCACATGAACTGAAGAATCGAATATACACAACAACACTCTCACACCTTACACCGCTTAATCCCACGAACGGACTAACATCAAGACATATAAATCCTCAATCAATAACCCAAAAACTCCAAGTTTGAGCCTAGGTCAAAACTGATCAAAAGTCAACAATCAACTTGGTCAAAGTCAATGCCACATCGTGTGCCCTCATTGGCCACGTCGTGGGAACACAAGGTCAAACAGTCTACATTCAAGACAATGCCGCATCGTGGGCCCTCCTTGGTCACACCATGGCAATGCCAAGACAAAAAAATCATGATTCCAAACATCGCCACGTTGTGGCAAAACCCTATGTCACGTCGTGGCTTCTGGCTGAATGCTAAAATCTCCATTAAATGCTTAATTCCTTCAGACCAAAGCCCAAAACTTCAGATCTAGTTCTTTTTACTGACTTAATGGATAAAGTTGCCAACTTTATCCTTTAAGACTCCATCACAAATCTATATCTAAAACTCTAAGTCCTTAATAACATAAACCCTTCCTAAAACATGCATAACTTCAAGAACAAGATCAAGATGCAAAGTTTCCCAATCTAACAAAATTATGAGATGATAAAATAAGCTCAAGAGGTGCTAGAGTTTACTCAAATCCGAGCACAATCTCATAGGGACCAAAAAGGGATATAAATGATCAAACTATAACATCTAGCAAACTAAAGATCAAGATGAAAACTTTTTATTCAAAATGGTTCAGAAATGAACTCCTCTTGCTAGATCTACACATGAGCCCTTCACCAAAACACTTTGCAAGAAACTTGGCTTCAAGATCCACACTGAAATATGAGAAATGAGTCTTTAAATGGCCAAAAACACCAAGAACAGCCAAAAGGGGCTAGTGTTTTCGAAATGGAGAGGTTGGAGGCTGAAAAGGATGTCCTAACTTGAAGTTAAGGTGCTTAAATATGGAGAAAACCCTAAAACTCATAAGCTTAGGCTGCCACGCTTGCCACATCGTGGCACCTTCCCAAAGCGCACATTCACCATCTTGCATGTCATGTCATGACACCATTTGTACTACGTTGTGGCACATGGTTTTCCTCAAAAACCATGCCTTTTACTCCTTTATACCATCCATTGATCCATTATGGGAGATACGTGTTATAGTTTCTAGTCTTGTTCACATTAAGTCGACGCATATCATTCACCAAGAAATTAAAACGATTGAAGACCTAAGTAAGAGTCTCATCCTTTTTCTGAAAAAAAATGTTCATATCGACGATTAAGATTGTTCTTGTTAATAACCTTTACCTCATCAGTACATTCATAGGAAATAGTCAGCATATCCATCATCTCCTTGGCTGATCAATAGTTTTGAATGAAGTGGTAGATGTCATATGGAAGAGAGTTTCCTATAGCAGCATGGGCTCTGACATTAAGAGCATTCCTCTTCATCCTTGAATTCATGAACAAGTTGTTCAAATAACTCACCTTCTTGAACATTATCCTTCATGGGATGGTACACAGAAACATGAGGACCCTTTTTGACAATATCAATCATTGAGTAGTCCATAGTTTCTAGGACCATCATTGCCTTTGAACTCCACATTGTAAAGTTCTTTTCATCGAACTATGGAATTTTGTTACCGGAAGTGGTTTTGGTGAGATTTGAAGAAGAAAAGGAAAAGGAAGACATAGTTAATTGATATAAGCAACCTGATCTGATACCAGTTGTAGATTCCTTGATCGGTATCAACTAACAATAAGAATTAACAAAAGAACACAAAATAATAACACAAAGGTTTTCACTAAGAAAATGTTATCACCAAGAGTATGAGTTATCACTAAGAGTATGAGCACAAAGCTCTAGGATTGGATGATTAACCAATGATCAGGACCTAAGTATATATAGAAATGTAAATATGATGTGAATCCCTACAAACCAGGGATATCACATAATCTAAGATAATAATAAAATATATCTGATATTACTGACATATCAGATCTACTAACTAACTACGTATATTCTATAATTACAAGAGATTACATAAGATATACATATCACACTAACACGACTTTACAAACATAACTTCATGTTGGCGTTGATTGAGTCAGCATGCCTGTTTTACATCATCAGATCCTAAGGCTTGACCTTACAGGTTTTTGGAACATTACATTCCAGCTTTGTGTGAAATGCCAAGATGCGGAAGGACCAACTTTGTGCTGCAGGCCCAGGGGTAATTTGATGATAAGATCAATATTAAGTGTTGTGAGTCTTGACATTCACAAGGGGTGAGTTGACGGAAAGATTAATTAAAGTGTTGTGAGCCAAGACACTCGTTGGGTTGATACAGACCCATTGTTGTTATGTATGATTATTGTTGCATATGGTATTTTGAGGAACTCACTAAGTTTTGGCTTATAGTTGTGAATTAAATGTTTTTCAGGTACTTTATCAGATCGTATGAAGGCGAATGTAGGGGTGGCAAATCGTGCTATCGTTTCGTGTTTCTGTCTGACACGACACGACACGACAAGGTTTTTGGTAACACGAACACGACACGACACGATGTCGTGTTTTTTTTAACTAACACGAAAACGAACGAATTAAAAAACGACAAACACGACACGACACGAAAAATATAACATATACTAAAAACTAGTTTATTTAATGAATACTTTATGAAATATAACACGATAAACACGACAAACACGATAAAGAACTGCTAAATTGTGTCAATTTCGTGTCGAATTTTAAACACGAACACGACACGACACGACATCGTGTTTTTTACAGCTAGCACGAACACGACACGAACACGAATTCAAATTTTAGTTTCGTCCCAATTTCGTTTCGTGTCGTGTATTTTTATCGTGTCGTGTCATAAATTGCCACCCCTAGGCGAATGTGTGACTATACACACACATCAGCAGTTTTATGATTCAAGATTTCACATTGCTTTTCCTTATAACTCTTATTTGAATTATGGTTTATGAATAAATTGTTCTTTCCTTGGTTGTATCTTTATGAAAATGGGTGCTTATTCTATTTTAAAATGAAAAAATTATTCTAAAAATTGGGACGTTATAATTTTGTAATGTGGAAATGACTTAGTCGTCTATATGAAGACTTCGTTTTTAGTTTTTCCGTTCTATCCTAAACTACATAGTCCCTTTGATTACTCTCTCATCCTCATGATCTCATCTTCCACCTCACAAGCTCCTACTCTTTCCATTTTGTCATCTGAACTTTTTACAACATTATCTATTTCGTCTCCCAATTATTACCTTTTCCTTTCCGCCTATCAAACTTCCATTCTTTCAGCATATTTAGTGTTTCAACCTCACAAGACACTACATATTTCAAGGCATACCCTAACATGAAACCTGAAACAAACTCGACACAAAAATAAACGGGTTGACACGACATGACACATTAATTAAACGGATCGGATTAGTATCAAGCACTTTCAACCTGTTTATTGTTTCGACACAACACGAACCCACACGACAAGACACGATTGTCGCGTATACTCAAAAGAAAGATGAAAGTGAATAGCACTATAGATAAGTATTAATCTAGATTGGTTATCCAAGGCTTTATGCAAAAAGAAGGTATTAACTTTGTTGATACTTATGCTCTTGTTGCTAAAATTTCCACTATTAGATTGTTGTTAGCTCTTGGAGTTATACATAATCTTGTAATTCACAAAATTTAATGTGAAAACTGCATTCTTGAATTTGCAATTGGATGATGAGATTTACATGAAACAACCTGAAGGGTTTGTGATGTCTGAAATGAAAACAAGGTGTGCAAGTTGAAGAAATTATTGTATGATCTGAAACAAGCACCAACACAATGACATAAAAAGCTTGATGATAGGGGGTCCAAGGAGCAGAGCCCCTGATTGGGGTCGAGCTACCGGGCCAACTTGGAAAAATTTTATTTAGGTTAATATTGTTTTATTTGAAAATGCATGAAAATTCTAATTTGTGGTTTCAAACCTGGTATTTTACCCTTGTCTTGAACCCGATTTAGTGACAATTTTATGTCAGTTGACTGATGGTTATAAAACTGTTTTGTGATAATTTCCGTTAGTTTTCAGACATTGGTGCTTCTACCCGTTTTGGTCATTTCATTTTCTCGTACAAGAATCATAACATTCACATTCTCTCTACTCAAGAACACTAAGTTTTATCCAGTAGAAATTCCGATTGTACCATAAAAATATTTCAATATGAGAGTGCATCACGACTCTTAGTGTATCCTAGCAATCAAAACACCCTGGTTTTCTAACAATTTTTGCGGTTTGATGAATACCCTAGGTAAGACTGCAAACCACAATGCTTATACGGTTTCAGTTTTTTAGATACCACAATCACACCATAAAAATTTTAAATCACATTATAAGATACTGTACGGTTTGGTGTATATAATCACTTGACCGATTATGTTTATAGGGTTCATGTGTATCATCAAAAAGGCAAATATTGTCCTTGGTTATTATTATAAATATCTACATTTACTAAATTCTCAATGTGAGGGAGATGTACTGTAGCTAAAAGTACATCTCCTAAAACATAATGTACAAGCGATTTTGTAATGCATATGGACATATGGTTTCACGTGCTCCACTTCAATTGTTAATTTGTTTTGAGTTTAACTTGCAGAAATAGTCCTTAGGCTTTCACTTTCTATTCATAAACCAGCCAACCAATTTACACTTATAGCCTTTTTTTTTTTTCTTCCACTTTATGCCCTTACAAGTCAATTAACTTGCCATTCGAAACCTTTTTTTTTCCGATTTTTACCATTATAATCAATATGTTATTACGCCTTGATAACTTTTTTATAAAATTTTTTTTTACGTTGAATTGTTTCTTTTGCCATCTGCCGCACTTTAACTTCTTCTTATTATTTTTTTCATTTTCTCTCCTGCAAAATTACATAATCAATCAAATTTCGGGGGCTTCATAAAGTGTTTCTTTAGGAGTTAAACTTCCATTTGTCCATATTTCGAATTTTTATAAATACACGTTGAAAGATCTGTTTGCATAATGGTATCGACCTTTATATTTTTCTACGACCCGTTGCAATGCGCGGTGGGCAAACTAAAAGTATTTATACAACATATGTCATTAGCGGGGTTTTACTATCTTAAGCCACTAAGATGCGTTTTATTCCTTGAACAATTTTTGTGAGGGTTTCACTATTGTACACTGATATACGTATGACTCTACAATAAAGTGTGATATGTTATACTGATTTAATTAATTCTCATTCCTAATACGTAATAAAAACACATAAAAAACCGCGGCAAAACGCGGGCTCAAATACTAGTTTGTTACAAAAGACAAACTTGGATGAAATGAGACTTGATGGGATGAAATGAAAATTGATCAATTTTTTGAGGTTATTCTCGACGATGATGTAAGTGATAGTTTATAGTTACATGTTTTATACAAATAAGAGATTGATAACAGGTCCATGTCATTCTGTTCAATTTTTTTGTGGACAAGAAATATATATTTTTTATCGAGTTGAAATCATACCAAATGACTTGTGCTCTAACGATATTGAAATATGCACTTGGCTAATGCGTGAATGTTCAAGTCTGCTTGACGAAATATACGATGTTTAAAGATAGTCAAGTAGATTAATGGGTATCGTTTAAAAGAAAACCCAATCCCAATCTAATACATCTGTTAAATAAAATGGAAGGTGACCATGTTATGACTTTTCATGCATAACAAACGACGTCTCAAAGAAGGTCAATATATTTGTGGTATAAGAACGAAGAGTCGATAGTCATAATTATGAATTATCATTAACATATGAGACGCCAGAAACGGCGACACCTGCCAACAATGGACCCTCAATATATGTGTGGACAAGCATATTATCAAATCTTCTCCACAAGCTTTCAATGGCGCATAAAACGTTTACATCAAAAAATTACAAATTTACAATCAATTAAGAAAATTAATTTATCAAATTAAAATATACTTATGTGAATAAGTGATAATGTGATATTATGATTTTAAATCTAGGTGTTGTTCTGATTACTGTTTTTTTTTTCATTTATAGTATTCAATCAATTACTAGATTGACAATAAAAATCGAATCTTTTAGTTATGGATATTTATAGGGATGATATTTTGTTGTGAGCTAATTCGCAAACAACAATTTTTTTGTCGTACATAAGAAATTTATGTTTTAGAGAGATTATAACTAATGTTTACAAATCAGCTCACTACTAGAAACCGTCGAAATAAATATCCATAACTAAAAGATTCAATTTTTGTGCTCTTTGTAACATGGATTAATCTTGACGGAAAATGATTTGAATATTCATTTCTTTGTTTTTGTTGTTTGTAACTTGGACATTGAAGACAATATGCACATTTTCCTTTCTTGTCAAGTGGTGATCGACATATGGAGATTCTTATGGGGAGACTGTGTTCACTACCATTTCTTTGTTTTTAAAGATTGAATATGCCTTTCACTATATTGATGTGATCCCTCTTTCTAACATGAAGCGAGCAGCCTTGAATGCCATCATCACGATTATGTGGTGGCTGATGTGAAATTTTCGAAGCGAAATTTTGTTCAGTGACCAGTTTGTTAGAAAGAATTCATTGATTGACAAACTGATCGGCTGGTTCTATATGTGGCTTGTGAACAGGAATAGGCGCATTAGCATCAGAAGAGCTTCGTGGATGTTAAATCCTCTATTGTATATTCCTATGTAATTTTTTTATGATTTCTTTTTAACTTTTTGCTCACTTTTCATAAACTCTTTTAGCCATTTGAAAATAAAGATTGAAATGGGGTGGGGATAACGCGAAGTTAAACATCCATGTCCCCTACCACGGGTGCTCAATCTTGTCCTCATCCTCATCCCCGACGGAGGTGGGAAATATAATCTCCTCCACTTTAAATTTTGGGCTTTTCCCGACCCATCCCCGATTTATCATCATAATAAATTCAACTTACGCAAAAAAATCAAGTTTAATAAACGTCCAAAACTAGAGGGCATAATCATATTGTCTTTACATCAACTATAAAGTTTATCAAGTATCAAAATAAGAAGATTTGATATACGGATCGTTGAACGAAGTGGCGATTAAGAACTCTTGGAATTGGGAATGTAATTTGATATAAGGATCGTGTCTCTGATGGTCTAATACAGATCAATTCATGCTTAGTGGACTTAATTCAAATTCTATATATATATATATATATATATATATATATATATATATATATATATATATATATATATATATATATATATATATATATATAATGTCATCAAAACAAATGCGGACAGGTTGGGATAAGGATTCCCGGTCCCAACCATATCCTCATCCCCGCTTTTAGCCTAATGGGGATCATCGGCCTCATACCCGGTACCCGTTTTTTGTGAGGAATATTCATTCCCGATTAGGACAGGTCTATCGGGTTCCCCACCGTATTTGATGAAATTTCCATGACGATTCGAAAAAAAATATTTATTATTGTTGTGTATGATAAAAAAACTATCATATACTCCTTTCTGAATAATTGACAACTAGGTCACCTTGAAGAATTAACTAAAGAAGGATTGTGGTTACTTAGGTGGGTTTCAGATTACCCAAATACATTAAGTTTTGAAACGAGATCATTAGTTTTTTTACATAAACATGAGCACTAATTTATATAAACACGGGTATGAGAATGTGTTATCAGAATTTATATGAATACAAAGAATATGAACCAATGTCATGAGCAATAACCGAAAAACTAAGAGTCTTAAGACTATCAAAAATTCGATTGATAAATTGATAGATTTGTTTGTAAATCAATTCCGATTTTATGTATGTATAAAAGTATAAATGGAGTGGATAGAGTATTCCCAGTACTCCTAGTAAAATATTAGTTAATCTATGATTATAAGACACCAATTGTTTGTAATTTCTTAATGTCACTTCCTTTTCTTTGAGACGTCAATTGCATTGACTTTGACCATAATAATTTGGTTTAGCTTTTACCAAATAAACATCATAAAAATGATTTATGATGATGAGTTAGATTGAAACTATAATATATAGAATGTAAAGAAAGAAAAAGTAGATAAGCATGACCACACATAATGACTAGGCATCATAAAATTATAATCATACACTTATCTATACTAATATCCTTTTTTAAGTGTCTTTCGTTGTTTTATTTGCATTTCCATTTGATTCGTTTAATTAATGATTACAATATGCTTAAGTGATTGAAACTTGCTTATATAGATGGAATAAAAATATTGGTTAATTTGCACTTTGCATATTAAATTAATGATGCAACATTGACATTGACATACAGTTCCATCTTAAGAAAGAAAAAAAAAACAACTTTTTATTTATTTTTTTAGTAATTCAGCCGTCAATTTTTATTGATAACTGAGATATTGTATAAACGTTGGAATAACAAATATTATCTTACTAGGTGTGAGAGTCATGTATTATACGGGTTTATTAAAAATAAATTTTCAATATCAATATTTAAACATTAAATATTTTATAAAATAACACCTTTACATAACATAATGTAATTTTTTAGAATATTTATAAAAGAAACCAAATATTCTTTAGAGTATTTATGAGACTTTATTATCAAATTAATAGAATGAATTTCTTTCCTAATAAAACTCGTTAGAATTTTGTGGAATTTTATTTTAAAAAATGGAAATTCCCAAAAAATGACAAGCGGAAAATAATATAATCTAAAACTCCCATAAAATTACATGTGGCAAAACTTTTAAGAATTTGACAAGTGAGAAAAAAAAAAACCTTCATTTATTAGAGATTCATCGACGAATAATTCTCCAAATGATTTCAAACCTTAAATAGGTTTTTTTTAACCGGCAAATAATTATATTAAAAATACCCTCCACCCATCTAGCAAGGAACTGGAAGAGCAGTAATAGGGAAAGCAAACAGATTACAGGAAAGAAACAAGAAACGTGTTAATAGCCTAATCAATCCATCTATAGTTACAACTTCTCTTTCTGTGTTTAATCCAACTAAAAACCTGAAACTTAATGTTGTCTGCCACATTGGTTGGAGATAATCTTAGATTCTTGAATATTCGATCATATCTTGCCTTCCAAATCCACCATAAGGTTCCATAGCATATGTTAATGAAGTTGTTTCTCCCTTTCTTGCATTTACACCAAGACATTGAATTATGAATTTCTAGAATTGAAGTTACATGTAATGAAGTTATATCACACCATGTTAGGACCATTCTCATATTGTTTTAGCGAATAGACAATTAAAGAGAATATAATTAGTTGTCTCCTCTTCATTCAAGCAATAACTGCACACGGATTCACTATTGAATAATCCTCGTTTTTTTAATTCAACTGAGGTTGGAATTCGTCCCTGGTTTGCTTGCCATATGAAACATATTACCTTGATAGGAATTTCACACGACCATTCAATTTTTCCACCAGTGACAGGATGGTGAGGCTTATCAATCATCTTCTTTAGGGCTTCACACAAAATACCTCATTAGGGGTTAAAGGACATCTCCATTGATCATATGCCATGTTCGGCTGAAAACTACCAAGTAAGGATAATATATGTTGCAGTTCCAGTTCTTGTTCAGGGTTAAGAGACTGTGGTAACCAGTCCCACGTCGGGCCTCCAATTTGAACCCTCTCCGACACTTTGCACCGTTTTTTCTTGTCCATTCGATATATCTTCGGGAATGCTATTTTCAATGTCATGTTACCAATCCACTGATCAAACCAGAACAAGATATCATCCCCTCTTCCAACCCACTTTACTAGCATATTTCCAATATCTATCCCCAAGTCTTCCAGGTCTTTTTGAACATTTGCAACATTATTCCAAACTCCAATAATCACATTTTTAGATATACAATCAAAGGTTCTAATTTTCAAATTATGAATTCCTTTTATTGCCCGAACCTATAGTGAATCTGGTTCCGTTCTGAGCCTCCACCACCATTTAGTGATTAATGAAACATTTAGCGCCCTTAGTGAACCCACACCTAGCCCCCTCCCCCTCCATGTCTTTTGGAGCAATCACATTCTCCCAAGCTACCCAATGTACTTTCCTTTTTTCCTTACATCCTCCCCACAGGAACTGCCGACGAATACTCTCTAACATGTTCATAATACCAACTAGAGCAACGAAAAGTGAGAAGTAAAATGTTGGAAGATTTCCTAGAACGGCCTTTATTAGCGTTAATCTTCCCCCAAATGATAACGTTTTTGACTTCTAAGATGAGAGCTTTGTATGGAACCTATCCACCATGCTTTCTAATGTTTCCTAAGATTCATGCTCGCACCTACGGGTGAGATACATGAACGAGAGTGATGTTGATTCACACTCTAGGGGTGTTGCCCACCTCGCCACCTCCTGTGAGTTTGCTCCGATACCAAACACGCTAGACTTGCGAAAATTAACTTTAAGTCCTGAAGATACGTGGAAACACCTGAGTATTCAATCCAGTTTTTTAGATTGCTTCTTTCACATGTTGTCTTCATAATGACGTTTAATTTCTCCATCATAATTATAAACAAAAAGGGCGATAAAGGATCGCCTTGTCTTACACCTTTTTCCATTGCAAACACATCCATGGGGGACCCGTCTACAAGTACTGAGGCTCGGGCTGATTGTAGGCATCCCTTAATCCATATTCTCTATTTCGTGCCATAACCCATTTGATCTAAAATGGAGTCGAGATACTCCCAAATTTATTGAATCAAATGCCTTATCAAAATCTGCTTTAAATATAAGGACTTGCTTTTTCGACTGTTTTGCCCAAGAACAAATTTCGTTGACAATTAGTAGGTCGTCTAGTATGCTCCTACCTTCAACAAATTGTACCTTGTCTATATTGAGCCCGATCACCCTTTTTAGCCGGATAGCAAGAGTTTTCACAATTATCTTATATAAATAGCCGATAAGGCTAATCGGTCTAAACTCACCGATTATAAAATGGGTCTTTAACTTTTGAGACCAATGTGATGAAAGAAGATTTGCATTCCATATTGAACCTTCCATATTTTTCAAAATGTTTAACAAATGCGAACACATCTTCTTGAATTAATTCCCAGTACTTCTTTATAAATTTGAAACTAAAACCGTCCGGTCTGAGGGACTTCTCATTTCCACAATCCCAAACAGCTGCTCTGATTTCTTCCATGGAGAAAGGCGCCTCAAGGATGGTTATGTTCAATAAGTGTAAGGATCAAAACTTATGGCTGATGAGTTTTGGTCTTTTTGACCATTTCTCCTGAAATTTGATCTGGAAGAATAAGTATGTCTCATGTTTAATTGTATTCACATCGGTGTTCCATGCTCCGTCAATTACAAGACCATGTATGTAATTTTTATATCGCTAATTTTTCACATTCCCATGGAAAAAAACGTGTATCTATAATACAAGACTTGGATTACAAAATAGAAACAAAAGTTAAAACACGAATATGTAACTAAAATACAAACAAAGATGATTATATATTTTTGATCTTGAAGATGAACATCGATCATTGATAGTTTATTTTATCTCCTTCTTTTTTATAGTTTATTTTAGTATTTTTAGCTCTTTTTATTAGTATTGCATTGTATATTCTTTATTTTCTTTATCGTGGATCGTATCGGGTACTTTATATTTTGCATGAGGTATTTTGAAGGGTTTTGGAGCTTGTTGCAGTTATGGATTAGCTTGGAGATGGGCTTTGTGGGTTTTCGAGACATTATTGGGCTTTCTGGATCCATCAAAGAAGAATTAGGCTTAAAAATTTGAAGACTTGGATGAAGTGGGCTTATGAAGATGGGTCTTGGATTCTTATTTTGGGCTTGGACTATCCACATTTGAAGCTTGAAGATGATTGGCCAAATTTAAATCTTGTGAGGTGTGGAGGGGACCAAGAGAATATTGAGTAGTGGAGAAAAAAGACCCAATATCATTCTATCCTTGTTTGTGAGGGTGGAGTCTCAGTCGCGCAACACTTACGAGAGTACCCACGCAACTGCACACTTTTGGACATTTTGGTCATTTTGCTCACCATTTACTTTGGGGGTTAGGGCTAGCAACACATACTTTGATTTTCCACCATTAAAGACCATTATAGGCGATTTTTGGAGCTTGATACACATTCTTTTCATCTTTCTACCAATTGTTAGTTTCTTGATGCAAAAACATTTTTGTGATTGTTATTTTGTTGCCATGAGTGGTTAGTTTCTCTATTTTGGTTAACGTTGGCTAAACCTCTTGGATATTTGTGGGTTTTGAAGGATTCATGCTTAATTGTCATTTATCTTATGTTTATGATTCTAGTTCATATTTCTTATGCTTGTTTAATACTTTGATCATGAGCTTGGTACTTCAATGAGCAATTGTTGGTTTATTTCTTTGGTTTAGCATTGAATCATTGAATTTACTTAGAATAAGGGCTTTATGATGGTAGAAATCATCTCTAGCTTATGAATCATGACTCTTTTATGGATATGTAAGCATTAACATCCTATAGGAATTGGGGATTCCTTCATTCTTAAGGCTAATCAACTTTCTTGGGTTCAATTATTCAATTAAATCCTTGATTTTGATTAAGAACGTGTGTTGTGGGCTTCCCCAACCTCCATGCTACCTATGAGGAATCGTGGCATATCATGCTTCATGATTGCTATCACCAATTTGGGATGAATGATAAGCTTCATATTGAATCCTCATGATAAACATACAAATGTTCATTGTGTGGAATTGCCTTGGTTAACCAATTCTCCCCAATATTTGAGCATCTCACTATATTGCTTAATTGCAAGCATTTTATTTATTCAAATCTTTTAGTTTTCAAGCAATCACAACACCCCCTCCCCCTTTAGTTTAATTGTAGTTAGTTAGTTTATTTACACTATAACTATTGGATTGAATTAGTGATTGAATACAACCATTTCCCCGAAGATCGATACCCCTTTTTACCATTATATTACGTTTTATTTGCAAACAAAGGGTGTGATTTGCTTGGTGGACTTGACATCCCACCAAATTTTGGCGTCGTTGTCGGGGAAATTGGTTATTGTTATTTGATTGTTTATGCCTAGGTTTACAAGAACCGGTGAACTACTCTATAATCCGAACATTGAAAAAGAAGCAAAAAGGTTGAAAAAATTAGCCAAACAAGCAAATCAACAACAACTCATTCAAGCTTATTCCTCTTCTCCACTAATCAACATAGAAGATCAAGTTCATACTTCAAGTTATACCGACACTGAACCGAGTTCTCCAATTGTTGGTCATTCCTTTGAAGGCATTCCGTTTGAAAACTACATAGCCATGAATCACACTCCACCTCACAATCCCAACCCAAATCCAAACAATCAAGATGTCAATACCCCACCCCAACAACCAAGACAACAACAACACCAAGAACCCCTCATAGATATGCCAACTTAGAATCAACCCCTTCCTCACCCAAATCAACTCAATTATCAACAACCTCAACCATAAAACCAAAACTTCCACCAAAACAACCAACCTCAAAACAATGATTTTCAAGTTCAACAACAAGCACATCACCCAAATCAACCCAATTACAAACACCTTCCAATGTACTAACACCCAATGTACCCACAATAACAACCCCCTACAACCAATATCCTAACTATCAACCTTATCCACCACAAATGTACAGTCACTAACAATACCCATACCCACCTTACCAACAACATCCCAATTACATGCAACAATATCTCAATAACTAGGGATGAGCAGCGGAAGCGGGTACTTGCTTTCGGAACCGGAACCACCTCGGAACTGCCGGTTCTGGAACCGGAACCGCTTTCCGGTTCCTAAAGTTTCAGAACCGCCTAAAGTGGTTCCGGTTCCAATTTTCATTTTTACAAAACCGATACCCGCCGGATACCCTCCGGTTCCGGTTCCAGTACCGGGTACCCGGAACCGGCGGTTAATTGGAACCGGTACCGCCGGGTACCCGCCTTGTTATTTAGAAAAAAAATAAAAAATATTTTATATATCGGTAAATTGAAAAAAAAAAGTAAATAAAAAACTTTCACGGGTATACCTTAGTCTCTTTTAGGGTTTTGCAATTTTCTTACCCAAATACGCCGACACTCTCTTCTCCCCTGAACTCTCTTCTCGTCGTTCTCTTTTTCTCGATTTCACGTCACAGAGTAATCGACTAATCGTCCCTCACAATCACATTACCAGTTAAATAGACTTATGGATTAGAGCTTAGAAGTTTGAAGTACGTTCCAGTTGACGATCTCGTAAGTCGTTTCCCTCTCGTCGACAGTCAATCGTTCACCGTCCTTCATGTCGGTCTTCTCTTGCAGTCCGGTCGAGTAGAAGAGTACAAGACTAGAAGACAACGGTGGACCAGTTCTCTCCACTCACGCTATTCAATCTTAACTCTCAAATATTCATCTTCACGGTTAGATTCTTGAGTTCTCTTGCAGTCCCATCGATTGTCCAAGCAGTAGGTTGTTCTATTGACTATGAAATTGGATATATTGATTCTTAGGTTGAATCTATTGACTATGAAATTTGATTTCTCGATTATGTGTTTATATTGCATTTGTTCCGGTTTTTAGATTGTAATTATGAAATTTGATTTCTCGGTTTTTAGATTGCAATTATGAAACTCTTTTTGCTTTTCTATTTCCTTTCTCGTTTTCTTAATCTGTTCATACCTGTTCAGTTTTTTTAGATTGTATCTGTTTCTTGTAATTGTGTTTGCATCTGTTTAGATTATGTGTTTAGACTGTTTGCTGTAATTGTGTTTGCATCTATTTTCTTGTTTTCTCATTTTTTTCAGCTGTTAGCCTGCTACTTAAATATGTAAATATCAATAACTTTCAGGTTCAATTATGGAAAATAGTCCAATTGACGTAGACATGGATGGTGCAAGTGAGGCTGTTGAGCAAAATAAAATGTCGGTAGTTGGGGGACAAAATGACATCAAATGCTTGAAACAACTACAAGGATGTTAGAGATCCAAAGACGGGTAAGGTTGTAAAGGCGCAATGCAAACATTGTTCCAAGGTATAAGATGAGGTTTGTGAAGTTTTCTTTAAAAAAAAAATCTATCCTTTAGACTTTAAGAAGGTTGAAGAATTATATTCTCAAGTGTTTGAGGTTTTGAAAAAAACTATGTACTCATTATTCTAATGTTTCTTCAATAAAAAAGAATGATAATTGTAGTTCCTCAAATACGAATGATAATGATGGCCAAAATTTTGTTGGTGTGGTTAAGAATAAGCAAATGAGAAAAATATATGATGAGTTCTGTGAAAATGATGTTGAAGAAGATTTTCGGAGTAATTTGCTTCCAAATACCGTCGAAGCTTTGATATGTACTCAAGATTGGTTGAGGGCATCAAATGTTTGAGTTGACTTTGAACAGTTATTGAAAGATGTGGAAAAATATGAGGAAGGTAAGTTACACAATTATTTATTATTTTATTTTATGTTTCTTGTATTACATTTATTATTCTAATTTGACTTTTTTATGCTTAATTTCATTACAGAAATCAGTTGCAATATGGAAGATCTTCTATGAGGGAATAAGTAATTGTTGTTGTTGCTGTTTTTGATGTTGTTGGTTGCTGTTTTTTCTGTTTGCAGTTGTTTTTGTTGTTTGCATGTTGCTGTTGCTGTTTTTGTTGCTTGCTATTGCTGTTTTGAGATGTTGTGTTTTGTGTTGTTTTGTTGTTTTGCTATTTTGAGATTGTTTGAGTAACTGTTTTGTAATTTGTTGTTGGATTTTGTTATCATCTACAATTAGAATGATTTGTGGTTTGTAGCTTGTCAAATTTTCATCTTTAATTGTTAATTTCCACTTGTTGTTTTGAGATCAAGTTTTTTTTTTTAATTGTTTTAGTTTTATATCTTGAACTCATTTTGCTTATAAAAGTTAATTTTAATGGCATGAACAAAATAAATAAATAAATAATTTCAAGAAACCGGGTACCCGGAACCGGAACCGGTCTAGGCGGTTCCGGGAGCAGTTCCAAATTTCTAAGAACCGGCCTAGGCGGTTCCGGGAGCAGTTCCAGTAATTTTAGAATCGCCGGTTCCGGGAGCGGTTCCAGTTCCGGTTAGAATAGGCGGGTACCCGCTTCTTCTCATCCCTATCAATAACCCCAATCCACCCAATCCCCCTCAAGAGTTGACACTTCAACAAATGATGGAGACAGATGTTACTCATACACCTCTTGGTATTGTTTATCCTGCAAACTGCCGAGGGATTGAATTGAAGTCAAATTTCATAAATCAACTCACCAGTTGCATGGGTTGGATAGAGAAGATCCTCGAAGGCATTTGAAGTCCTTTCATATGATATGTGTTAGCATGTTACCCGAACATGTGACATTGGTTGATTTCAAGCTAACCGCCTTCCCACTCACCTTGGAAGATAAATCTAGAGACTGGTTATTCAACTTACCACCAGGATTTATTCACACATGGGAAGAGTTACTCAAAGCCTTCAATAGTAAGTTCTATCCCACTTCCCTAATATCAAGTCAAAGGAGTGACATTTTGGGGATTCTTTAAGGGGAGAATGAGACTTTTCATGATTTTTAGGAGCGATTCAACAACTTGTGTACAAGTTGTCCTCAACACAACATACCCGAACAACTACGTCTTCAAAAATTTTATGAGGTTATGAATGAAAAAGATCGAAGGATGATTGATGCTTCAAGTGGTGGTGACATCTTCAACAAGACACCTCAAGAGATAATATTACTTTTTGGTACCATTTCTCAAAATCAAAAAAACTTTGGGCCTTGAAATGAATTGAAGATAAATTCTCCACAAGTGGTTGGTGAAGTTAGCAACACCTAACACTTGGAATCAAAACTCTTGGATTTGACTAATGTGTTAAGTTAAATGTTGGTGGGAAGTGGTCAACAATTGATGGTGTCTGGTATTTATGCAATTACGGGGCATTATACGGATAAGTGTCCCACACTTGGAAGTGAACCGGAGGATGTTAATGCCATGGGAGGATATCAAGGTCAACCAAGATTAATGGGATGTCAAAACACATACAACCCAAATTGGAGGAATAACCCAAACAATCCATACACACCAAAGAAAAACCCACAAAATGTTATGAAGAGACCTTAATATCGACAATATCTTTCCCAAAAACCTCCATATCCACAAACATCTTATACCCCTCAAAATTACCAACAACCTCAACAACAAGGCCAATCAAGTGGTAACCATCAAATGAGTCTTCAAGAACTCGTTACTTCTCTTGCTCAAAGCCAAAACCAATTTCAAAAAGAGACCAAGAACACATTCTCCAACATTCAAGCACAAGTTGGAGACTTGACCACCGCTCTCAACAAGATGGAACAAAGGGGTAAACTTCCTTCTCAAAACCGAAAAGAATCAGAATGTGAGTGTCATAACCTTGAAAACTAGGAAAACACTTGGAGAAAGCAACCCCAAAAGATTTTCAAGAGAAGAAGACGAACAGGTTATTGTTGTTGAACCTTCAAGGGTGGTAGTTCCTCCAAAGGAACCGATTGTGACAAATATTGAGCAACCTGAATCTTTCAACAAGACAATTAAGCCATTGGTCATACCACCACCCTTTCCTTCCCGGTTAGCCATTTAGAAGAAGAAAGAGGAAGAAAATGAATTCTTTGTAACTTTCCGCAAGGTCTAAAACAACATTCCACTATTGAATGTTATTAAGCAAATTCCAAGTTATGCAAAATTTCTCAATGATTTATGCACCAAGAAGAGGAAATTCAAGGCAAATGAAAAGATTCAAGTCAATGCAAATGTGTCTGCATTATCCAAAAGAAGTTACCTCCTAAATGCAAGGATCCGAGAATATTTGCTATCCCTTATACATTTGATGATTTTCATGTCGAAAGTGTCATTTTAGATCTTGGAGCCTCAATCAATGTGATGCCATATTTAGTTTTTCAATCTCTCAATGTTTGACCTTTGGAAGAAAGGGAGTAATCATTTAATTAGCGGACAAGTCAAGTGTATCTTCAAGAGGAGTGTTGGAGGATGTCTTAGTACAAGTTAATCAACTTGTTTTTCCCGCAGATTTTTATGTCATTGATCTTGAAGAGAAGACTCCTTCTAAATCATCCATGATACTACTTGGAAGACCTTTCATGAATACCTCTCACACGATCATTGATGTCTACAAAGGGAAAATTATTAAGGAGTATAGTGGAGAGACCATTCATTTCAAAATCTTTGAAGCAATGAGGTACCCCAAAAACATTTCTCCATAGTACCAGGTTGATGTAATTGAGCCAATAACCCAAGAAGTGTTTGATTTATTGTGACATCCACCATGAAAAATGAAAAAGAAGATTAAGTTTTAAATGAATTGAAACTCCTAGATCTTTTGAGATTCATTGAACTTTTCAATGGCATGTTTAATCTCGATTATGCCCTACTATGTGACTGGGATGCCGAGGATCACAAACGAGGTGTGAATAACCATACGAATCACGTGGTGCACCCAATGCTACAATCACCTAATCAATGTGCCGGTTAGCCACACACGCTCCATTGATCTATGACAAACATCGAGTCACCCTTCGCTACCAATGTCATCCCCAAATTAGTGTGTCGGTTAACCATACACGCTCCACTAACTTTTGACAGGGGTACGAAGTGTAATTCTATGGATTAGCATACAATTTCACATTTTTCCTAAAGTAACTATGATTTGGGAATTTGAAAAGCCATTTAGTTACTTTGTACTTCATTATACTTATAATGGAAGGTTTTTGTCCTATCCTACCCGTTCGGCTAACGACCCTCCACTAGTCAAGAGTGCGGTGGGCAAGAGTGGATACTCATTCAATCGCCATTTTATAGGAAATTTCCTTAAACACCCCTTATAGACCAGCTTCGTGAATGAGGCCTACTAACGGTAAGACTGACTGATTACTCATACATATATAATATTAGACTTTTAATGTTATATATAGTATAGGGTGTATTTTACACTTTTAAAATACTAGGTGGTTTAATTTAGTGAATTATACTTTTAATTTAATTAAATGTAAACCAAAACTTTATGGATTTATTAAATCACTTTTAACTATACATGTTAATTAATTAATAAAACCATAAGGGTGAGATTTGAACTTTTTCAAATTACTAGGGTTTTAGAATTTAACATTTCAAAATTAAACTTTTAATCAACTTTTAAATCCCAAAACTTGAGGGCAAGTTTTGAGACCTTTCAAAACATAAGGGATCAAATAACAAATAACATAAATTAAACAACTAATTTCATAATTATCTATATTTGACCTAATCTTATTTTAGTCATTAGATAATTACCAAATAACTTTAAATAATCCATATTTATCACATAAACAACCAATATTTAAAAGATTTGAAATTATCTATTGTTTTGGCATGGATAAACACTTAATTAAGATAAAATTCGGATTTTAACTTCATAAAACAAATTAAGCATCAAGTCCAAGTCAAAACAGCAGCCAAAACCCGAAAATCCCTCTGCCTGACGAACTGACTCGCCGAGTCAGACCTCGACTCGCCGAGTAGGGGTCAACTCGCCGAGTCCAGATACTGACTCGCCGAGTTGAGTCGGGCAGGGGCCAAAAACTCGATTTTCATCAAATAAAGCAGTTAAGCATCACATACAACTGAAACCAATCAAGGCTCTGATACCACTGATGGGTTTTAGGCATAAGAACAATCCTATGTGCTCATACAAACCCTAATGCTTGGATCTAGGTTTCTCTATTGCACATGCTTTGAATCCAAGACTAATAAACTTAGATCCAACATATTATAAACTGAATTAGGGTTTGGAGAATTACCTTTTATTGTTATATAGCAATAACAATCAATTCCTTTCTTTGATTGGCTTCAAAAGCTTAGTGCCTCAAGTGTTGCACCTCTAATGGAATCACAAACACCATATACAACTTGGATGAAGAGGAGAAGAAAGGAGGCTGCCCAAAAACGACTAGAAACCCTAGAGAATCAGTTCCACACGTTTTTGGAGCCTAAGGGGTCCTTTATATACTTGTGTAGGCTGCTAGGGTTTCAGTCAAAACCCTAATGGACAGCTTAAACTCTAAGCAGCCCATGGAACCTTCTGGATAAGGCCATGGACGAAAATATGATGGGCTTCCATCATAATTTCGTTCACATCTTATTCCTTTAGCATTCCTTAGCCCAATAACTCAATTATCCAATAATTGCAGTCCAGTCCCCTAAATTTAATTAATCTCTTTTAGCCACAAAATTAATTCATAATTAATTATTGACTAATATTAATTAAACAATATGATTTCCCCTTTAATATATTATTCTCATAATATATTAATAAATCATATTTAAACCTCTCTCTCCTTAATTCATCCTACATATTGTTATGGTGAAGGCAACCCAAAAGAACCATGCTCATAATCGGGTCAAGTACATACCAAAATAGTTATGGACTTAGACACTAATCCAACAGTCTCCCACTTGGATAAGTCTAATAATTATTTTTCGTATGACTTTAGAACCTGATCAGCAATCGTAGCTTTCAAAAACCGCTGTCAACTTTGATCTTATCAGATAGCGTGTCCTCTAGATAAGGGATTATATATTCCTCCATTCTCAAGATATCGTATAGACAAAGGACATGAATTTCAATCATTCTCTCTATATTGTTTCCCGACTTCCGATTTATGACGACTGATAACATACTACAATTGAGCACATCAACTTAGTCTCGGCTTGGCCAAGCGCTTAGGTGTCATCACTAAATCATCGAGAGGCCCACATATATCTCTTTTATCCCACTTTGGGTAAAAGGAATGGATAAACTTCGACTCAAATGCTCGCTTGAATTTACTGATCGAATCACACACAACAATAAGTTTTATAACACCAAGTTACTGGTGCGTTTACTTATTATCAATGTGCAACCGACCAACAAATAACAACTCACATGTCTCGGTTTCAAGAATATACAATATTATCGTCTCACTAATCACTCGTGATAAATCTATGAAGTGATCCAAGTGAGTGTGGGTTTAATCCAATACTCTAATCTTATCAAAGCACTCATGAACTCTGCAACAAACTTGTGCTATGTCTAAACACTTCAGACAATCTACAGACAGATTCATGACAGTCTTTATTCATACCTACTCCCAACGTATGACTGACTGTGGATGTTTGAATAACCTAGTTATTCTGGAAGTCAAAACATGCAAACTGAAACATAATAATAATACTTAATCCTATATGGCCCCAAACTTGTGAGAGTAAATAAAACACTTCTATTTAACCACCATATTGATTACTTATTATTATCGTTTACTGTTTCAGAAAATCAACTTATTACTCAAATTACAACAATAGCCGTCCCATGCATAAAGCATGCACACTATGTTTCCTATGGTCCTTACTTTGTGAAATAGATCAATTGAAAAACCTTTTCAATGATGCTCATTTGACAATTCCTTAATCCCCATTGTCAGTGTAAGCACACAAGGTTCTTGCCACTACTAGAATATGCTAGATTCTAACATTTTACGCAACGATCCTTTCGCAAAGTCATAGTACAAAAGTCACCAAGACTTGGCCAATGACATTACAAAGTACTCTATCGCAAATTGTTACAAGACAATTCTATAGATGTGAAGTCTCACATTCAAAGTACATTCCTTTGAACATTCTTCTTGCATAAAAGTTTCTAATCTAGACATAGATTCTTAATATGCAACTCCCAATATGGAAACATTTCCACATTTGCCATATGACAACTCATTCTTAATAGAATCTTATCTATTCATAATAATGTCGACACGGTCCATTCAATACCATACTTCCAACTACTCACAAGCGACCAATCCTCAGTGAACTTTGGATCGTCCTTTGATAGTTGTTTAATTATTTTAGTCAAAACTGATTCTAATCCTTTTTCCCACTTAATGCGCTAGACATTTGGAAAATTTTAGAATGGTCAAATATTATAACATTTGCAATCGATCCTATACCCGAAGCGTATGGGACACGATGCATAATGTCTTACATAAAGATATTATACTTTACCAATCTTTTGCCATAATATTTTATGTGTCATGTTCTCACAATTCGAACTATGAAGAGGGATGCCGTAATCATAATCGAATTTTAAGAACACACAATGTATCCTTTGACTGAAAATCTTAAAATTTCTCAATCTAAGCTTTAGATTTTGAAACGAAGTATAATATTCTCTCCCTTAATTATATTAAAACAACTTTTCAACCCATGCAACTTTGCAAATTGAATCTTTGTTTTTCTATAATTAATATTGCTAACTTGCAATACTTGCCATAATAATCATACAAGCATAACACTTATGCTCCCACTATCATGATGATTATTATCATATAAGCATGACACTTATGCTCCCACTAGCTTTGACATGTATTCAGAAAACAAATGAACTTTAGAAAACAATGCCTATTGAATTTCTGAAATTCATATTTCTAATACCAGATGCTTCGATAAGCCTTTTTCTAGGCTTCTTAACATTATACACCTTTGTCTTAGATAGCTCATATGTGTGTTTAAACAATTCAGAACTTATGTTACTAAGTTCTAAATGTTGAAACTAATTGCCAAATCTCATAATTCGAACTATTAAAAGGGATACCGTCACCATAATCGAATTTTGAGAATACAATTTTCACAATCGCTATCTTCTTAAAATCTCTTTTAGTGAAAGCATTTCCTCACAGTCATTTTCATGAAGGAGGGAATGTTATGACACTTAGATTTTATGGTGTATGAGTTTCTATCCATGTGAATTTGCCAAAACCAAGGTTTGCGACAAATCCAAACTCATATAGACTGAACTTTCTTAATCTTGATTTCTTGCCTTATGGTAACACGAGTGCCCACCATGTCTTCCAAGTAGTTTAGTAACTTGTCCTTACATATCAATGTACTTTCCATCGACTAAGGCCCTAGTATGCATTCAAATGAGAACTTATAGAATTCACATACACAATTAACTCAATTGGAATGGCACAAAAACAAAATAATGTTAGCACGATAGGTTGCAAACCTCAAGTCGTGTGCTAGTGATGATCGATAAGGTATATTCTTGATTTGTTCTTGAAACCTTTCAAGACCATTAAGACTCCCACTGACTCCTTGACATATAAGATTCTCTTGTCAAGAAACATTTCTTGACAAAGCAAATATTCAAGAGTTAGTGTAGTTCTTATCAAGACAAAACACTTCACAAATTGGTCCTAGTTGGTCTTTGTCTTATCCAAGACATCACAACTTACCAATTTCTAATGTGCAAGAATAAGAAAACTTTTCCAAATTCCAGATTTGATGGGTGTTATAAACCTACTTAAGACTTGTCACAATCTTGGAGTACGACTCTAAGACTTGATATTGGAACGAAGTATGATTGACTCTTTGATTTAACCATTTCTACAATTCTCGATTCCTCTTCTTAGACATGCAAATGCACTAAGACTCACTTAGAGGATCAATTGAGATATGGTTCTTAATCATTAATACTTCATCATAAAACACAATAAAAGGTACTCTCCCTTCTTCTTAGAATGGAGAAACTTTTATCTTTCTGCCTACTTGATTCTTCTTTATTCGTTCTACTATTCATTGAAACTCTTTCAATCAACTTAGAATTACACTTAATCTTATAAGTATAATCATATTTACTAAACTTTAGTAAATCATGACGAATATCTTTGTCACTGTTGTGGTGGACTTGATCAACGCACAACTTAGTGTACTTGATCTCCTAGTCCTTCAATTGACACTTTGTCAAAGAATTAGTCTAAGTTTCCCAAATGTGAAAGTTTTTCATTCATCATACAATACACATTGCATGATTCCAAGTTTCTGTCCAATTGAAACTTGGGCGATGAGAAACTCTCCCTATTTGGTAAACTTTTGATATGTCCACAAATAACATAATTAAGAATCAAATCCATTGTTGCTAATAATAGAAACATTCAAACATCAATTTTTTTATACATGCCATCGCAAGGATAAATAAATAAGATAAAATCAAAATTCATTTTATTGCGGAAAAAATTTGTCCTCACAATGCAATTCAATTGAAAAACTATGTTATTACATATTTCTTAACAATCTATTCTAACTCCAAGTGGTAGCTCAAGAATCCATTCTTCAAGTAATGCGATCGAAATCCATTTCTTCATGATTAGATTCAGCTCACTTCTTCCCTCAAGCTTCCTCTCTTTTCTTCGATCCTACAAAACATCAAAATGTAATCTTATCACATCATGTATTAAGAATCTAGGATAGGAACTCAAAAGAGTTAGATAATGGATTTTACCTGAAGCAGAGCCATACGTCTTGACTCTCCCATCTCTTAGATCTCTCAGGTAGTTAGGGCAGCTTCGTCTCCAATGCCCCTTCTCTTGGAAATAAAAGCAAATGGACTCCTTTGGCACAACACATCGGACAATCACAGACTTAGTTCTTTCTGCACTTCCAATGTTGCCAGTGTCCATTGAAGTTTGGGAGTTTGATTCACCAGACAAGTTTGCTTGACCAGCACGCCAAATCATTGTTGATTCAGCAGCTATAAGCAAATAGGTGAGATTAATGAGGGCCACGTCGTGATCCATCATATAGTACTCTCTAACGAACTCACTATATGATTCAGGAAGTGACTGAAGAACCCAGTCAGCAGCCAACTCGCTTGAAATCTCGACACCCAACATGCTTAACCTATCAATGTGTGACTTCATCTCTAAGACATGTGCACACACAGGTTTCCCATCTTCGTGTTTACTTGCCAAAAGGGCTTAAGTGAGCTTGAACTTTTCAAGCCTTTGAACTTGTGGGTCAGGGAGAACAATTGGAGGAGGTGGAGGAAGTGAAGCATGACTTTCATTTCCTTGATCGTATCTCGGAACGTCATCTTCATTTGGAAAGCTTGTTCCAAAGGATTTGGGAAGACCATTGTAAGATTCAGACATCTACAAAACGGGAGAAAATTCAAGTTATGTTGATTAGGATTCTTGATGTAACACCCAAATGAAACATTAGGGATGAGCAAAAACCGAACCGAAAAACCGAAAAACCGAAAAAACCGATATAACCGAAACCGAAAAACCGAAACCAAAACAATAACCGACGGTTTAGGTTTGAATTTTACAAAAACCGAAAAATAACGGTTTGGTTCGGTTTTGACGTATAAAACCGCCCATAAAAACCGAACCGACCCACATATATATTATTTATTATGTTTTAAACTTTTAGTTTTAGACTTTAGACTTTATCTCTTTAATACTTTATGTTTATTTTCAATAAACTGTTAATGTTGTTAAACTTTGATATTTTAAACATTTTTATGTTTTTATAATACTAGAATTCGTACTCTTTATTTTGGTATATTTAAAGTAGATACAATACTATTTATCGCAACGTATTTTCACTAGGTTTGAACCCAAAAACTAGAAAAAAAAAATAGGAGCTCATAAACCCACGGTTTAAAACCGAAAACCCATAAACCCAACCCGGAAAACCGAAAAACCGAACCATGCAAAAACCGAACCTATATGGGTTTAAAAATCGAAAAACCGACTTTCTACGGTTTGGTTTGGTTTTAGCCAAAAACTGACCCAAACCGACCCATGCTCATCCCTATGAAACATCAAGCTAGGATCCAACACAATATTCTACAACCGAGAAAAGGGATGCCATAATCTAGTTGCAAAATATTTGAAGGTAGGTAAATGACGATTTACCAATTTCCACCATGAAAAACGAAAAAGAAGATTAAGTTTTAAATGAATTGAAACTCCTAGATCTTTTGAGATTCATTGAACTTTTTAATGGCATGTTTAATCTCGATTATGCCCTACTATGTGACTGGGATGCCGAGGATCACAAACGAGGTGTGAATAACCATACGAATCACGTGGTGCACCCAATGCTACAATCACCTAATCAATGTGCCGGTTAGCCACACGCGCTCCATTGATCTATGACAAACATCGAGTCACCCTTCGCTACCAATGTCATCCCCAAATTAGTGTGTCGGTTAACCACACACGCTCCACTAACGTTTGACAGGGGTACGAAGTGTAATTCTATGGATTAGCATAAAATTTCACATTTTTCCTAAAGTAACTATGATTTGGGAATTTGAAAATACATTTAGTTACTTTGTACTTCATTATACTTATAATGGAAGGTTTCTGTCCTATCCTACCCGTTCGGCTAACGACCCTCCACTAGTCAAGAGTGCGGTGGGCAAGAGTGGATACCCATTCAATCGCCATTTTATAGGCAATTTCCTTAAACACCCCTTATAGACCAGCTTCGTGAATGAGGCCTACTAACGGTAAGACTGACTAATTACTCATACATATATAATATTAGACTTTTAATGTTATATATAGTATAGGGTGTATTTTACACTTTTAAAATACTAGGTGGTTTAATTTAGTGAATTATACTTTTAATTTAATTAAATGTAAACCAAAACTTTATGGATTTATTAAATCACTTTTAATTATACATGTTAATTAATTAATAAAATCATAAGGGTGAGATTTGAACTTTTTCAAATTACTAGGGTTTTAGAATTTAACATTTCAAAATTAAACTTTTAATCAACTTTTAAATCCCAAAACTTGAGGGCAAGTTTTGAGACCTTTCAAAACATAAGGGATCAAATAACAAATAACATAAATTAAACAACTAATTTCATAATTATCTATATTTGACCTAATCTTATTTTAGTCATTAGATAATTACCAAATAACTTTAAATAATCCATATTTATCACATAAACAACCAATATTTAAAAGATTTGAAATTATCTATTGTTTTGGCATGGATAAACACTTAATTAAGATAAAATTCGGATTTTAACTTCATAAAACGTATTAAGCATCAAGTCCAAGTCAAAACAGCAGCCAAAACCCGAAAATCCCTCTGCCTGACGAACTGACTCGCCGAGTCAGACCTGGACTCGTCGAGTAGGGGTCAACTCGCCGAGTCCAGATACTGACTCGCCGAGTTGAGTAGGGCAGGGGCCAAAAACTTGATTTTCATCAAATAAAGCAGTTAAGCATCACATACAACTGAAACCAATCAAGGTTCTGATACCACTGATGAGTTTTAGGCATAAGAACAATCCTATGTGCTCATACAAACCCTAATGCTTGGATCTAGGTTTCTCTATTGCACATGCTTTGAATCCAAGACTAATAAACTTAGATCCAACATATTATAAACTGAATTAGGGTTTGGAGAATTACCTTTGATTGTTATATAGCAATAAAAATCAATTCCTTGCTTTGATTGGCTTCAAAAGCTTAGTGCCTCAAGTGCTGCACCTCTAATGGAGTCACAAACACCATATACAATTTGGATGAAGAGGAGAAGAAAGGAGGCTGCCCAAAAACGACTAGAAACCCTAGAGAATCAGTTACACACGTTTTTGGAGCCTAAGGGGTCCTTTATATACTTGTGTAGGCTGCTAGGGTTTCAGTCAAAACCCTAATGGTCAACTTTAACTCTAAGCAGCCCATGGAACCTTCTGGATAAGGCCATGGACGAAAATATGATGGGCTTCCATCATAATTTCGTTCACCCCTTATTCCTTTAGCATTCCTTAGCCCAATAACTCAATTACCCAATAATTGCAGTCCAGTCCCCTAAATTTAATTAATCTCTTTTAGCCACAAAATTAATTCATAATTAATTATTGACTAATATTAATTAAACAATATGATTTCCCATTTAATATATTATTCTCATAATATATTAATAAATCATATTTAAACCTCTCTCTCCTTAATTCATCCTACATATTGTTATGGTGAAGGCAACCCAAAAGGACCATGCTCATAATCGGGTCAAATACATACCAAAATAGTTATGGACTTAGACACTAATCCAACATTATATACAACTACTAGTCTATAAACAAAAACATCAAAGCATAAACAATAAAACATAGACCTTACACAGTTATATACAACTACTGGTCTATAAACATAAACTACTCAGGATGTCATCTTCACAAGTTCTCCAACATACGCTCTCGCGCCACTATCTGTAATACAAAGAAACTTGATTTTCATCAAATAAAGCAGTTAAGCATCACATACAACTGAAACCAATCAAGGTTCTGATACCACTGATGGGTTTTAGGCATAAGAACAATCCTATGTGCTCATACAAACCCTAATGCTTGGATCTAGGTTTCTCTATTGCACATGCTTTGAATCCAAGACTAATAAACTTAGATCCAACATATTATAAACTGAATTAGGGTTTGGAGAATTACCTTTGATTGTTATATAGCAATAACAATCAATTCCTTGCTTTGATTGGCTTCAAAAGCTTAGTGCCTCAAGTGCTGCACCTCTAATGGAGTCACAAACACCATATACAATTTGGATGAAGAGGAGAAGAAAGGAGGCTGCCCAAAAACGACTAGAAACCCTAGAGAATCAGTTCCACACGTTTTTGGAGCCTAAGGGGTCCTTTATATACTTGTGTAGGCTGCTAGGGTTTCAGTTAAAACCCTAATGGACAACTTTAACTCTAAGCAGCCCATGGAACCTTCTGGATAAGGCCATTGACGAAAATATGATGGGCTTCCATCATAATTTCGTTCACCCCTTATTCCTTTAGCATTCCTTAGCCCAATAACTCAATTACCCAATAATTGCAGTCCAGTCCCCTAAATTTAATTAATCTCTTTTAGCCACAAAATTAATTCATAATTAATTATTGACTAATATTAATTAAACAATATGATTTCCCATTTAATATATTATTCTCATAATATATTAATAAATCATATTTAAACCTCTCTCTCCTTAATTCATCCTACATATTGTTATGGTGAAGGCAACCCAAAAGGACCATGCTCATAATCGGGTCAAATACATACCAAAATAGTTATGGACTTAGACACTAATCCAACATTATATACAACTACTAGTCTATAAACAAAAACATCAAAGCATAAACAATAACACATAGACCTTACACAGTTATATACAACTACTGGTCTATAAACATAAACTACTCAGGTTGTCATCTTCACAAGTTCTCCAACATACGCTCTCGCGCCACTATCTGTAATACAAAGAAACTTGATTTTCATCAAATAAAGCAGTTAAGCATCACATACAACTGAAACCAATCAAGGTTCTGATACCACTGATGGGTTTTAGGCATAAGAACAATCCTATGTGCTCATACAAACCCTAATGCTTGGATCTAGGTTTCTCTATTGCACATGCTTTGAATCCAAGACTAATAAACTTAGATCCAACATATTATAAACTGAATTAGGGTTTGGAGAATTACCTTTGATTGTTATATAGCAATAACAATCAATTCCTTGCTTTGATTGGCTTCAAAAGCTTAGTGCCTCAAGTGCTGCACCTCTAATGGAGTCACAAACACCATATACAATTTGGATGAAGAGGAGAAGAAAGGAGGCTGCCCAAAAACGACTAGAAACCCTAGAGAATCAGTTCCACACGTTTTTGGAGCCTAAGGGGTCCTTTATATACTTGTGTAGGCTGCTAGGGTTTCAGTTAAAACCCTAATGGACAACTTTAACTCTAAGCAGCCCATGGAACCTTCTGGATAAGGCCATTGACGAAAATATGATGGGCTTCCATCATAATTTCGTTCACCCCTTATTCCTTTAGCATTCCTTAGCCCAATAACTCAATTACCCAATAATTGCAGTCCAGTCCCCTAAATTTAATTAATCTCTTTTAGCCACAAAATTAATTCATAATTAATTATTGACTAATATTAATTAAACAATATGATTTCCCATTTAATATATTATTCTCATAATATATTAATAAATCATATTTAAACCTCTCTCTCCTTAATTCATCCTACATATTGTTATGGTGAAGGCAACCCAAAAGGACCATGCTCATAATCGGGTCAAATACATACCAAAATAGTTATGGACTTAGACACTAATCCAACATTATATACAACTACTAGTCTATAAACAAAAACATCAAAGCATAAACAATAACACATAGACCTTACACAGTTATATACAACTACTGGTCTATAAACATAAACTACTCAGGTTGTCATCTTCACAAGTTCTCCAACATACGCTCTCGCGCCACTATCTGTAATACAAAGAAACTTGATTTTCATCAAATAAAGCAGTTAAGCATCACATACAACTGAAACCAATCAAGGTTCTGATACCACTGATGGGTTTTAGGCATAAGAACAATCCTATGTGCTCATACAAACCCTAATGCTTGGATCTAGGTTTCTCTATTGCACATGCTTTGAATCCAAGACTAATAAACTTAGATCCAACATATTATAAACTGAATTAGGGTTTGGAGAATTACCTTTGATTGTTATATAGCAATAACAATCAATTCCTTGCTTTGATTGGCTTCAAAAGCTTAGTGCCTCAAGTGCTGCACCTCTAATGGAGTCACAAACACCATATACAATTTGGATGAAGAGGAGAAGAAAGGAGGCTGCCCAAAAACGACTAGAAACCCTAGAGAATCAGTTCCACACGTTTTTGGAGCCTAAGGGGTCCTTTATATACTTGTGTAGGCTGCTAGGGTTTCAGTTAAAACCCTAATGGACAACTTTAACTCTAAGCAGCCCATGGAACCTTCTGGATAAGGCCATTGACGAAAATATGATGGGCTTCCATCATAATTTCGTTCACCCCTTATTCCTTTAGCATTCCTTAGCCCAATAACTCAATTACCCAATAATTGCAGTCCAGTCCCCTAAATTTAATTAATCTCTTTTAGCCACAAAATTAATTCATAATTAATTATTGACTAATATTAATTAAACAATATGATTTCCCATTTAATATATTATTCTCATAATATATTAATAAATCATATTTAAACCTCTCTCTCCTTAATTCATCCTACATATTGTTATGGTGAAGGCAACCCAAAAGGACCATGCTCATAATCGGGTCAAATACATACCAAAATAGTTATGGACTTAGACACTAATCCAACATTATATACAACTACTAGTCTATAAACAAAAACATCAAAGCATAAACAATAACACATAGACCTTACACAGTTATATACAACTACTGGTCTATAAACATAAACTACTCAGGTTGTCATCTTCACAAGTTCTCCAACATACGCTCTCGCGCCACTATCTGTAATACAAAGAAACTTGATTTTCATCAAATAAAGCAGTTAAGCATCACATACAACTGAAACCAATCAAGGTTCTGATACCACTGATGGGTTTTAGGCATAAGAACAATCCTATGTGCTCATACAAACCCTAATGCTTGGATCTAGGTTTCTCTATTGCACATGCTTTGAATCCAAGACTAATAAACTTAGATCCAACATATTATAAACTGAATTAGGGTTTGGAGAATTACCTTTGATTGTTATATAGCAATAACAATCAATTCCTTGCTTTGATTGGCTTCAAAAGCTTAGTGCCTCAAGTGCTGCACCTCTAATGGAGTCACAAACACCATATACAATTTGGATGAAGAGGAGAAGAAAGGAGGCTGCCCAAAAACGACTAGAAACCCTAGAGAATCAGTTCCACACGTTTTTGGAGCCTAAGGGGTCCTTTATATACTTGTGTAGGCTGCTAGGGTTTCAGTTAAAACCCTAATGGACAACTTTAACTCTAAGCAGCCCATGGAACCTTCTGGATAAGGCCATTGACGAAAATATGATGGGCTTCCATCATAATTTCGTTCACCCCTTATTCCTTTAGCATTCCTTAGCCCAATAACTCAATTACCCAATAATTGCAGTCCAGTCCCCTAAATTTAATTAATCTCTTTTAGCCACAAAATTAATTCATAATTAATTATTGACTAATATTAATTAAACAATATGATTTCCCATTTAATATATTATTCTCATAATATATTAATAAATCATATTTAAACCTCTCTCTCCTTAATTCATCCTACATATTGTTATGGTGAAGGCAACCCAAAAGGACCATGCTCATAATCGGGTCAAATACATACCAAAATAGTTATGGACTTAGACACTAATCCAACATTATATACAACTACTAGTCTATAAACAAAAACATCAAAGCATAAACAATAACACATAGACCTTACACAGTTATATACAACTACTGGTCTATAAACATAAACTACTCAGGTTGTCATCTTCACAAGTTCTCCAACATACGCTCTCGCGCCACTATCTGTAATACAAAGAAACTTGATTTTCATCAAATAAAGCAGTTAAGCATCACATACAACTGAAACCAATCAAGGTTCTGATACCACTGATGGGTTTTAGGCATAAGAACAATCCTATGTGCTCATACAAACCCTAATGCTTGGATCTAGGTTTCTCTATTGCACATGCTTTGAATCCAAGACTAATAAACTTAGATCCAACATATTATAAACTGAATTAGGGTTTGGAGAATTACCTTTGATTGTTATATAGCAATAACAATCAATTCCTTGCTTTGATTGGCTTCAAAAGCTTAGTGCCTCAAGTGCTGCACCTCTAATGGAGTCACAAACACCATATACAATTTGGATGAAGAGGAGAAGAAAGGAGGCTGCCCAAAAACGACTAGAAACCCTAGAGAATCAGTTCCACACGTTTTTGGAGCCTAAGGGGTCCTTTATATACTTGTGTAGGCTGCTAGGGTTTCAGTTAAAACCCTAATGGACAACTTTAACTCTAAGCAGCCCATGGAACCTTCTGGATAAGGCCATTGACGAAAATATGATGGGCTTCCATCATAATTTCGTTCACCCCTTATTCCTTTAGCATTCCTTAGCCCAATAACTCAATTACCCAATAATTGCAGTCCAGTCCCCTAAATTTAATTAATCTCTTTTAGCCACAAAATTAATTCATAATTAATTATTGACTAATATTAATTAAACAATATGATTTCCCATTTAATATATTATTCTCATAATATATTAATAAATCATATTTAAACCTCTCTCTCCTTAATTCATCCTACATATTGTTATGGTGAAGGCAACCCAAAAGGACCATGCTCATAATCGGGTCAAATACATACCAAAATAGTTATGGACTTAGACACTAATCCAACATTATATACAACTACTAGTCTATAAACAAAAACATCAAAGCATAAACAATAACACATAGACCTTACACAGTTATATACAACTACTGGTCTATAAACATAAACTACTCAGGTTGTCATCTTCACAAGTTCTCCAACATACGCTCTCGCGCCACTATCTGTAATACAAAGAAACTTGATTTTCATCAAATAAAGCAGTTAAGCATCACATACAACTGAAACCAATCAAGGTTCTGATACCACTGATGGGTTTTAGGCATAAGAACAATCCTATGTGCTCATACAAACCCTAATGCTTGGATCTAGGTTTCTCTATTGCACATGCTTTGAATCCAAGACTAATAAACTTAGATCCAACATATTATAAACTGAATTAGGGTTTGGAGAATTACCTTTGATTGTTATATAGCAATAACAATCAATTCCTTGCTTTGATTGGCTTCAAAAGCTTAGTGCCTCAAGTGCTGCACCTCTAATGGAGTCACAAACACCATATAAAATTTGGATGAAGAGGAGAAGAAAGGAGGCTGCCCAAAAACGACTAGAAACCCTAGAGAATCAGTTCCACACGTTTTTGGAGCCTAAGGGGTCCTTTATATACTTGTGTAGGCTGCTAGGGTTTCAGTCAAAACCCTAATGGACAACTTTAACTCTAAGCAGCCCATGGAACCTTCTGGATAAGGCCATGGACGAAAATATGATGGGCTTCCATCATAATTTCGTTCACCCCTTATTCCTTTAGCATTCCTTAGCCCAATAACTCAATTACCCAATAATTGCAGTCCAGTCCCCTAAATTTAATTAATCTCTTTTAGCCACAAAATTAATTTATAATTAATTATTGACTAATATTAATTAAACAATATGATTTCCCATTTAATATATTATTCTCATAATATATTAATAAATCATATTTAAACCTCTCTCTCCTTAATTCATCCTACATATTGTTATGGTGAAGGCAACCCAAAAGGACCATGCTCATAATCGGGTCAAATACATACCAAAATAGTTATGGACTTAGACACTAATCCAACATTATATACAACTACTAGTCTATAAACAAAAACATCAAAGCATAAACAATAAAACATAGACCTTACACAGTTATATACAACTACTGGTCTATAAACATAAACTACTCAGGATGTCATCTTCACAAGTTCTCCAACATACGCTCTCGCGCCACTATCTGTAATACAAAGAAACTGAGTGGGTCAAGCTTGGGAGCCTGGTGAGCATATAGGGTTTTCAACCCACAATAAATAATTATATTTAGTTTCACCAACCAACAATAACCCAATTACTCATTCCCGTTATCCTCACTTTACGTCCCTATGACAACAACTATTACAAGGGACCTAATCTAGGATTTTCATCTGGACGGACACTACTGCAAAGGGGTTTCCTCAACAATTAATGTCCCAAGACAACCATGAGGGGGATATAATACAACAAATGAACACCCAAGTTCACTACACCTATAGGTTATGTGTGACATCCCCAATTTCACGGCCAAAAAAGACCGATTTGTTTATGCTTTGTTTTATAAATCAGAGTAATTGTTTAAAGAAAACGGTTGCAGAATTTGTTTCCAAAAAAAATGTGATAAGAATTTATCAAATCATTTCTTTAAAGAATTGTACTTTCATTAAATAACAAAATCTCGGGATGTCATGTTCCGATACAGACCAAAAGCATAAACAGTATAAAATAGACCTTACAATAGTTATTTATAACTACTGATCTATAATCCAAAATCTCTCGTCAAGTCCACTAACTTATACTCTTGTGCCATTACCTGTAATGCAAAGAAAACTGAGTGGGTCAGGCTTGGGAGCCTGGTGAGCATATAGGGTTTTCAACCAACAATAATATATTTATTATATTTAATCATCAAACAATCAACCCAATTACCCATCCCCATTATCTCCATTTATCTTAAGGATCTACCCTAAGAATAATCTATCCTTCATTCTTAAGGATTGACCTGAGGTATAGGCACGAAGTCACATCGTTGCCAGGGTTTACTCAATAGGCGCTAACTCCATAGTCACCAAGGTTTATACAATAAGCGCTAACTCCATAGTCACCAAGGCTTATACAATAGGCGCTAACTCCATAGTCACCAAGGCTTATACAATAGGCGCTAACTTCATAGTCACCAAGGTTTATACAATAGGCGCTAACTCCATAGTCACCAACTATCCCATCTACCCATGTTCTACTCAACATTTTCGTAGATATATATAAATACTTACACAGTTTAAATCATTTAAGACCTGTATAAAACATCAATTCCACGCCCATCTCAAATAGACAAACAATATATAACACATAGCACATATTTCATGGCAAACACTTCATATATATGTGTTAGAAGAAAGTAACTATACACTCACACAAAAAATATACTTAATACATTCAAACAATACTTGTATTAAAGTCGTGTTTGTGAAATGGACTATACACTCACTTGATCAGAAGATGATCAGACAGCACTACGACTTGCAGAAGTAGTATTCTTCGGTAGATCTGGAAGATCTTCACAAAAACTGGGCTCCTCGCGGGCAAAACTTCGGCTCGGGAATTGCACTCGGGATCTTCGGGCTTCGGGACTCGCTTCGGGTCTCGGGATGATACCGGGGCTTTGGGGGTACTTCTTTACACATAAATCGAGGTAATATGGGTGAGAGATGAGAGAATGAGCAACCAAACTCGGCTGGCCCTTCAAATCTATTTATAGGGCAAAATTGGCCCTTGCCACATCGTGACACCTTTTTCCACATCGTGGGCTTGGTCATCACTGCATGCGTCATCGTAAGTTGCATCTGGGGGACTCCCGGAGGTGTCAGAAGACTGGCCACGTCATGGCACTGCTTGCCACGTCGCGGTATCTGACAGTTTTGGGGTTTCGCGCCCCGAACTTCAGAAATTCATAACTTTCGCATACGAACTCCGTTTTCAACGTTCTTTTATATCAACGCGAAGGTGAGATTATGCTCTACAACTCTCGTTTAGATTCCATTGGCTAGTTTTGACTTTATTTTTAATATATTATGATTATATTACTTGTATATTATTTTTAGTAGGCCGACACAGGAAAACTCTGTTATAAACTCATAACTCCTTCGTTTGATGTCCGTTTTTGTCCGTCTTTCCGTTGTTGCACTACTATCGATGAGATCTTCAATTCTCATTTAGATTGTTTTGGATAAATATCGCTCTAATGTAAATTCACTATTTACGTCGCGCTGTGTCGTGCCGGTTCTGTCGCGAAACTTCGACAGGTCATAAATTCTTCGTTATGACTCGGATTTCGACGTTCTTTATATATTCGGAAACCTCGTAACATAATCTACATCTTAGTTAAGATTACTCATTCTAAATAATATTTCCCAAAAAGTCATTTTTGACGCTTATCGTCTCTAAATTGACTAGCCCTGATCTACGAGCGTTACATTATGAGTCTGCCAGCGTTCCACTAAACTGTCTAGAAAAGTTCGTGGTCGTCATCCATATTCTGCTGGACGACTAGATCACAATCACATCGAGGCCTCTCATCATTTTATTTCATCACACAACAACTGTCTACCCATGTTCTGCCCAATATATTAGTAGATAAAAATATATACATTTATATACGACTTAAAACCTGTACAAATCATTCACTCAACTATTATTTCAAATAAGAAAATAATATACGATCACATAACATGTATTTTGTAGAGAATACTTCGTATCTATGTGTTAGAAGAAAAGGAATATACACTCACTTGATAAGATGATGCTCGGACAGCACTACGACTCTTCAAATAATAATTTTCGATGAAACTTGGATGTTTTCCCAAAAATCGGGCTTCACGCGGAAAAAGTTTCGGCTCGACAACTCTATTTCTCGGGATTTTCGGGGCTTTGAGACTTGCTTCGGGTGCCGGGATGATACCGGGGCTTCGGGGGTATTTCTCACAAAGTAGAAGAAGAAAAAGGGGTGGATAATGGTAAATTAGCAAAAGAAATCGGCAGCCCTCGAGTTCTATTTATAAGGGCTGGTCCATGTGATTACGCTGGGCGTAACTTCAGAGTACGATGGGCGTACTCCATCTACAAGCAGTACACTGGGCATACATCGAGTACGATGGGCGTACTGGCTCGTCGACAACTCGACATGTACGCTGGGCGTACTCTCCAAGTATGTTGGGCGTACTAAATTGATCAGACCGGATGCGTCACAGCTTCGCACCCGAGGCACTCGAGTGGTGGAGTAAGGCGACGTGGCCCAACCCAGACCATGAACCATGAGTACGTTGGGCGTACTCCGCATTTCCAAACTTCTAAAATTCATATCTTTCACATACGAGCTTCGTTTTTAACTTGACTTATATCCATGCGTAGGTGAGACTATTCTCTACAACTTTCATTTAGACTCGGTCGGCTAATTTTGACTTTATTTTTATTATTATATTTTTAACAGGCCGGGACAGGAAAAGTCCGTTAAAATTCATAACTTCTTCATCCGACGTCCGTTTTCATCTGTCTTTTTACCGTTGAACTACTATTAACGAGATCTTCGATTCTCGTTTAGATTGTTTCGGCTAACAGTCACTTGATCTAAAATTCGAGTTTCGGGTTGCATACTGCTAAGTCGAAACTTAGAAAAATCATAACTTCCTCATACGAAGTCAAATTTAAACGTTCTTTTTATGCACGCTCTCGTTTTAACGTATTCTATGACTTTTGTTTAGATCACTAAGGCTAAATATCGCTCTATCGTAAATTCACTATTTACATCATTCAGTGTCGTGTCGGTTCTATCGCGAAACTTCGACAGGTCATAACTTCTTCGTTATAACTCGGATTTCAGCGTTCTTTATATGTACGGAAACCTTGTCACGACTACTACAACTTAGTTAATATTATTCCTTCTGAATAATCTTCCATCAGAAGTTCATTTTCGATGCTTGTCGTCTATAAATTGACTAGCCCGAATTTGCGGGCGTTAAAATTATCTCCCCCTTAGGATGATTACGTACCGAAATCATCAACGAAATAGGACTTGTATAATGATTCCATACGTTATCCCTTCATCCTAGGTAATAACCATAACTTATATGTTTCCTCGAAAGAGTATCTAACTCTTGGACTTCTTGATAGCAGGTAGTGCTCAATCCTGCATCTGCTCTGCGTATTATGTTGGACTTTCAATCGTAACTTTCAAGTTAAAAAATAAATCCTTTTTGAGGACTCATTCTTCTTCTTATGATAAGTACTTTCCTTTATCTATTGTAACAGACCGATGGGTCATGTTCTAACGACCTCTCATCGTATGAAGCAACGTTTAGACTCAAGTCTCTTAGAGTCAAATTCCAGAATGGAATATACCTTCCCTCATATTCTAATGTGATATAATCATATTTTAGCATGTAGCATCTCTAGCTACAAACTTCTTTATCAACAAACGTGATGCTATCGATCGCATTAATTTCAATCTTCTGACCTCAGTCAAATGCTACATCGAACTTGGTTCTCCGAACCACGTAAAAAACTCATCGTAGTCGGACTCAATTTGATATGACCACTAGGGTCGGAATAACAACCATCTTACTAGTCATTACCGAAATAATGGTAATGACATACTTGAACAAAACAGAATCAATTACTAGCTTCTTGGTAACCTTGTGACTCTCCCTGATCCAAGTGTGAGTCCTGTGCTTCTGGTAGTATAGGCCTATACTACCATTCACACCTACTCATACTTGTCCCAAGTATTGTCTCGCAGTTAAACCAAGTCACCATACAACAACAAAAATCACACAATTATTCAACACATCAGATATTAACACCATAGATATCACATAGACATCCAAACCATAAATATCACATAGATATCAAAATCGGGGTTTATATTATATCTTGAAATGATTACACAAAGGTTTAAGTTCACCCTACGATATGCTGCTAATAGGCTACACTTCCAGATACTATCCATATCTTAATACGAAGTTTTCATCCTTGATTTCTCGTATTGACATCTGCTTCGTCAAGGATCATGTGGAATGCCTTCGGCTTTGCTGGTTCTTTCTTCTTTGGGCAATTGATCGAGATATGCCCTTTTTCGTTACACTCATAACACACTTTCTTACTAGATGCACACTCATTGGCATAGTGCCTAGACTTTCACACTTGAAACATGTGACCTCCTCGCCACATCTTCCCAAATGTTTCTTCTTGCACTTATCACACCATCTTGCGTCATCTCTTCCTCTTTCTAACTTTTTCGAACCAGACTTTAAGAATTTTCTCTTCTCGTCGGATCTTGGGGGTCCCTCAAACTTTCTTTTCTCACCAACTTCAACCTTGTTGGCGGTTTTGTCCTTGATCATTTCTTCGACAGACTTAGCAACCCAGATGGTCGCCTCAAGGGTAGGTGTCTGGCGTACTGACACTATGTACTCCCATGGTAGTCCCTTTGCATATCTATCTATCTTCGTCGGCTCGTCTGGGACAATGCGCAGAGCAAACTCCATCTTATCTGTGAAGGCATTAGTGTATTCATCAATGGACATGTTGTCCTTCTTTAATGTCAGGAATTGGTTCTCTAGTTCTGGCAGATCTTGGGCCGAGCAGAACTTTCGTTTGAATTGCACCAAAAATTCTGCCCAAGTCAGTTGCAGTGGCTCGTTGGGGCTTATGGTGTTCCCCAGAGTGTTCCACCAACGAACAACATTGCCTCTGGACTGACGCACTACATATGGGGTTTGTAGCTTGCCCTTGCATCCACATGTTATGAATGCCAACTATATATTCGATATTCAATCCATAACTCCAATTGGGTTTTCTTTTCCTGTGAAATTCGATGGCTTGCAAGTTACAAAATCTTTGAACTTGCATCCATTTCTTTCGACCCCGTCGTCTTGGTTGTTTCTCCTAATCATTGGCGGATCAGCTTGACCAACGATCCCACTATAGTTCCCCACTTCCGACTGACCTCCATTCACTTCGGGCTCTTCAACTTGTATTAAAAGTTCTTCACGATTCTGCCGAAGCAGGCGTCTAGTTTCTTCCATCTGACGATCTAACATCCATGGAAAGTCATTTAAATTCGTATTTTTAGTTTTTTTTTAATATTATTATTATTCTTTTTTTCAAAAAAAATAAACTTTTTTAGATAATAATACAATTTTTATGTTTTTATAATTTTTTTTGTTTTTTATTTAAAAAAAACCTTTTAGATCAATATATACTCAGTTTTTCAGTTTTTCTTTTTTTTTCTTTTCTTTTTCAATTTATTTTCTTTTTATATTTTTTGAATTAAATAGCAATTTGAGTTTTCGATGTTTAACCATTATAAAAAGTTTTAAACCATAACAATATTATACATCATACATTTTTTTATCATAAAAATTTGGATCATATTAATTCGAATCATAAAAACTTGGATCATAAAATTTTGTATCATATTATTTTGAATTATAGTAATTTAGATCATATCATTTTTGAATTATATGTTTTTTTATATCATAATATATTAATTCAATAAAGTTTTTACTCAATACAACATTTTGTTCATTAAATTCTTTTAATCATTTAATTTGAATCATAAAAGATATATATAACTAAGGATCATAAAATATTTGAATTAAAATATTTTTAGTTCATAACAAATTAAGGATCATAAAAATGTTGAATTATAAGTTTTTTGAATCATAAATATTTTAGATCATCTTACTTTTAATCATATTTTGTTCGCCTTTTTTTTAAAACTTTTTATCTTTTAAAATCAAGTTTGGTAACTAAAACACCTTATTTTTTTTATATAAAATCACTAGCATATTGTGTAGAAGTATTCCTTAAATTTTATAATTCTTAGAGAATTTTTTTCTCGGTTTTTTCATAAATGTTAAAAAATAAAAATGTTATTTTTTTCAAATTTTTATAGTTGTACTCATTTTGTAGAGAATTAAATTTTAAGAAACTTTGGTTTTTTCAAAAATAATTCAAAAAAAAAGTTATTACCAAAAAATAAATTGGGTGAATAAAAAAAAGTCTTCAGCTAGTAGGCGGGTGACACATGCTAAGCAGTTATTGCGGTCGAAAAAAAAATCTATTTTTTTGTCCGATATAATACTATGCTAGATTTTATGATTTGTATTTTATTTTTATTTTGTTCACTTTTTTAAGGTGTATTCATGAGTCCTCACCGAAAAAAAAGTCATCACTGGAACCGGACCCTATATATATATATATATATATATATATATATATATATATATATATATATATATATATATATATATATATATATATATATATATATATATATATATATATAGGGTCCTCAAAATGGAATGATGACGGACAAGATTTTTATCCAAACATTAATTGGCCGTGTATTAGCAGATGATATATATAGGTTCGCGATGTATTGCTACTAGAAATCAAGATATTGGGGTTGGACTTGTCAGTAGATTCATAACTTTTAGAGCACAACCAATCTCTATTCGAACCCCCTTTACTTGGAGGAGTACATCTTGGATTTGTCAATTATGTTATGGCCGGAGTCCAGCGCATATATATATATATATATATATATATATATATATATATATATATATATATATATATATATATATATATATATATATATATATATATATATATATATATAATTTTTTTTGAAATTTAAGAAGTACATGCTTTATAACTTAATGTACAAATCTGTTATGCACAAACCAATCATCTTGTATGAACAAAAACTAATTGTGGTAAAAAAATAATCAACGAAAATATTTAAAGTATGAAATATCAATTTTTTTTTCTTTTTTAACATGGACATGATGTTTGCCCAAAGGTTGTGCATTGAATTTTTCTAACATAGTAGACATAAAATTTATAGTCATTGAAACAGTTAAATAACATTTTCTAAATAAAAAAAATCATTCATCGAAACAGGAATAATTGTCGCCGCCGCTTTGCACGGGTGTACATCTAGTGTGTGTGTGTGTGTATATATATATATATATATATATATATATATATATATATATATATATATATATATATATATATATGTGTGTGTGTGTGTGTGTGTGTGTCAATTTGGACTTGATATTTAAACTATCAGTGGTAAACTATTAAATTGGCCTCCGAATTCTGATGATCAAGTATTGGACCAGCTGATTACGATTATAAGTGAGTGAGTGGGCCAAAGTTTCAGATACGGGTTAATGAATTAACTTGTAAGTCCATCAATGTGTTTATGACATGTATAATGTATTAAATTAGAGATGCACAAACCGGTTTTTATCATAAACCGGATCAATTTTAAAATCGGTTCCGTTCGAATCAAAATAGTTAAAATCAGATTACCGAAAAAACTGTTCGATTGCAAACCTATTCAAACCATCAAATAACATAATCTATACAAACAAGTTCGGACAAACAAGTTCGGACTGGATTAGGACCGGTTTAGGAGAAACCGATTGGGAAAGAAAACTTCTTTTTTGGTTTTGTGAAATAGCTTCTCGTTTTTTCGCTTTTGCCTTAATATTTTAAAAACCGGTTTTTTAGTTGAACCGGTATGGTGACAGGTTCCCGGTTCGACCGTCGAATAAACCATTTTCTATAATTTTCATTTTTTTTATTTTCCTACACATACATACATATATAAATCATGATTTGATGTTTACAAGTTCACACATTAAAAATATACATAAAATTAAGTTGTAAATCAATCCAAATATATTAAAATAAGACATAACCAAAAGTTTTATTGTTTTACATTAATCTATATATGTCAAAAAGAAAATAAAGTATAATACCGAAACAAAATATAGTTTTAGATAAATAGAAAACACATCAAAAAAACGTTATAACATACACGATATGTTTTTATTTAGAGAAAAAAACAAAATAGATTTGAAAAAAAAATCACCAAAGTTTATTATGCAATGGTTCTTTTCCTGATGTTTTTATTCGGTTCAACCGGATTTTTCTAAAAACCGGCCGATTCAATCTGGTTAAGAAATCGACGTAAAACTGGTGATAGTTGAACCGTCCCCTCTCTCGATTCTCGGTCCAACCGGTTCGACCGACCGGTTCAAACCAGTTTTTAAGACATTGTTTTGCCCACAATTAAACCATTTCATTTTCTTTTTTCTTTTTTTCATTATTATTAACTAGATTATAACCCACGTTAAACACAGGAGAATATATATGAAAAAAACATACAAATGTTTACAGATATTGCATAATAATTATTAAAAAAAGTTATGATTATTGGTATTATTGAAATATGCAGAAGATACATTGAAATCTATAAATATCTATAATCGTTGAAGGACCTTTTTGTACATAATATTTTTTGTTTTATTAGTTGAATGACATTCTTAATCACATATGAGTACCTTCAAAATCATAGATAATTACATTAGTGTAATTTGACGAAAGATTGATACATAAAACGTTAGGGACAAGACATTTAACTTTTTTCTTTTTCTTGAAGAAGATGAATCATTACTTGAATCTATCACTTTGTTTTAGTGTTAATGTTGCTTATAAAAGTTAAATATAAATATATAGGCATATTGATAAGTTTTATTATTTTATATGAGGAAAGTAATAATTATAATGGGACAATATTATCTAAAAAATAAATGTTTGAAATATTTTTTGAGGGAAAAAATTGGTATCATTAAAAAATTGTATATAAGGAAAATACAAATTTAGATTTGGTGAAATTATGTATGAAATTATTGACGAATATTATTTTGGAGAGAATTGTATTTTGTAAGGTATAATATGACAAAATTCGAAATATGTATTCTTGTGTAAATTTATAAATTTTATTATTACTATATAAAGATAAAACAAAGTAGGTTCGTACGTTATTACAAAATAAAAAAAATTTAATCACTTTGTTTTAGTCTTAATGTTTCTTATAAAATCGATATATATATAGGTTCATTTGACACCACCTATATTTTATGAGACATTGGGACCAAATCTTAGCATTTCATCAAATTTGATTTTGTGGCTTATAAAAAAAGGGGATTAACACAAATTAATCTAACTGATTAGTTAATTAGGGGCAGATTAGTCATTAAGTTAAATATACCATCACTACCAGATCTGATACACAATTGGCATCATATTCACGTCATCTTCAAGAACATCTTCATCTACTCCGATTCTTCTGCCAAGATTATCGCTCCTATGTGATCAATATTCCTTAGTCTTCTCATGTAATCGATCTTCATTCTCCTTAAATCATCACTTATTTCAACCATATCATCCTCTAATTTTTTAGATTGATTGATCGAAGCTATGTAAACAAGCATGTTATTTTGAGGAAAAATCGAGTTTTTTGTGTGTGCAGACATGAAAACACGACCCGTGGAAATTCATGTTTTAATTTCCACGGCCCATGGAAGTCCCTATTAGAGGATTTCTTGTTTTCTTCATAACTTCTGCATACAGACTCAAATTTACGCATGGTTTTCGCCTACATTCATATTTTTACATGAGGAATAGTTTGAAAAATAAAATTTAGTAATGGAACCTCTGAATGGTATTTTGATCATTTTGATTGACCTTTACTTGTATTGAATAGGAAGTACGTAAGGGACTGCTACTTATGGAAGGGAGCTTGGTAACAACCTACATCGGAGGACTAGTGAAACATCCCAAAAACACAGTCCAAATATTTTGTTTTTTAAATATTAAGAAAACCATAGTCATTGAACATCATATAAAAATCATAAGTAGTGTATCACAAAATATCATAAAATCTGTCAAAACATATATTAGAGTATAACATCCCAGGCTAAACAAATAGTGTGTACACTGCAATCATCCCAAGCTCTTCCCTTTGCTACCGGAAGTACCTAAAACCAAAACTGAAAATTGTACGCACGAAGCTTACTGAGTATCCCTAAACTACCACATACCATACACATAATCACACAATAACATACATTGGGCCTCGCCCGCTACATCGAGCCCCGCCTGACATCGGGACTCACCCGACATCGGACCGGAGTCCGAGATCAGGACCCGCCCAGCATCGGACCGAAGTCTGGTATATATATAAAATATCAACAAGCATATACCATAAGCACATAACATACACATATAAACCTTCCTCGGGCTTGCCAGAGCATCGAACCGAATCCTGAAACATATAATCATAACATATAAGCTAAACATTCTTCGGGCTTGCCTCGGAATCGAACCAAAGTCCGAAACATATAAACAAACACATGCAAGAATCACGAAGACATCAAACATATGAACATTCCTCGGGCTTTCCCCGGCATCAGACCGAAGTCTGGAAACATATAACCTACATCGGGCTAACCCCAACATCGGACCTAAGTCCGGCATATGCTACCATACATAAACGGGCCGACATTAGTGCCTTCAACCCATTCCTACTGGAGGAAGACTCACTTCAAATGTCGAGTGAAGTAGTTGAACATCTCTACTCCTGCAACCGACTTTACTCACACCCTATACAAAACAACCCCTTATATATCATTCCTTACATCAAGACCCCTTTACAGGTCAACCTTCATCAAGGTCAAGGTCCAAGTCAAAATCAACGCTTAGTCAAAGTGAAAGTCAATAATCCAAGTTGACTCAACTCGTTGAGTCATCCCCTGACTCGTCGAGTTCCCTTGCTACTCATAGTCGTGATAGATCAAGTCAACTCATCGAGTCCCTTCATAGACTCGTCGAGTTCTACCTTGTACAGAACCGGGACGAAACGACACAACTCGTTGAGTCCCTCTCTGGACTCGCCGAGTTCCTCAGTCTGTTTGGGCCATCTTAATAGATTAAGCCCCTACTCTTCAAATCTAAGCTCCATACTTCTCATATACACTGAAAATGTCCTTTTAAGGGTAAAGTTTCCAACTTTACCAGTTAATACGTTTACTTAATGGGTTTAGCCCAAACCCTAACTCTTTAGGACCTAGATCTTGGTCCACAAGCCATCCATACTCCAAACTAAAGTATACAAACAAAGATCTAGACCCTAATCACTATATGAACACGTAAAGCTTCCACCTTTCACTCCATGCATGGCCTTTTGGGTCTTAAAAGGCCAAAATGACATCCTATGGCTTGCATGGGGCTTCAATGACCATATAGTTTGCACTTTTATGCCATGAAAGCCCTCCATGATTGCATATCTGAAGGTTTACTCACTTAGGACGTCCATATCCTAAAGATCAAGCTTATTGGACAAAAACCCAATAAAGTGGAAATAAAGAGATCTAAGAAACTACTAAACAAGTTTGAGACTTGATTACCAGAAAATGATGAGGAGGAAATGGATTCTATGGATCTAAAATCTTCTCCTTGAATCTTCAAGCTTCTCCTTCCTTCATAAGTTTTAAAACACACAAAGTTCACTCAAAAATGGCTCACAAGCTCACAAATGCATTAGGGATTTTGAAACTAGGGTTTGGGACTTGGAGGCTGGAAATGAGGCCATCAAGTGGAGATTAGGATGCTTACATAGGGTGCAAAACCCCGAAATTAGGGTTTCATCATGGCTGTCCTACTCCTCGAGTTGAGGCTCTCGACTCGTAGAGTAGGTGACTTAAAATCCCGGGTCCATTCTGGTTTCTACTCGACGAGTTTGGGGCTCCTAACTCATCGAGTTGCTCTACAAAAGTGAATAAATTATGATTAAATGCATACCAGGAGTCAGGCGTTACAACTAGGTGAGTATGTGTGGACTTTTCCCACTTTGGGGTATATGGATAAATGTTAAACTATTATGGAAAAATGTTTTGAAGAGTACATTGTGTCTTTTGAATATTTTTCAATGATTATATGTTAATGTTGAAAGAAAAGGAAAGAAAGTAATGATGCAATGAAAACGTCCGGACCATCATACCTTATAAGAGGCACTAGAGGAATCTACTGGGGTGGTACTTCCCCGTCGCGAAGTAAATGTCATATTATGATACTTTGGTGGATTGATTTGTTCTTTCCACTTTGGCCTTGGGAATGAGAAAGTAAATTAATGTTCTGATATGAAATGATAATTTATGCTATGTAATAAATGAATTTCTTTGAAAATATTTAAAATGTTTTAAGGTCTAAAACCCACGTAACTCACGAGACATTTTGTCTTACGTATCTTTTTTCTAATGTCATGTATCTCAGGTGATAGCTAAAAATGTGAAGTGATCTAGAAGTAATGAAGTCCATGCGAGACTTAGTGGAGCATAAGTTACATATGACTTTGATGTTGTAAATCATGCTTTGCTTGTTATGGTTTATTTGATACAATGTTAGTAACACCCAAGAGATTGTTATGAAACTGTGTTTAAACTCTTATGTTTTGTTAAATGATTTTTTTTCTTTTGTTAAACCTTGTTTTTGGGTTAAACCATAGCATTCAATTTTGTTTGAAAAAAAATATGGGGTGTTACATTGATGAACTAGCTGAAAAATTAATTGATAGCTAAAAAGCTAGATCTTAGCTTATAAACTTTTAAAATGATGTTTGATAAAAATAATTGATAAGCTAACTGAAATGTGTAAAATGACATATAGAATATTGTGTTTTTTATTATTTAATAAAATGTATATCAAAGAGAATTATTTTTTTAGAAAAAAAACTCAATATAGTTGTTGAAATGCTAGTCTGAATAAGTTTTATATATATATATATATATATATATATATATATATATATATATATATATATATATATATATATATATGGGAAAAGTGAATATGTTGTCATGTATGTAATATTAGGTATAAAACCATCAAAAATGAATTCATTTTGATTAAAAATCACAATTTTTTTCATTGTGAGCTTCTACCTATTGCTTTTGAGATCATAGTATTTCTTATTTCATAATTTATCCTCAAAATCTATGTATTTTGAATGTGTTATTTATGTTAGACCTCTAGTAGACTTCATAACTTTTCTTTCGCACCTACCATATGTATACTTGCATGGTTCTTTTTGATGTGTTATGGGAAGAAGTTTATTGGGTTTTTAATAAACAAGTTCAATCTTTCGCTATAGTTTTCTATATTAAATTTGAATATTAAGACTTATATGTAGTTAATAATGTATTCTTACACATGGTTTGTGGTGCAAAATTAAATATTTAAAACTCCATAAAAATATGTAGAAAGCCTATCATCTAGTCTAATAGAGAATACAAGAAAAATGGTAGAGAGATTTGATTGCATTTTGTTAAAACTATCTAGTTTTTGATGGTTCTATTGTTGGATTAGGTGTCTAAGCCCATAACTATTTTGGTATGTACTTGACCCGATTATGAGCATGGTCCTTTTAGGGTTGCCTTCACCATAGCAACTGATATGATGAATTAAGGAGAAAGAGGATTAATTATGATTTATTAATAAATTAAGTGAATAATATATTAAAAGAGAAATCATATGGTTTAATTAATATTGATCAAGAATTAATTTGGAATTAATTTTGTGGTCAAAAGAGATTAATTAAATAAAGGGGACCAATACTGTAATTATAATATAGTTACAAAGTTGGGCTTAGGATCCATAAGGAAGCAGTGGACGAATTATATATGAGAGTCCATATAGAAATCGTCCAAGGGGCCTTCTAGAAGGATCTTTGGGCTGCTTAAGGACTAAGTAACTGGAATAGGGTTTCCAAGTTGATAACCCTAGAAGCCTAACTATAAAAAGAACCCTTTAGACCACCAAAATCGCCCCTAACCTTTTGAAAGAACCCTAGGATGATTTTTGTGCCTTCTCCTCTATCTCTTGTTCATCCTTATTGCTAGTGGTGTTTATGACTCCATTAGAGGCGCCACACTTGTGGCGCAAGGCTTTCAGAAGTCAAGATCAAGAAGGCTTGTGATTGTTATTGCTACATAAAAATCAAGTTAATATTCCTAACCCTATTCACATGTTAATTTCGATTATAGTATGCTAGATCTAGGGTTTATGAGCTTTGGATGATTATTGCATGTACAACTAGACAAACTAGATCCAAAGCTTTAGGGTTTGCATGTGCACCAAAGGATTCATGTAATGCTCAAAACTCATCAGTGTTATCAGAGCCTAGACTGTTTATCTAATGTATTTGATGTTATGTTTGATCATTCAAAGCTGAAAATCGCGAAAAACTAGATCTGGAGGCTTGACTCGCCGAGTCTATATGTGAACTAGCTGAGTTCACTGGCAACTCGACAAGTCTAAAGTCGGCTCGATGAGGCGGAGGGTCAGATGCCAGATTTTTTAGGATTTTGACCTATTTTGGCTTAGGATAATTACCAACCACATTTTTAATTGATAAAATCTGATTTTTTTCATTATGATATTGATTATCCTAATCCAAATAGTAGATAATTGTCAAAATTAAGATAATTACTTGTTTTATAAGATAAAGATTAATTATTTGTAGTTTTGATTTGAATTATCTTGTAAGGAAATTGAATTAGGTCAAATTCAGATAATCACTAATTATTTGATTAATTAAATTATTTGTAATTTGATCTAGAAGGTTTTGAAATTTCAAAACTTGCCCTCAAGTTTTGGGATTTGAATATTTGATTAAAAGTTTAATTTTGAAATATTAAATTCTAAAACCCTAGTATTTTAAAAAAGTTCAAATTACACCCTTATGGCTTTATTAAATTAATTAATTGTATAATTATGGTGATTAAATAAAAGGTGTTTTATTTATACACAAGACTTTGGGGCCATATAGGATTATTATTATTCTTGTGTATCACTTTGCATGTTTTGACTTCCAGAATAACTAGGTTATTCAAACATCCACAGTCGGTCATACGTTGGAAGTATGTATCAGGTAAGACTGTCATGAATCCGTCTGTAGATTGTCTAAAGTATTTAGACATAGCACAAGTTTGCTGCAGAATTCATGAGTGCTCCTGTAATAAGATTAGAGTATTGGATTAAACCCACGCTTACTTGAATCACTTCATGGATTTTATCACGGGTCATTAGTGAGACGATTATATCTTATATTCTTATTCAATTAAACTCGTATAGTTTTCAATTAAACTCGTATAGTTTTCCCTCATATTCAATTAAGTCCCTATATTTTAACATCATATTCAATTAAGTTCCTACACACGACACTCAAGTATGTTGTTAACCAGTTGTAATACTTACTAACCTGCAAATTGTCCACAATTGAATAATTTAACCGGTATTTAGGATTTAATAAAAGAAAGACTAAACTGCACAAATGGTCCTTGTGGTTTGCTCAAAATTGTCACTTTGGTCCAAAAAAGTTTGCACTAGCACCATAGGTCCAAAGTTTTCATTTTGTTGCGAGTTTGGTCCAATTTGCTTTGAACTTTTTCATTATGACGATTTTGCCCTTACTTTTTTCTTTTTAGTTTATTTATTTATTTAAATATTTTTCTTTTTAAAAGAAAAAAATTGTCTTTGCTATTTTACTTTAATAATTTTTTATAAAGAAAAAAATAAATAAAATATACAATCTCTCTCTCTCTCTCTCTCTCTCTCTTTCTCTTCACCCATCGTCTTCTCCATCCCTCTTTCATCTTTGTGTTTCACTGTTGTTGCCAAGAGATACCCTCAAAGAGCATCTCCATCTCCAACAAAAAATTAGGCAAGTCGTCTGCATCCTTGATCAGCCCTCATCATTGCCATTCTCTCTCTCTCTCTCTCTCTCTCTCTCTCTCTCCCTTTCTCCCCCTTTCCCCTCTCTCTCTCTCTCTCTCTCTCTCTCTCTCTCTCTCTCTCCCTCCCACCCTCTCATTTCTTGCTTACCAACATCCGAAGAAGAAGAAACTGGCGGTTGTCGTCGGCCTGGGCCCCCCTCTGCCTCCCTTCGTTCAGGTAGCACCACCCCAAACACCCACTTCGATCGTTGCTACCCTCTCTTTGAACCTTGACACCCGAAGACAAGAGAAAGGAGATCGAAATTTGAATTTAGGGTTTCTTGGCAGCTAGGGTTTTTAGATGCGGCGTTTTGCGAATGGAAATCAAAGGGAGAGACCTGAGGTGAAGGGATGTGTGTTTGGTGGTAGGGATTGCTTTAACAGGCGGCTTCGACAAGGGTTAGATTAACGGTGGTTCGTCGTAGAGATCAATTTAGATGAAACTATGTAGAAGAATGTGATTTTATCATCATTTTGTCTTCCATGTCTACGTCGTGGTTCGGAGAAGACAAACCGGCGGAGGTCAATCGAAATCCATCTCTCTACCTCGTCATATACGCTTCGAGATCTGAAGACGAAACGAGATATGTTCGTGTATGTGTGTTTTCGTGTTTAAAGGTAGTATATCAATTTCTTTCCCCTAAATCTAGTTCAAATTTTCAATGGTGGTGGTGATATTTTATTTTTAAGAAAATCGTAATTATAAAGATGTGTTTTGATTTCTGAAGTAGGTGTTCATGGATTTCTGATTTCTAATGTGGTGTTCATGGATTTCTGAAGTGGTGTTCATGGATTGTATTTTTTTTAAAATAAATGAAGTGGTGGTGAATATAGAAAGAGAGAGAGAGAGAGAGAGAGAGAGAGAGAGATAGAGAGAGAGAGAGAGTTTTGGCTTTTTAATTGTTCTTTTAATCAGAAAAATATTTAAATAAAAAAACTAAAAAAGCAAGAGCAAAATCGTCTTTATAAAAAAGTTCAAAGCAAATCGGACCAAACTCACAACAAAATGAAAAGTTTGGACCTCTGGTGCTAGTCCAAACTTTTTTGGACCAAAGTGACAATTTTCAGCTAACCACAGGGACCATTTGTGCAGTTTTTCTAAAAGAAATAATATAAAGTATTAATTGAATATTATGTCAAAATGTAGAGACTTTATAGAAGATTTTCTAAAAATAAAACAATGAAGGCTAGCAATGAAAAAAAAAACAAAAAATGGACCAAAGTTACCTATTTTATTATACCCCGAGGACCATTTATGTAACTTAGTCTTGATATTTTGTTATATTTTTTATATTATTTAAGGCGTTCTAAAGATGTATGTTGTGATTCAATGATAAAAAGTTATGATTACAAAATCAAGCAAAATGTATTTCAATTTTCAACTACAAAGTGTAATATGGGTCGGAGTCGGATCCAAATAATACTCGATACCTACATGCACTCTCACTCGTCACGTGTCTTCTATATGCAGAAAGAAATTGGGTCAAGAAATCACAATACTCTCCCCACCCACTCTCTCTCTCCCGATGTCTTCTTCATCACTCCCTTTATCTATCTTTCTTTCTCTATGTGTGTGTCTCCCTACAAAAAAGCCTAAAACCCAGTTGGTTTCACAAAATTATGTATTTGGGTTTTTGTTTCCATGGACTCCAACCGGCCGTAGACGCTTATCGTCGGTTAACCCTCAATGACTCTCCTCGATTCCCCCACCATCGATTGTGCTCAACAACGCATCAAATGGAAGATTGAAGATTTCAACGACGATGACCTCTCCTCCTCCGACTTAGTCTCCATCAGGATGAGAAAAGACGATCCTAACCCCGACTCCCCTTCTTCCACTGCCACCCTCAATTTCTTCCCTGATCAAATCACCACTCATCATCCTTATATCTCACATAGGGCTTCTTCCGGTTCCATTTATTATTTTCCCAATTTCACCCAATTCTTCGTTCGGATGATCTCAAGGGGTAAAACCCTAGTTCTCCATGGAAACCCTGAAGATAAAATCATGTCGATCCACGAGAAATCCAATCCGCCACTGGAATCCCCTTGATGGAGAAAAGGTTAATTTATGGCGGGAAGCAGCTTCACTGGGAGCAAAGCTTGTCTCAGTGTGGGATTACAAACGACTCTGGGTTGCATTTGTTTGGTCGAATGCGAAGCACAGGACATCCGCAAGCTTGACAAGTCGTCGATGATTTAGTTTCCGTCATCTGCAGGCTGTGTAAAGGCGAAAGAGGGGTTTGTCCGAATGATCAAAGAAGATTCTTCCCAAATACAGGTTATAACTTATAACCCTATGTAGCTTCTTCATGTTTTCTATCTTAAATGTTTACAACAGGGGTATTAAGGTAATTGTCTCATGTTTGTAACATCTAAGGTGGATCCAATGCACCTTGACTACTTTAGCTTTACAGGGAGGGTGATTGCGCTTGCTGTAACGCCCCGTTTATTTAAATAAATTAATAAATGTAATTCCCAGATTAATTTGTGAAGAATTTTGATAGTGTTGAGGGTTGTTTAGTAAATTACAGAGTTGATTTGAGAAGAATTTCAAAAGTCAGGGTACGTTTGGTAAAATTGGATTAAAGTTGAAAATATATTATGAAGGCAGGGGATAAACTGTAAGTGTTGGATTCAATTTGAGAATAAATCATGGGAGAGTGGTTGTTTAGTAACTATTGGACTTAAATTGGAATGGATTTAGATGGTTGGGAGCCGAATGGTAATTTATGGAATGGATTTGAAAGGAATTTGTGGGACAGGGACTGATTCTGTACAAATAGAATAAAGTTTAGATGGAGTCGGGGTTTAAAACCCGTCAGGCCGTCACCACCTTTCCTTACCCTGGTCGCATACATGAAACCCTAAACCTATAAAGATGTTCCAGCCGTCATGTGAGATCTTCAGCCGCCACTCCTGTTACCCTCTCATTTTCCGACCGACGAAGTATTAATCGACTGCCGCCACTTCTTCTTCCTCTCATTTGTTCGTCATCGGGTGTGTTGTAGCTGCCACCATCCTTTCTCCGCCAAGTCCAGCCGCCATGCGTGAAGACTGTTTCCATTCGCTGTTCCGACCAGTAGGGGCCCGTTGCCGCCATCTCCTCGCCACCACCAAAGAACCACCGTAGCAGCCACCTAGTTCCGCCACCGGCAAGACGAAGAGGCTCAAGGGATTAGGAAGCTCATTCGTGGGTACGTTGATGTTCGCGTTTGGGTGGCTGACTCAGCCCATGTCCGTCACTGTGGTGTTGAAGAGCAGTGGTGTTGCCGTCTAGTGCCGCCGCCTATACCTTTTTCCCGGTGACATCGGTTGTTGCATTGCCGTCCTAAAGTGGTTGCTGTCGTTGCCAATCACCGCTGGTGGGTGGCTGGGGAGTCGTTTTGTGACCATTCAGCGGGTGTGTGAGCATGTATTTTTGTTTAGTGCATGTTTGTTTAGCTGGAAAATGAGAACAGCCACCACCACCACCGTGAGGTGGTGGCTGCCGCCAAGCGCCACCGTCAGCCACCATGGTGTGACTGTGTGTGTGTGTGTTAGTGTTTATGTTTGGATTAAACAATGTAATTGTAATTAGCTTTGGTTAATAATAAAAATAATAATAACCACCACCGTAAGGTGGTGGCTGCCACCATGAGCCGCCATGGACCACCACTACCCGAGGTGGTAGTGGGTGGTGCCCACAAGCAAACCCTAATTGACCTAGCAAAACCGTAATGGGCTTAAGGATTAGTTTTGGGCTGATTGGGCCACGTTTGGGTGAAAAACCCTAATTAGGGTTTAGAAAACCCTAATTGTGAGTAATTGGGCCTTAGACTTATTGGACCCACTTTTGGGCTATTGAGATTGGATTGTGTATTAAGCCCAATTTCTACATAACATTGATCTAGTAGAGTAAAGGACTTCGTGGATTAAGTCCTTAATGGGTTAAGTAAGAAACACTTAACCCTAATCATCATTTTATATGAAACCCTAATTTCACTTGGGCTTTGTGTTGGGCCATCCAAGAATGATCAAATGGACTAGAGTAATTAGTTGGGCTTTAGGGTAAGGCCCATAAGAAGGATTGGGCCCAATTTTCCATTGGGCCATAGTTTGGGCCTAGATGGTTGTATAATATTGGGCCCTTAGAATGAGACATGTTGGACTGGACTGAACAATTGGGCCTTAACGGAAGTCCATGTAGAGGTTTGGGCCCAATTTGGAAAATTGGGCCAAAGGTTAGGCTTTGAGCCATAGTTGGCCTTTGGGCCTTTGGATTGGGCCTTGGGACTGAGTTAAGTTAAGACAGGGGTAAAGTAGACTTTTACTCAAGTATGGACTTATGGTTATGAGTTGGAACCCAATTATTAATTGGGTGTTATTTTGGTGTTGACAATTCGGGGGATCTGTCATCTAACAGCTAGGGTTGAGTCTGCGGGACTTCCGCAGTATAAGATTGTGTCTACAGAACTTCAGCAGTGTGAGGTGAGTTTCCTTTCAGTAGGGATGGGTCTACGGCCACAATGCCGGCCCGTTTAGTTAGCAGTAGTTCCGGACTTCAGTCCGATGCAGTAGTTCAATGTGCTTGATGTCTTGGTGATTCAAGCATATTTTTGTGTTATGTGTTCCGGACTTCGGTCCGATGCAGTATGCAGAATATGTGTTGATGCTAGTAGTTATGAACATGTTATGCTATGTTCAGTTAGTTCCGGACTTCGGACCGATGCAGTAAGTTCAGTGTGCTCGATGTCTTTGTGATTCAAGCACGTCTTTGTGTTATGTGTTTCAGACTTCGGTTCGATGCAGTATGCAGTATATGTGTTTATGCCAGTAGCTATGATTATGCTATGCTATGTTCAGTCAGTTTTCGGACTTCGGTCCGATGCAGAGGGCAAGGCCCTGGTTAGTTCCGGACTTCGGTCCGATGTAGTTTCCAAACTTCGGTTCGATGCAGAGGGCAAGGCCCAGGTTAGATCCGGACTTCGGTCCGATGCAGTTTTTGGTCCGATGCAGAGGGCAAGGCCCAGGTTAGTCCGGACTTCGGTCCGATGCAGTTTTCGGACTTTGGTCTGATGCAGTGGGCAAGGCCCAGTAGGTGCTTTATATGCTATTGTATGGTATGTGGTAGTTGGGGAGACTCACTAAGCTTCGTGCTTACAATTTTTAGTTTTGGTTTCAGGTACTCAGTTTTCAAAAGAGGAGCTTAGAAAGATTGCAGTGGACACACCATTTGTTCAGCCTGGGATGGTTATACTCTGATATATTTGACAGTTGTTATGATATTTTGAGATACACTGTTTATGATTCTTATATGACGTTTGATGAATATGGTTTTATTACTGATTTAAAACGAAATTTTCAGACTGTGTTTTTGGGATGTTACAAGTTGGTATTAGAGCCTTAGTTTGAGGGATTTGGGCACACTTTCGGGTGTGTCTGAACTCAAACTAAGGAAGTGGTATAAAGTTTTCAAGAGAAATACCATGTTTAGAAAAGGATTTTGAGAAAAGAAAACAATTTTAGAAAAAGTATAAAGAAAAGAGTTTTAGAAAAAGCGAAAAAAATTTGAAAAGAGAAAAGGGTGTGGTGCATGCAATCAACCGAGCTCAAGTAAGTACTCCCAAATTACCCATACAAGTTTTTGTTATGATTATCAGTTTCAGTTTCAGTAGAACAACATGCTAGAATAGGACTAAGGATCTAGGAGGATGCCTTATGTGCCTGCTATAAGTGTTTCTGCTTTATGAGAATTACACGCTAGTATTGAGTAGACAATAGTAGGATAGCTTGTTTAGGTTATGCCTGATAGTATGAGCTTAGTATTGTATGCTAGTACAGTTTCTCGTTATGAGAATAGATTTGCTTGAGTAGTTTCCTGTGTCCGAATGTTGCTTGATTTGTGCTTTGTAGGACTATAAGTGATGAGAGTTAGCCATTATGTGAATACGTTACGTCACATGTGATCAGGGTTGAATAATCTCAGAGTGCTGGATTTGGCCCTATTGCGTAGCTCTTGTCTGAGTCTAACCGTTGTGGGGACGAGCCTTTTACTCGAAGGATTATCTGAGCCTCGTCACATGTGATGGTATTCAGGTGATGGATAATTGGCATTACAAGGAGGCCTTCAGCAGCTGAGGACTGGTTTGGGTCGGAGATTTCCCTAGGGTAAGCCTAGGATAAGGGTAGCAGAGAGCAGTAGCAGTAAAAGGGACTTGGTGGAGTCAAGGCAGTTCTTGAGGAAAGTACGTATAGATGTGGAAGGTAGTATGGGCCCGTACTACTGAAAGAGAGGATCCGTACTCGAATCAAGGAATGATGAGATAAGACCAGGGAACTTGTAGTGTGTGAGATCCCTCGGGTTTGGATGAGTATTGTGATGTTAGTATTGACATGTTGCCGAGTATAGTGGCGCTACGTGGTAGACCAGATGGTAGTTTTGGTGTCGACAAGGGATCAGGCTCGGACTCTGGAGCCGGGCAGATTGATGATCAGATGAGGGAGTTCATTCCATCTGAGAATTTCATGCATTATCATTGACCAGACTCCTGTGATCCTCAGTGTGATCAAGGAGGGCATTATAGAGATTTGTGATGAAAGGCCGAGTGCATTCTGCACTGAGATATCAGTCATGGATAGAGACTCGTACGTTGATGTTTCGGGAATTCAGAGTTTGTGAGGATTCAAATTGTCATGGGGGTTAGGGACCCCATTGTTAGCGGTAGATGGTTGGCAGATGTCACCAACAGTTTTCATACCAGACATTGTCTCGAAAGGAGACAAGATCTGACTTACTTACTGTCTCCTGAGGGATAGAGCACGAGATTGATAGGAAGAGGTTGGTAGTAAGTTGAGTGATGACATGGTTGATGCTATGTCATGGGATGACTTCCATACCAGATTCTGGGCAGAGAGCGCCCATGCAATTGAGGCACAACAGTTAGCGCAAGAGTTGTTAGATTTACACTACACGACTGAGACTGTGGCACAGATCACTGCCAAGTCTCGGGAAAGAGCTTATATGGTACCCCAGTATGCAGCTAATGAGGAAATGAATGAGGTAAGTTATCAGAACATACCACAGAATGATAGCAAGTAGATCGGGAGTACCTCGGGGTGTGAGACCTTGGGTGATATGACTTCCAGAGCTTGAGAGCGGGATATTGACTTAGAGCACACTGGGAAGAGGGAACCAGATCGGTTGCTTATGGTGAGGGGTCTCGGGAGGAGACCGTAGATTTCATATTAGCTTTCGAGAGACCAGCAGGACCAGATTCGGTGCAACACTTGCGGGAAACTCCACAACGGAACCTTTCGTTCCAAAGGTTTAAGTAAGTGTAACCCTGAGTTATCCTCAGTTTGTGTCTCAATTATATTTTCAAGAGATGTCATATGCCAAATGCATATCGAGAAGCATTAGCGAATAGTGATAGAGCAATTCCTCAAGTTTCGGGAGTGGGAGAGTACAGCGTCATCTTGGTTTATTCCAAGACTGAGGAGCAGCACGAGAAGCACCTGAAGGAGGTGCTAGAGACTTTGAGGAAGGAGAGAATTTTCGCAAGGCTCTCTAATTGTGAGTTCTGGTTGCGCGTGGTGCAGTTTCTTGGGCACCTTGTCAATCAGAAGGATATTCTAGTTAATCCGGCCAAGATAGAGGCCGTGATGGAGTGGGAGATTCTGAGGTCTCCAATTGAGATTCGGAGCTTCCTGGGTTTAGCAGATTATTGCCGGAGATTTATTCAGATTTTTAGTAGTTGTGTGATCTTTTGGATTAGCTGGTGTTGAAACACTAGCAATGGTAAGCGTGGTTTCTAGCAGATTGGTCATGGTTGGTAAGAAGGATTGAGAATCTTTCTAGTATTGTGTGTTGTGGATGTTAGTTGAAGCTAAGTGGGGGAGAATCGTCAAGGGATTCAAAAGTAGGAACAGTTTTGAAACTGGAATATGCTTCGCATCCTTGTCAGGAAGGAAGCCATCCCAAGTGGCTGTATAGTTGAGGGTAGTGTGAAATGGAAGTTCGGAAAAACTTGCTCATTATGAGATCGCGTTCTCGGAATGAATGCCGGCAATCCTTATGGAATCGGGTGGGGGATTCCAGTCAGGACATGGGTTTAGTTTTGGATGCTAGGTCGCGTGTATGCTCGACGTTGGATGTGTTCGGATCAGTAACCAACGAATGAGATAGTGTCAGAGTGTTGTAAGTCTACGGGTGTAGCTGTAGCATTCACTAGCAGCCAGATAGTGTCAGAGTGTTGTAAGTCTGCAGGTGTAGCCGTAGCGTTCACTAGCAGCCAGATAGTGATAGAGTGTTGTAAGTCTGCGGATGTAGTCGTAGCATTCACTAGTAGTCAGATAGTGTTATAGTGTTGTAAGTCTGCGGGTGTAGCCGTAGCATTCACGAGCAGCCAGACAATGATAGAGTGTTGTAAGTCTGCGGGTGTAGCCGTAGCATTCACTAGGTTGGTAGATAGCGTGAGTGCATTGTTAGGACGCGGAAAGAACAATAGTACCCACCAGTTCTGGTGTAACAGTGACTAAATGTGGACAACGACTACTTGGTCATTTACATATACTTTTTTTTTCGTATACTTGTGATATTATAATAATTATATTATTTGTGTCTATCAAGTTAAGATTGCATGTTATACTAAACAAATAATATTCTCTATATTGATTAATTTAATTAATAATATAGTTTAATAATGTACCATGCAGTTGCTATTTTTTTGTTCTGTATGTCAATGACAACCTCATACAATTTTATAGTCCATTTATTTTGTCATGAATCATGCTGCGTAATATATTTTTCCTTTTTGCATAAATTTGGAAAAAAGTATATATTTAATGTAGATTATGTTTGTGCTGTATACGAAATTGGCGGCTGGCAACCCATTTATGTTGTGATGTATAATTTTATTAAAAATAGTAGGTGTGAAACCCATGTATTATATGAGTTTAATTAAAAATAAATAAATATAAAATTTTAACAATTTGAAAAGTTTGAATTTATAAGAACATGAAAAAAAAATTGAATTATTAAAATTAATGAGACTTTAATGTATTGAATACATTACATATATAAATCATTTCTAATAAATACTTTACATACATATTACCTTATAAATTAAATATGAAAATTTAATTTAATAAAATGAAAAAATAGACAAGTGGAAAATGAAAAATTTAAAAATTCTAGAAAAATGTCATGTGTCCAAATGAAAGAGAAGAGGACATGTGACAAAAAAAAAACCTTCATTTATTATAGTAGATTTGACTAATACTCATAGACAACATACAACAAGAAAACCGTACAAAAAATTGTAGATTAATTTGACAGTTTCATAATGGTTTATTTGATACAAATTTAAAAAGTGTAGGGACTAAATGTGGACAGATGGAATAGTTATTATTATTTTTTTTCATTAGTGGTTGGTTGGAATAACATAACAGACTGTGGGGGGAACGGAAGGTTCTTCAGTTCTTTTGGACATCAGGAAAGTATCTGCTAGTGGAAGGGTTTGGTGGGTTGGCTTCAAGGCTTTATATTTATAAGTCAAACGAATCCTTTGACCGTCTTCCTTTTTTTTTTTGAAACGCGGAAATATATTAGCACTAGCCTTTAAAGAAACAAGGTTATGCAGAAAAGCAAATTACAAAATGTTAAAAGGATTACAACTCCAAACATACCGATTACAAGTTTACAATCACCAAACTTGCCTCTATATTTACCCAATTGAACACCAAGGTGATTATACTATCCGCCAAATTTAACGAAGACGTCCTAACCTTATCGAAGACTTTAACATTCCTAGCTTTCCAGCCGCACCAAAGAAATCCGTAAATGATAGCAATGAAAATCTTTCGTTTCTTAGGACACCTCCCCCATTGTGCAGCAAAACCCACAAACTCAGCCACCGAATTGAATTGTTGATCAGAGATTTGACACCAATTCAGGATCCAACCCAACGCACCTCTGGCGATCGGACAATTGACAAGTATGTGGTTAGATTCATCCATCCCATTGTTACAAGAATGACAAGACGAGATCGCAATATTTACTTTTCTCATAGTCAAATTCGTCGAAGTAGGGATTCGATCTAAACAAGCTCTCCAAACAAAGAAAACTACGTTTGTCATAACCAAGGAGACCCACACAATTGGATTTTGAACCAGATGGGTGAGCTTTAAATTGATCAGGTGCCTTAGGTCGCGAACATAGAATGAACCATCACTCGACAGCTTGGATCTCCAAGTATCTGCACCACTCGAAGTAGGAGCCCCCATCATAATGCCTTCCAACTTGATAAACTTTGCCGCCTCCATTTGATCCATGGCCGCCCTTTTCCATTTCCAATTTGGTTGATTGCCACAGAGCCGCTCAGAAACAAAAGCTGATTTCTTTTTATCAAGATTTATAAGGTGAGGACAAATCGAAGCCAAAGAGCCTAGACAAGTCCAATCATCATACCAAAATAAGGTATCAGAACCATCACAAATGCGTATGTCGAATAAAGATGAAAACGTAATTCCAAGCCCTTCCAATTCCATCCCGACATTCACCACATTCATCCAAGCCCCTGGCAGCGATTTTTTACCCCATTTTTCAAATGGCTTCCTGCCTAAATTGTGAATACTGTGTACCACCCATCTCCATAAGTCGTTGCCTAAAACATTACTTCTTTTTTCGCCTTCCTTCTTCTCATGTTTGCTTTTACTGGATTTGTTTTCCTGCTTACTCATCAATGGCCATGATGCAACAGCGCCTCAATGTCATCACTCAGGAGCATGTTGGTTGTAGCTTTGGAACATGGTGACAATGCATTCTTTGGGTCCCAATTGTACCGAAGATATTATATATATATATATATATATATATATATATATATATATATATATATATATATATATATATATATATATATATATATATATATATATAATATGATTTTTTTTTGTTGCCTTCGGTTGATGCTAGGGTTTAGTCTTTGTGATCAACTGTTTATATATATATATATATATATATATATATATATATATATATATATATATATATATATATATATATATATATATATATATATATATATATATGTGTGTGTGTGTGTTATGTTGTAAATAAAGAAGGCGGTTTTCTTCATCTTTTGTTGGTTATTTTAGCGGCATTTCAGCATTTTAGGTAATTGAAATTTTTATAAATTAAGAAGGTGACAAGTTGAGCTGTGTAAACTGCGTACTTGTATATCTAGTTTGATCATCAACATCACGAATGACCAATTATGTGAGACTGTGAGTTGTGGTTGAAGACATGAGGTGAGCTAAAAGTGTTGTATAATATGACATGTTTCTTTTTTTAGATTATATTCATCTGTTTTAATCAATAAACTGTCTAAATATTTATTTTTCCTATTAGAATCTAGAAAAATGCTTCATAATGTTTATTAATTTTAATGATATTCGTCAATTTTAATATAATGTTTATTAATTTTAAAGATATTCATCAATTTTAATAATGTAAAAAGTTGAGATAAAAAAAGTATGCCAACTCTGAAAATTTGGTAGTAAACTTCTTATATCATTGGGCCATAGGTCCTTTTTGTACGCACTTAATGGGCTGAACGATGAATGAGTTGTGCATTTTTAGAAAGACATTCTTATTCATCTCATTTGGTAAAATCGAAACAATCCGTAACAAACACAAATTTATTAATTGGTTTCTTTTTCTATTTATGTACTCGATTTTGTTTTTAGGTGTAGATTTCGAATTTGGTTTTAGGTGGTGTAAGACATATGTGAAGCCCAAAATTATTACTTTATAAAAAACCTTTTAGAGAGATTGGAGACTACTATATATATATATAGAGACATATAGGACTCTGACATACCGATATGATCGCCAATTGATGTTGATGTTGGACCGATTAGGCCTTAGCCTTGTTAACTCGATGCCATTTCTCCTAGCCAGTTTTTAGCCAATATCGAGCATCACAGACATAAAATCCTTGAAATAAAACTCGATATGATGTCATTCTAAAAAGAAAATGTAAATATAAAAAAGAACAAATATTATTTAGAAAACCTTACAGAATAACATTTCACCACACTCATAATCATATAATTAAACATAAATAAAATCCTTGGAATAAAACTCGATATTCCAAGTGATCATATCCCACCATTCATCTACTGCCACATGGCTTTTGAATATTCAAGCCCACAAAAACACCTCCAACATATAAATCAAACTTCCACCTTTTTCTCAATCGAATTCGATCACTCTGTCTTCTCAACTGCCGCTTCAGTGGTGTCACTGGCAACAACTTCAGCCGGCTTTTCTTCTTCCGTCGCCTCCTCCTCCTTTGCCGGAGTTTCTTCAGCGACTACATCTGCTGCCGGAGTTTCCTCAACAGCTGGCTCCTCCTCCTTCACCGGAGTCTCGGTCTCTTCCTTTGGTTCTTCTTCAACCACACTCTTTGGCTCCTCAGTCACTTCCTTTGTCTCTATTTCCGCCGGAGCTTCCACAGGAGTCTCCTCCGCCTCTGGTGGAGGAGCATCCACGGTGGTTTCCTCCTTTGGTTCCTCAGCCACCACCTCTGGAGTAGCCGGTGGTGGTGTATCAACTACTGGCTCCGCTTCTTTTGGTGTCTCTATGGTGGTTTCTACCTCCCTTGTAACAGGAGTCTCCGGCAAAGTTGTTGCAGCTGATTCAACCTGAATCATCATCATTCATCCATCCATTTTTAATACAACTTCGATTTTCAAAGTTTTAATATCTTCATTTAAACGTTTAAAAAGATCCATGTATAAATCTGAAGAAAAAAGCTATAAACAAACAATTTCTTTATTCTTAATTTGTTATGTCATTTTTTTTTCTTGTTTTATTAACAAAATCAACAAAATAAAAATGTTGATCGACCAAGATAGATCATGTTTGATAGAGAGTAAAAAGAATTTCAAGTGATCATAAGGTTTTAGTTAATCGAAGGGTAGTAAAAGAGAAAGATATCATATTTAAGATCGTTTGGATCATGATCTTATATTAATATGACCTAATACACCAAGTAAATTTGTTATATAATTGAAGTTTATGTTTTATAACTAATTAACAGACTAATAGAATATAAAAACAATTTTATAAAATTAAATCCAAAAAAACACTTTAAAGTAAAAGATTAGTGGAATGAATATTTGATAAAATATTAAAGCAAAAAAAGAGACTGGGATTACCTCAACACTGGCCATTGGGATTGGTTAAGAATGAAAGAATATATAAATATAGAAAGGAAGAATGTTGGTTTTGAGTATTTGAGAGTGAAGTGAGGGAAATGGGAGGAATGTGAGACCTATTTATAGGCCTCTCTATTTTTTTAGAAATATAAAAAATATTTAAATTAAATGTTGGGTTTTGTAAAGGAGTTAATTATATAAATATAAATGATGTGTTTTGGATCTATGTTAAAGAAAACCAAGAGTTTATGTATAACGGTATATAATTAAAAGATAAAACTATTTTACACTTAGATAAAAATGGACTTATTTGTAACTGTATCTTTATTTGATTATAAACGTCCATAATATGATTTAAAATTTATGTTCTCTAAAATACATTTTCATTTATAAATATTATGTTTTAAATAGTTAACTAAATATATAGCTTAATTAACGATCAACAACCAATTTAAATATTTTGAAAGATGTTAACTAAAATAAAATAAAATAACTTACGAATTTCAATCAAATTTGCTTATTATATAACCATCTATATTAAATATTTTTTTTCATCAAATTCATATGAAACCTTCAAATCTTTTAATTTTCCATCTTATATATTAAATTTATTAATTTAGTTATAGTATTAAATGTAAAATATTATCATATTAATTATAAATTTTTTAAATTATAAATTTAATATGTTAATTTAAATACTATGTTAAGCTCAAAACCTAAGTATTTTTTAAAATTTGTCCGTAAGAACATTTAAGTAACAAAAATTCATCATTTATATTTAATCTTGTTAATATAAATATGCAAGTTGCGGATAGAAGTTATTGAATACTGTGATAATCAATTTTATATAATAATTATTATTTCATTAACGTAAAATAATCATTTTCAACATAATATATTTATCATGATTTTTATTTCATAATTTAATTTGTGCAATGAGCAAATATTTACCTACTTTGTTATAATGTTTTAAAAAAAACAAAGTTTACGCAAAGGGTTAAATCAAGATATATTTACTCTTTTCATAGAATATAAATTTTATATTATTTATCAGCTTTTAGCCAACAAACGACAATATTTTATTCTACATTTTTTTTTATTATACATCAACTTTTAACCAACAAATGACAATATTTTATTCTACATTTATTTGATTCATATCTCAGATGCTGGGTACTAAGTACTAACCCAATTCTTTGCTCGTTAAACCGTTGATCTAATTATGTTTATGAGATTAATAAAACTGAAGCATGTTTATTCAAACAGACTATATATATATATATATATATATATATATATATATATATATATATATATATATATATATATATATATATATATATATATATATATATATATATATATATATATATATATATATATATATATATATATATATATATATATATATATATATATATATATATATATATATATATATATATATATATGCTCTTTATAATGTCTTTTATTTATAGACATGATAAAAATGAATATATGCTGGAAAGTAACCAAGCCATTATTCATCATTATAAAAAATAAAAATCAAAACCGTTTAATTTTGTATCTAAAAATATGTACACCTCATTTCCCTAACACATGAAAGCGAAACCACAAGCTCGTGTAGTTGTAAATGTATTTACTTTATCTTAAAAAACCATATAGTATAATTTAAGGACTACTTTTTTCCTTGTTTACTAAATAGTTTGAATAAAGGGGGTGTATAATGGCCAAATCCACATGGTGGAGGCCTAATTTGTAATGAGGTGGATCATATCTCTATTTTTAGATGTGTGATTTGTGCTACTTCATGTTAGGTGGATACCATGTTCTTCTATTTTGCCTTTTGTTCTTGTTTTCTTCAAAATCCAACCTTAGTTTAACAAACCAAACTTCAATTATCATACCTTTTAATCCTAAAACCATCATTTCAACTATTTGATTAGAATATTAAATAATCAATCATTTAATACATACAAATATGCAATTGTTATATAAAATGGATTGTAGGTAGTAGTGATCACCCACTTTGACGTCCCCGATTTTCAAGCATCTGTAGGATGAGAGTCACATTTGGTAAAGCTCAGGGCAGATCTTCACGGTTGCCCGGGTAACCTATAATACCCTTCATATATTTTGGCACCAGGGCCAGTCCAGACGTTAGGCAACTTGGGCGACCGTTCAGCACCTACGTCTCCAGGGGCAAAATTTCTAGGCTATGTAGTGTGTGTGTATCGATCTATATATATATATATATATATATATATATATATATATATATATATATATATATATATATATATATAACAAATCCCACTATTTCTAAAAGTAGATTGAATAAAATAATAATATTTTTTTAAGACGTCAAAATCATTAAGCTAATGTACAACTAATCACTAATAAAATAATATTAAAATTTAAACAAACTCCTATAAATCTTCTCTTCCAAGGTTTTGACCAGATCTTTTTTCATCCAAATAAATACTCAACACCCTATAATTTGGTCATTTCATGAATTTTCTTTATTTTTAATATGACATGTTTCCTAAAACAAACTAATGATTGAATTGAAAATAATCATTATCCATCGAAAAGAAATTAATTGTCGAAACAAACTATTTGTCGCCCGCCGCTTTGCGCGGGTAAACGGCTAGTGTATATATATATATATATATATATATATATATATATATATATATATATATATATATATATATATATATATATATATATTAGTTAAATTATTTTTAGAGACTAAAATTGGTTCAAACTAGCTCAAAAGATAAACAATTTGGTTTGTTTGTTATTGTTAATTGAACACGTTTATAGTGAAAAATAAATAATATTTTTTTGAATCTTTATTATATTTGTCTTTAAGGGGCCTTTTTTTTTCTTTTCACCTCGGGCCCCGCATACGTTTGGATCGGCCCTGTTTGGCACTAGGAATTTTTTTGAGAAAATTTTCAAATAGGTTGTGATACCCCTAAAATTATATATGTTATTTTTGATATTATTTCATGCGTTCACCACTGATAAAAATGCTAATTTGTACAATGTACGGTAGTTGTCTGAGCTCCTGGCCACCTTCGAATTGAAACAATGAATAAATTTGAATCCACGACCTCTCGGATGTTTATTCTTATATATATATATATCAACAAGAAATCATTTTAAACAAGAAATCATTTTAAACCTTAGAACCTAGGAACCATATTTTCTCAACTTTAGAGCAATTTTTTCATTATTAAAATAATAGAAATTCATAACTTTTATCTTCCATCCATTGATATAAAATTTGATAAAAAAAAAATTGATATGTTCAGATTCACATTATGAATTTGTTTAAATTCACATTGTGAATCTGTGCAGATTCACCCTGTGAAATCTGTGTAGATTCACACTATCAATATGTGCAGATTCACAGAGTGAATTTGTGTAGATTCATACAGTGAATTTATACAAAATTAATGATTTATAATGTAATCTGACCATATAAAAAAAGTAATATATATATATATATATATATATATATATATATATATCAAATGGAAAGAAAATAAAAAGTTATGAATTTCTGTATTTTTAGAATTTTTTTCAATAAATAATAAGATCTAAAACCTAAAAAAAATGGTTCCTTGGTTCTATGGTTAAAATAGTTTCTTGTTTGAGTTTATATATATATATATATATATATATATATATATATATATATATATATATATATATATATATATATATATATATATATATATATATATATATATATATCAATATTCAAGATTTGTGTGTATAATGAAAAAAAAAGTAAATAGTAAAATATAAAGTTATCAAGATGGGAATTATGATGAGATGAAGAGGAGGCCAAAGAGTGTCCGATAGGCCGGTGGATGTATGGCCCATATTTTGCTAACACTTTTAATTAATCACCGTTAATCTTTTTGAATCAACGGACAAGAGGATAAGTGACTTGACGTGTCAAAACTTTTTTCGTATAGTGGGACCCATAAGAGTATTATGATTGTGGGTTTCAGTATTAAGAGGCGCCCATTTTGTTAAAAGTTGCTGAGTCATTGGGCCCACTTGTCCGGGAATCCTTTTCAGACAGTACACCTCGTGAAATCAGGACCAACGTGCCCAACCTGATTGCCACCTCGGATTACACTCATAGTTATTTGTATATGTTTTAAGCACTGTATTTTTTTTTTTTATGAAAAATCTATTTTTAACCATTTTAATTATAAAACAATTCAAAAGATAATAAACAAAAGTGAAGCAATTTTTATTTGATTAATATATAAATAGATTATATTACTATAGACTAATTACTGTTGTTCCGTATGATTTACTTGCTTCAAGCCTTTAATATTTTTACGTCCTATATGATAAACTAACTTCAGTATCGTTAGAGCATTCACTAAAAGCTTATGAATAATTTTTTTTCAGTTAAACAAGATTGTTGAATTCAAATAAGTTAAATGAATAAGCTTTTTTTTATAAAGTTTTTATTTTTTGTATAAGAGTCGATTTATTTTTGTACATAACAATTTATGCTTTAAAATATTATATGGCATAATCATCTAAAACATAAATTGATATGTATAGAGGAAAATTGTTCTATATAAATCTCTTCTCATTTTTTTATAGTTATAATTATATATTTGTGTATACAATTGGATCAACTAGAAGCCATGTAAATATTGAAACTTTGCATGTAGGGGAATATGTTACTAGGTCGAATAGGTTGGTTTTTATTAAAATCAGTTGGGTTGAATAACCAGTAAAGTTAAGCAGCGTCATAAAATAAAGTTTGAATAAGCCTATAAGCATATGTTTTTGGTGTGCAGTTAGCCTTTCAGAACGAAAAAACGAAACAATCTTATTACTTAACATTTATTTTTAATAAATTATTTAAATAGATATGTAGATGTTGATGGAACTACATGTTATGACGAGGGGGAGGCCCCCCACCCCCAATGGATTGCAAACAACTTGTCATTTTTTGAAAAATACTAAATGTCACATCCAAAATTTAAAAAGAAAAACAAAGATAGATTATACTAATCTTAATTATCAGGTTTTTAAAAATTTAAACAAAAAATAAAAGATTCTTAAATTAGCTCAATTTTATAGATGACATTTAAAATATTGATGATATCATCGGAGAAATACGATACCATCTACAAATTAAGATGACATCTACGAACTCATATCATCCATTTGCGAACATGTTATATTTGCTCATTTCATGGATGTTGTCTGTGAACTCGCACATGTCATCTGCGGAATGTTAAATAAATATGATTTTTTGAAAATTACTTACTTTCCGCATACTACTTTATTTTTGAATTCACCTAACAATATTATTTTCCACATACAACCTTATTTGATTATTATACAAAGTGTTTTAATCTTAAGGGTCTCTTATAAAGTGTTAAACAAGCTCATTTGAAGTTGATGTTTGACATTGTAAAGAAAAATATTGTTGTGTTTGTTGTGGTCTTAACTCATTTCTTGGTGGTCCGAATGAACAATTACCATCTATGATGCCAGATTATATATTCGAAGAGATGTTGCAAGCCGCAGAAGACAATCGAAGATGTTCAGGAAAAAAGTCAGATAATAAATGTACGTGTTGATGTTCTCTTAGCAGAGGTAAAAGAAAAGTCACATTGTGTAATTATACTAAGAAAAACTTAATGAAACAAAAAAAATAGATTTGTGGTATCTATGTGAAGATTGAAAGAACGGAATCTCCTTTAGTAAATATAAATATAGATAAACATATTACATCAAAACAAGGAACCTGTCTTCTTTAGTAAACTAGGAGAAACACATCAAAAATTATTAAAACATAGACGTAAAGCAATAGAGCTCTCATTATCTGCTTTTTGGGTATTTGACATGTATGTGACATAAAAACAATTTAAGGATTTTGGTGAATGATAAATCTATATATTTTGCTATTGCTTTAAGAACATAAAGATTATCGACAACCTTGTAAACCATAAAAGTTTACACGAAAGCCTGCAATGGAAGATTATGATGGTAGTTGTTCTTGAAAACCCTATATAGTAAATATGCATGCTTTGATTGTTTGCACCTATTAAGGTGACACATTCTCTTTTACACTTCTCAATTCAAAAACCCTTTTTGGTTTCTTCAATCATGTTGTTCACTTTAGACCGGAAATGGTTTTCAAAGATACCAAAGTTTCTATTGATCAATAAAGCCTCATGTCCCATGCCAATATGTGGGGATCCAAAGTGATTCATGTGTTTGAAGATCTCAAGACATCAAATGCTAAGATTATTTTATATAATTTCTCTTCATATTTCTTTTAAAATAGAACCCACAAGACAAAATTACCATTATTTTATTTTATTTTTTTAAATAAGACCCATAAAATAAATTTTTATGTCTTCTAAAAGAGGACCCGCAAAACATAATAGCAAGGTGTAAGTCCCTTTCAAGGAACACCTTTGAAGGAGGTGGCATATTTATTGCATGCAAAGATGTTCCCGCTCAACTATTGCGAAATCAACCACTCTTCGTTGCAATATTATGTAAATTTTAAATCAACTAAAATCATAGTAAATACTACGTTATTAACAATTCATTGCTGCATTTTTTAAAATGAACCATAATTTATATCGATAATGATGTGGGCAAAATGTCACAATGGGTTCTTAATTTCTCACAAAAACAAAAAGGATTCAGATTAATTATCTCGATGTGAAGGGGTAGCGCGCATCTGATACTCGGCCACCTTTGTGGACTATGGTTGTGCAGAACTTAAAGTTGCAATAGACCGTTTCTTTCTGGACCAAAACAACGCACATAAAAAACCATTGTATCATAACGATGCCACGTACGACTCTTTGCAATTCCTTTAGAAATAAGTCAAATAACTAATAACGACTAACGACCCATTGAGTCATGATGTGGGTCCTATTTGTTTATTATTTAATATTACTTTATTATATTGTTTGGATTTATTATTGAATTAGTTTATCATATTTAATCTAGCGAAAATGACTTAAAAGCCCAACAAAGTTTTCAAACCATTCAAAAAATCCCAATCATGTTTTGTTTGTTCAAAAAAACCCAACGAACTTAACTTTTTGTCTAAAAAGTCCAACAAAGTTCCAAACCGTTCAAAAAATCCCAATTTTGTTTTATTTAAGTTCATTGGGTTTTTTTTGAACAGTCAAAACATGATTGGAGTTTTTTAAACGTTTTGGAAACTTTATTGGTCTAACAAGTCATTTTCCCGATACGGTCATAAGCCACGTCATCTATATTTCTTATTTGACTTTCAGGAAAATGTAACTTAATTTGGCTTCTCAGACAAAATATTAAGTTCGTTGGGTTTTTTTGGACAGACAAAGCATGATTGGGGTTTTTTGAACAGTTCAGAAACTTCGTTGGGTTTTTAAGTCATTTTCCCTTTAATCTATTATATTGTAAATATATTAATAGAATAAATTAAATACTTAATTTTTATTATTCTATTATATTTTAAATATGTTTTTATAACTAAATTAATTTACAATTAAAATTATAAATTATACGGTTATAATACGTATATTATACTTTGACTAGCATTTTTTAGAGCATATGGTATGAGCAAATTGAAGTGGTGTTATAACAAGAAGCAACAAGACGAGGGGGTGGTATTCATGGTGTTATAACACCATGTTAAAAAGAGAGAAATAATTTAACTGCCAATAAGTGGTGTTATAACAAGAAGCAACAAGAAGCACCACAACAAGATGTAACAAGGAGGGGGGGTTGTTTTTGATGTTATAATGCCGTTATGGGCTGCCAACTCAGCCACAACAAGAAGCAACACGACCCACATCGTATGCTCTTAGAACATGGCATCTTATTCGAGAAAGTAAATGTAACGCCTGTGTTTCTGGGTTTGTCATTAATGTTGATATAATAGTCTAGGTTAACCTTTGTAACCCGTTTTGAAATAATAGAAGTGTATTATTTGAGTATTATGTGTTTTGTGCTTAATTGCTTAATTATGTGATTTGATTAATTAAGAATAAAAATAAGCGTCAAAAATTTCAGTGTAAAATAAACTCGATATCTTTACATAAAGTTGTAATGGCCGAATATATATAAAACGCCCAAATCTGACTTCGTATGAGGAAGTTATGATTTTCTGAAGTTTCGACTTAGCAGTATGCAGCCCGAATACTCGATTTGAGATCGAGCGGTTTTTAGTCGAAACAATCTAAACAAGAATCGAAGATCTAGTTGTTAGTAGCGAAACGATGAAAAGTTAGTCGAGAACGGACGTCGGACGAAGAAGTTATGAATTTATAACGAAGTTTTCCTGTCCCGGCCTACTAAAAATAAATTCAAAATTAGCCGACGGAGTCTAAACGAAAGTTGTAGAGCGTAGTCTCACCTACGCGTGGATATAAAGAACGTCGAAAACGAAGTTCGTATGATGAAGATATGAATTTTTGAAGTTTATTAAATAATTAAAATATATAAATTTAATCTTTAATTCGGATGTATATCCGAAGGAGTCACCGATCCGATCCGAAGTACGCCCAGCATACCCCGATGCATGCACCGCCTCGGACTTAAATGCCTCGCATACGTAAGCAGTGACGTTTTTGTCACGTACGCCCCGCGTAGCTGAGTACGCCCAGCGTACGTGCGAGGCTCAGCCTTTATAAAAAGCATGCGAGGGCAGCCGAGATCTTTTGCTCCATTCCTTCTTTCTCTCGCATTTTCGCCTCGTTTTACGTGCTAAAAATACCCCGAAGCCCCGGTAATATTCCCGAGCCCCGAAGCAAGTTTCAAAGCCCCGAAGATCCCGAAAAGTGCAATTCCCGAGCCGAAGCTCTGCCCGCGAGAAACCCGGTTTTTGTGAAGATCTTCCAGATCTACCGAAGAATCCTGCTTCTGCAAGTCGTAGTGCTGTCCGATCATCTTCTGATCAAGTGAGTGTGTAGTTACTTTCTTCTAACGCATAATTATGAAGTATTTTATACGAAATACGTGTTATGTGTATAATTTTGTTGTTATGTGTGTAAATGTATATTCACTCTCTTCTATCTCATAGGTCTGATTTAATTTCTATGAAATACATGTTATGTAGGTGTGCTTCATCTGTTATGTGGAATATGTATTGAATGAAAATGCTATACAGGTTTTAAACTATGTATAAAAATATATATTTTTATCTACGAATATGTTGGGTAGAACATGGGTAGATAGTTGGTGTGTAATGAACAGATGAGAGGCCTCGATGTTGTTGTTGATCTAGTTATTCAGCGGAGTATAGATAACGACTGCAGACTCTTTCTAGACAGTCTTGTGGAACGTTAGCAGGTTCATAACCTGTAGGTGTTGTGAACGATGTGTTCACCGGTGTACTCTATCCCCCTCATGGTTGCCTTTAGGATATCTATTGTTGAGGAAACCCCTTAGCAGTAATGTCCGTCCCGATGAAAATCCTAGATTAGGTCCCTTGATATAGATGTTGTTTTAGGACGTAAAGTGAGGATAACGGGAATGGGTAATCGGGTTATTGTTGGTTGGTGAAATTAATATAATTTATTTATTGTGGGTTGAAAACCCTATATGCTCACCAGGCTCCCAAGCCTGACCCACTCAGTTTTATTGTATTACAGGAAGTGGCGCAAGGGCATAAGATGGATGAATCATCGAGTTGTTTTGTTTACAAGTCTGTATATGTATATATTTGTTGAATGACTTGTAATGTTATCGTTTATGCTTTATGGTCTGTATCGGAACATGACATCCCGAGTTTTGATTATATAATGAAAATGCATCTCTTGATGAAATGCTTTGATAAATATTATTTTATCATATTTTGTTTTGGGAACAAATTCCGCAACTCTTTTAAATCAAAAGAATTTACTCTGAAATTATTTTAAAAAGCATAAATAAAATCGGTCTTTTCTGACTGAGATTTGGGGATGTCACAGTAAAGACGTAATATTTAAGGTAGTGAAGTAATATACATCTTAGTTAATTATACTAGATAGCTTTTTTTAAACTAAAAAGTCATTTTTAGAAAATGACTTTTTAATTCATTTTTTTCTTCCAAAAGATAGTTTTAAATTGTGTTTGTATAAATTTTTGAGAGACAAAGGGAAAAAAGACAAAAGTTGTTAAAAATCACATATTCATGACTTGTTAACCCCCTTCTTTATCTTCTTTTCAAAAAAACTAATTTAAAAGATCATTTGAAGTTACCAAACAACTTTTTAAACTTTTGACTTTTTGAAAAAGCCAAAATTCTAAAAAGTCATTTAAAAATGAAAGCCAAACACCCTCCTAAGCTTCTATCCATTTTATTACTATTAGTAATATTCCTTGCATTGGTCTTTAATTCATCTTGAAAGGGTTTTTCTTTGGAAGCATCCTTTTCACCATTTATGGATGTAAACTCTCTACATCTAAGATCACATACTACACAATCAAGCAAAAGACACTAAATAAAAACATTGATCTTGATAGGAATTAACACGTTCCACCGATTAACAATGCCATTTATGGGAAGACGAGTGTCATCAATATGACAACAAACAAACTGTAATGCTCCAAAATTCAATGAAATTTAAAATTTTAAAAATCAACCATTAATTAACATTGTTTACAAAAAAAAAAAGTCATTATTTCAAAAGCATTATTTCAAATCAGCGTTTTCCCAAGACCCAATGAAATAAAACATGAAGTTGTGTATGATCACACCTTTGTCTTCCCACAATCCTCAGAAGTACCTGAAACGATAAACTAAAAACTGTAAGCCAAAACTTAGTGAGTTCCCTCAAAGTACTAACACACCACATAACAAACAACCATGCAAATATGAGCATTCAGTCTGACTAGACCGCCTCACGGAGCCTACAACATATTTGGACCGCTCTACGACCCTTCAACATGATTGGATCGCCTCGCAAGGCCTACAACCTATCCAGACCGCTCTACGGACCACCGACCTGACTCGACCACCTCGCAGGGCCTACAACCTATCCGGTCATCCCTGGGTGTCTTGACCTACTACACAAAGCAGGTCCACCTCAACCCAACACAACATGTCGGCATATGCAACAAATAAACATGAACACAAAGCCAAAAAATACAAATAATCATATAGATCTGTTGAACAACTACAAACTATCATAACACTATCTTGACCAGGATAAATAATCTAGTGGGCCGACATTGGTGCCTTCGACTGACGGGTACAGTGAGGAAAACTCACCTCTCAGTCTGAATGCAAGTTGAATAAATCTCGGTCCCAAAAAAATCGGCTCAACGATCACCTAACCAAAACCAAGGACCTAATCTCATTTAACAGCTCAAAATACCCAAAATACCCTTGGTCCAAACCGGTCAAAATTAGCAAAATCCACCGAGTTAACCCATTCGAGTCAACTCAGGGCTCATATGCGGGGCGTACTTCGGATGTATGCGGGGCATACTCATGGTCCGAGGCATCGGGGCTCAACCTACGTACGTGCAGCGTACCCTTTGGTATGCCCAACGTACACTTAATTTCCCTTCTTAACCACTTGAGAGCTTAATACTTCTACTTTTTTTTTTACGTCCAAATGCAGATCCAAGACGAAAATACAACTGAGAGTCATAAAGTTTCCAACATTATGACTTTGCATGCCCATTAAGTGCTTAATACCAACAAACTTAACTTCTTAACACCTAAAGTCCGTTATAGAGCATGCATGGGGGAAGAACTAAGCATCAATACCTAATTTTTATGACTCAAGACCCCTCATTTGGTCTGAAAGGACGACTTATTTAGTTAAGAGCATCCATACTCAAGAATAACCATAGTTGGGACAAAAATGCCCTAAATGAAGAAATAACTAGATCTATAAGAAAAGATGATCAAGCTATGAGCTTTTTACCTCCTGGAGGTTGCTAGCAAGTAGAGAATCCTAGATCCAAACTTCTTTCAAGCTTCAAAGTCCTTCAACCACCTTCTTCTTCTTATTCTTCAAGAACACCACCAAAACACACAAATGAGCTCAAAGTGCACTCTTCTCACTTAGGGTTATCTAGAGGGATGATTTTCAGGTGAATGTTGATGAGGGTGAAGGTCTTGGGGAAAATAAGATGTTTAGATAAGGTCTAAACCCTAAATTTTAGGGTTTGAATCCCTCGTACGTACGCCCTACGCACGCGATGTACGCCCAACGTACAAGGCCCTGTGCATGTACGCCTTGCGTACGAAGCGTACGCCCATCGTACTAAGCCTTCAACCAAAATTACCAAAATGCCACTATGTACCATTTTGCAATCCTCCTCATATACAGATGCCAAAATGCAATATTCTTCATATATATGGTTAAAATCGAAATTACCTCATAGTCAGGATGTTACAAAGACGCACCGAGAAAATCCAGATAGATCAAGATGCTACCCCAACAATCAGGTCTCGAATAAATATGAAGCATATATAACATCACCATCAAACTCCAAAATTTACAAGGATTATGCACCACTTTTAATTGCCCGATGCCAAGATAAAACCCAACTCTGTTAGGACCATAACTCCAAAATGAAACCCTAAAGATAACTAGAAAGCATAAACATATGAGAAAACTTAGATCTAAAAGAAGTAGACCTACGTCAAATATGAGACCGAAACCTCATCACAACACCATCACCCAACACTTAGTGCATAGCTAACATATGATAACACCATTGTCATGAAGTTGATTAATATAACCAACTATAGAGACCATACCTCGTAAGTCATAACCAAATAAACATCGAGAAACCCTGACCATAAAGACCTCTCATAAGCATAAACCTTAAGGAATTTTGCTCACTAAAGAATCGTCACTTCCATTCATACAACAAAGTAGGGTTGAAGCATCGAGACTCCTAACATCCAAACCACCATTCTGTTTTGAGTTCAACAACACCTCCCAATTCACTCAGATCAATTGTCTATCATTTAGACCCCCCCCCCCCCCCCCCCCACACACACACACACATACACATAAAAAAGAGAATCTAGTCGTGTAAGCCTCTAAGCTATGACAAAATCGTTTAGGCAATTTAAACATAGACATGTAATAAATACCTAAACTACCTAACACTAACTTTAGCAACATTAAACGACTCCTTAGTCCTTACTAACAACAACTTTACCTTCCAGGTAGAAAAACTTTTTTGAAATCTATCCATAACCACCATAACCTTTCTGTGTGTCATATTATCACCCACCAGAAGACCAATATACATAAAATGAAGGAAGATGCATTACATCCAGTAAAAAGAAGCCACAACCTGTAGAGAAACAAGATCAACACCAACACCCAAAAAGATTTGATTTTAGAATATTAACCCTCAAACCATACTCCATATAAAACACATAAAGATCTGAATCAAATTATGAATATTACACTCATCCCACTCACCCAACAAGGCATTATTAACATAAAATATAGGGTTAATGATAACATGAATTTCTGCATTTTTTTAGCATGCATTTTGTTTTAGTTTTAGCATTTTTAATATTGTTTTTACGTTAAATCGTTAGATTTATTGTTTTACTCGTTTAAGCTAACTTGATGCAAATTTATATGAGCGAGATGATATTTTGGAGCATCAATAAAAGTCATATCAAATTTCTTGCAACCACAATTGAAGTCTTATGCCCTTATACCAAAATCCGTGATCGATAAGAAAAACAAAACAATATAAATGATTTTTGGATATTTGGTAGCATTTTGCGTAGGGATGTCAAAAAGTCTCATGAGACCCCGTTCCCGTGGGGGCCCCGTCCCGTTTGGGCGAAATTTTTAAAAAAAATCGGGGGCGGGGGCAAGGTTAACCCCCGTTTTAACTCCGGGGGCGGGGGCGGGGATAGGCAATCCCGTCCCGAAACCCCATGGGGACCCCGTTAATAAATTACACATATATTAATTATAAAAATATAATAAACTATAACATGATTTTGAGCTTCCAAAATTCATCAAAAAAACATGTTTTTAATTTGTTAGTATAATGTTTTTTAAGATGACATATCTTTTTTTATTTTTAACATGTAAAATTCTACTTAAATAATTATTTGTTACCTAAAAATAGCTTCTTTTAGCGTAGATAACAACTTCTTTTAGCCAAAAAAAGACAGCCCAAAATCAATCGGGGGCGAAGATAGGAAGGCTGAACATTTCGGGGGCGGGGGCAGAGGATGCACTCCCTGTTCCGTTTGCCCCCGTTGACATCCCTAATTTTGCGTTCGTCTTCAAGTGATCATATGAACGGGAAAATGTTTTCCGAATGAGAACTTTATGGGTGTGTTTCCTATTTGTTGATCTTCGATTCGGCCGAAAATTAACGGATTTGGATAACGTTTGGTATGGTTTTGGCCTTGTGAACATCCGAAGATAAGGCGGTCAGCTTTAGCTTTGACAACCAATACATAAAGCCCATTTCACATGATATTCTGCAGTCTAAAAGATAATGCTATATACCAGCCCATTTCCTCAATTACAAGAAGCAAAAGAAAAGAAAATGTCATTATTCCCTCGTAAGAGAAAAAAAAAACATGGAGTCAAAGAGGAAAAATTACCTATTTTGAATATTACTAATATTATCATCATTTCATTACTATGTAGTCATTTATCGTTAATTGGTGTATTAATTTTTTGATTTGCGATGAAGTATTTAGAGCCACAAGAAGACGATTTCAATTTTTTTTTTATTATCTCCGTTTTGCAATTGATATTGATATAAGTTTCTATTATTATTATTATTATTATTATTATTATTATTATTATTAATTAGTTTTTATTTTCAGGATGAATCATTGGAACAATTGGTTGATTATGAGTATTTTTTTTGTAAGTTTTAATTGTATTTTATAACTACAATTTCTACTTGAATTTCTAAGTTGTACATGTATTTTTATCTTATGAGTTTAAATGTTTTAATTGTATTTTAACTACAATTTCTCTTTCTTATTGTATTAAACTTCTATTAAGTTTACTGATTAAGTAAACAAACTTATAGTCAATATAAATTTAATTAGTTACTGTTTTTTGTGTTTTAACTTTGGAAAATAAAAAATTAAGCATGAGAAAGTGGGTAATTTTCTTGGAAATAGTTTTGGAATATAGTCAAAAAGCCAACAAAAATTAGTCAAACATTCCACTAAAAAGGAAGTCAAAATAGCCTAAATAGACCGGAGTGTTTAGAGAGTGAAGTGTAAAAATAATAAGGGGGTGTTGTTATGGACACTCCATCCTACTCACTCCACGCTACTTTAATATGTTTTATGTTAGACATCATTACTCTCAACTAATCATTTTTAATAATTAAAGATTTTATTACATTGTAGTTCATACAACATAGACTTAAACGAGAAACCAATAGGGCAGTGTTCATACCAGACAGACATGAACTAGGATTCGATAGGCCAATGTTCATACAAGATTGACTTAAACGAGGAACCACCAGTGGGACATAATTCATTGTTGGATGAAATTCCATCTATATTTCATCCATACATCACACATATACAAAATGTATTGGGTGATGGAAATTATGGTTCCGTTTGTCTTGGATATGGTGAAGACCAGTGGCTTTACATTCGTCAACAATTGTTAGACGAGTTATTTTGTTCATATGACGACTATACAAGAGTTTTCGTTGGATGTGATGAAGTAGTTATTTCATTGTCTTTCTTTACGAAGAATGAGTCAGCACCAACAGAACATTGGATGCTTATGCCTGAGACAAGCATCTTGATAGCCAACAGGTTTGGTGTGATCGTTCAGTTTTTGACCACTGAAGGCCCCGTAACTTTTTTTCCTCTTTGGAGAGGTCCTAGAGAGTTTCAAAATCATCGGGTCCTTACATTTGCACTTGTGTATACCAATCATTATGTGATGGTACAATTGGAAGGAGAGTACCCAATGCCTCCCATTGTGGCATTGTGGATCCACAACAAAGCCCCGTCAACAACCCAATGACAAACTATGTATAAGTCACGGCTAGAATTTTATAAGCATCTGAAACCTACTGAAAGATCTTTTATGACTATAAATGATTAGTTGTTGCTTGTTTTTTTATCAAATTTTTGCTATGTAATATTTGAAATTTAAAAGAAAAAAAAGATCGGTGAGGAATTGTTTAGAATATTTTTTTTTTGAAATTTATATCGTTATTATCTTATTTATCTTATAAACGTATGAATAAATGGTCCAATTTTTTTAAAAAAATAGTTGTATTAACATATGTAAATCACAATAATGAGTTAAAGACTAAAACATGTTACTGTAAAAAAATACGACGTACATAGAAAAAGAAAAAGTCATATTTGTTATTATTTATTTATAAACTATTATTTAAATAATAATAAGATTAATTGAAATCGTTAATTGTAAGAAATAATTAATAATTGAAAAACAAAGTTAATAAAATTAATTGGTCTGTGATTGGAACCGTATCTCATTTACGTCAAAGTACGAACACATATTGCTTCGATTCCAATTTCAAACCATATATATATATATATATATATATATATATATATATATATATATATATATATATATATATATATATATATATATATATATATGATAATTCAATAACTTGATCAAGTTACCATGAATTTTAAAAGTTTGTGCCAATAATTGAAAAATAAATAAAGTTAATAAAATGATTATATAATAATAAGATAATAAATAGTAAAAGTTAGTAAAATATTAGGTAACATAATAACCTGTATAAATTAGAGTGTATTAGACTAGATTAAAGTGGAGTGTCCACATCAACACCTATATATATATATATATATATATATATATATATATATATATATATATATATATATATATATATATATATACAAGAAAAAGAAGAAAAGGGAAAAATTCGGAAAACAATGTACTTAATAATTTACTAATGGGAATGATTGGCTTAGGTATATTCGATTAGTGTTTAATAGGGTGATGTATAGAAAAAAAATATCTTAAAAAAATTACTTTTTTAGAAAACAATGTAATAAATAATTTATTAATGGGGATGATTAGCTTAGCTATATTAGGTTGGTGTTTAATAAAATGGCATGTAGAAAAAATCTCCATACACAAATTGATCACACTAGTTATCTTTAAACATCTGTTTTGGCATGGAACAATAGTGTTTAATTTGGATTTCTTAGGATGTGTTATCATGTTTATAATTCTTCAACAACTTTTTAAAGACATTTTATAAAACATGAACATTCCATTTAGAAAAAACAATAGTTTATAAAGGTAAATTAGTAATTTTATCCTACAATACAACAATATAAATAGCTAAATAAACATTATGTTCTTTATTTATTTATTTATTAAGATGCATATATTTAGAGCTACTAAATCATTCACACATATGAATGATTTAAATGTTGTCAAAAACCCTTTAATGTGATAAGTAATTTGGAGGGCGTTGATGAATAATGGTAGCTAATAAAATAAAATAATTTAAAGGAAAAATAATTTTTTTAGTTAATAATTATGTTCTAAATAACGTGTTATGGCGTCGAGGCGTGGTGTATACATCCCGAAAACAACCTAGGCGGCCGTGTAAAGCTTGAAGCCCAAATAACGTGGTAAGAACACAATTTTTAGTGTAACACATTTTTTTGGCCTCCTATAGAGCTGAGGTTCCGACATGCTTTGTGAATAGCCCAGAATCATCGCGAGTGAACCTTTGTGATCATAAAGGAGGATTTTTGTTCATCCTTAGATTTGATCTAAGGGTATAATATGCTTTTGTAATGTTCATTGACTTTTTTGAAAGATGACACTTTTGTAAATTTTTATATAATTGTTAATGGATGACTATATGTTACATTAATTGTATATTAAAATGTGAAAACACTAGGTTTTTGTTAACATATGACTTTTTATACAATTGGATGATTATATATATATATATATATATATATATATATATATATATATATATATATATATATATATATATATATATATATAAATGGATGATTGTATATTAAATTGTCATCTTGTTACGTCTTGAAAAATGTTAAGGCCTTGCCATGTCTTGTAAGAATTGATCGACAGATCATGACTTACGTTATTTACAACAATGTGTAATATAATTAATTATATATGTTAATTTTCTTAAAAGGACCGATTCGGTTTTTGAAATATTGATACCCAAACCTATTAAGAGGGTGTTTGGCAAAGCTTATAAAAGTGATTTTTTAACTTATTATCGTTATAAGTTAAAAATAGCGTTTGGATAATTTTTTTTTAAATAGCTTATAGTTGTTGGAAACCTTTAATAAATCACATTTTAATAAGTAACTTACTCCTTAATTATCAAAACTGCTTATTATTTCACCATTCAAAAAATTGACAAATATACCATTTCCTTAAACGTTACATCAGACTCAAATAACCATACGCCTACAACATATGTTGCTCTCGATTTGCCTCCTCAAGTCGTCCCATGTGAAGCACCATCGTTAGCCATCTCCTCCTCACTGGTCGGAGATCGTCACAGCCCACAGCAGCACCGACTACCTTCGACCCCATAGAGGTTCGTGTTTATGCATTCGTTTTTTCCCCTTGCTTTTTCCCCTTGCTGTCGATTTTTTTTTCTACTATAGATGTTCATTCCTTTCCCCTCGTCTTTTGCTATATGATAGAATCGGATCTCAAAAAATCGTGGCTTGTTTTCGCTAATGTCGATTTTTTATGTGATTTCATTTCCTTTTGTTCCCCAGCACATACAATGTTATCAATCTTTTGGCTTTTGATGTAAATGATAGAAGATGTATATCAATGGAGTTAACCGAAGCACTTTACAAATTTTTTTTATTGGAAACTTTCTGTTAGAATATGATGTATATTTAAGGATAGAATTTTTTTAGCTGGTTTTTATTTTTTGTGCTGCCATTGCTACTAATTTGAATTGGAACTCAAAAATATGATCTTAATCATGTGTTGCTCTCGATTATTTTGATTTGTGTATGTGTTTGTGTTTCAATTATCAAAGATTTGAAACTCAAAAAATCTTGATTTTTTTTTTGTGACGCTTTGTTTTTTATTTTTGTGCTTCAATTGATACTAATTGGAATCGGAACTCAAAAAAATGAGCTGAATTTTGTGTCGTTGTCGATTTTTTTTTATTTGTGTGTTTTGTGCTTCAATTATCGAGGAAGTCTTTTTCGGTAATTTTATACTTATAGCGTTTTGACATCAAATAAACTTTTTTGACTTTTTTAAAAATTTTATTTTGACACCGTTATAAGTTAATAAATTATAAATAATAAGTTATAAATCAAAAATTAACTTTTTAAATAAGTTTCGCCAAAATAAAAATATACTACGACTTTTCCATCTACACAACATTTATTTTACAAAATATACAATTTTACATTTTATCCCCTAAAAAAAAAACAAAAAAACTAAAACCCTTTCCGAGCAACGAATCAAACAAGCGGTACAATCGACTCTGTTCCCTCCACCCCCATCGGCGCCGTCGCATTTGTCCTCCGTCGCCGCCTCTTTCCCCCGGCGAATTTGTTCACCGTCGCGATTCTTCCCCTGAATACTAGCTTAATACCATGTGCATTACGCATGGCATCCATCTGATTTCACGAACAGCATTGACCATCACCACCATCGTTAACCTCCGGAACTGGCAAACCTAATTTTGGGTTTCGTTGTTGCTGCTTCTTCTCGTTTTAGCAGTTGCTTCTGGTTCTTCTTCTTCAAATCTAAACACCTGCAAGTAAGTATATCGATCACCCGATACTTGTTTGCTTCTTCTCATTCTTGCTACTGTTTCTTCCTCTTCTTCTTTCTTCTTATTCTACGGAAATTCCTGCATAAGTTTGTTGTTGTTGTAATAACTTGGATTAGTCATTGCACGCATTGAATTCTCTGAGGTCTAAAGTCACCTAATCAACCCGATTTTATTTTCATGTCAAAACTCGATTTTATTTTTACAGCCTTTCATAGACAAATTGTGCATTACATTCAGAGCTCTGTATAATTTGTCAAGCTGAACCCACTTGTAGACTCTTTAGCAGGCTTATCCACTTGTGTTTTGTTTGCCATATTACACCTTTGAAGCATGAAATCCACTTATAGCCAGTCACCTAACCTAACTCAATGCGAAACAAAAACCCATCAAGTTTCAATATTTTTATCATTCATATACTTGTAGAACTGTAGCGCTTTATCCCTATTAATACAAAACCGATGAGCTATGGGGTTTAAAAATTGGCCAAAGATGCATATGCGAGTTTTCTGTTTGTTTTGAGAGTCAAAAGTTAAAACCTTTTGCATCATTTTGGGAATTCACTTTTACTCAAATTTACCATTATTGATGTAAAACTTAGCAATCTTTACTTAACTGTTTTAATCGATTTTGACATTGATTCTCTTTCTTTTGTTCAGGGTTTTATATCAAGATTCAAGGACCAAGTTTCTACTTTTAGCTGCAAATCAGTAATGGCTTCAAGGTTTCAGGCAGTGGCACTTGTAGCTTCACCTACATACCCAAATGCAATTTCATGGTCAAATGAAAACTTAGTTGCAGTTGCCTCTGGACACTTAGTCACTATCTTGGTAAATTTCTTCATTAACATGACATTTTCATCATAATTTAACACCTTATAATCTTACTTTACAAATCTTTTATCATTTTTAGAATCCTGCTATGCCATCTGGACCTAAAGGTTTAATCACAATCCCCACCAGCAAACCTTTTTCATTTGGTGTTATAGAAAGAAAAGGTGCTTGTGATTTGTTCATTATGTTTTATTTATTAATTATTAACTATAATTATTACTTTGATCATAATCTTTTTAACTTTCACAGATTTGCTCTCTGGTTGTATGTTGCCTATTTGTTTGTCTCGTGACATTCGCCCTTGTGTAAGATCAATATCTTGGTCTCCACTTGGATTAGCTCCAAATTCTGGGTATGAATTTTGATCCATAATCACTACATAAAAGGTGACTTAATTTATTTATTTATTTTAAATAAAACTTTTACAAATTTTTACTTGTGGATAGGTGTTTGCTTGCTGTTTGCACAACTGAAGGTGTAGTCAAAGTTTACCACTCCCCATTTCGTGAATTTTCTTCAGAATGGGTAGAGGTATGCACTTATTACCTATAATAACTTATTATAAATTTATATTACTTTTAATAGTTTCATGTTTTTGTTTGTAGGTTCTTGATGTATCTGAAATGTTACATTCTTATTTTGAAAAAATCAGATATGGTGAGTCTGATTCTGATATTCCATTTTTAGAATACAATGATGATATGCCAATATCTAAACTATTAATCAGAATCAAAGACAAAAGACAAAATTTACTAGAATACCATAAACGCCCTTCCATAAGTGCACAACAGTATGCTTCTCGTAGTGCAATGCTTTCATCTCTTGTGGTTTCATGGTCTCCTATGTTCCATGGTGACACCTCATCAAAGGGATGCTCTATACTTGCCATTGGGGGTAAAAGTGGAAATATCTCATTTTGGAGAGTCCATGAACCACAATGCTACTCCATCACACAACGAAGCAAGCCACCTGGCGCTTTGCTGATTGGATTAATCCAAGCACATGATTCTTGGATTACTGCAATCAGTTGGTCAAAGTTTGACTCTCAGCTTCTTTTATCTACAGGATCTTCTGATGGGAGGTGAGTTGGCATTTTATTTTTATATTAAAAAAAAAAAATTCAAGATTTATTTATTTATTTTTTGAAATTTCAGTGTGAAAATTTGGCGGGGATATACTGATGACCTGGCGAAGTCAACTGAAGATGGTGATGCTGCATTTTCATTGTTGAAAGATGTTGGTATTTTTTTGAGCTATAATAATAATAGACTTTTATGAGCACCATTTAATATTTTATTTTTGAAATTAAGTAGGTTATAAAGGTTGGATTGGGCCCCACATCTGTACTTTCACTAATTGTTCCGGAAGCTTCTCCACAAAAGATACTCCTAGCTGTTGGGAAGGGTTCTGGATCTTTACAAGTATGGATTTATGACACTTTGATTCACAAATTTGATGGTATTGCTCCACTTTCTGGCCATGACCAAATTGTAAGCATTCTTTTTAACTCTTTTTTTTTTTTTTTAATATAATTATTACATTATGATTTTATTTTTTATTTTTTATTTTTCTTTTCAGGTTACGGGTTTGGCTTGGGCTTATGATGGACACTGCTTGTACAGTTGTAGCCAGGTACTTGATTGGATTATGAGTAAACTATATAAAATATGATATTTAATTGTTAAATTCTTTTTTATTTTCCTTATTTTTCACAGGATAATTCTTTGAATAGCTGGATCATAAAAGGAGATTCCCTCCATAGAGTCTCTTTACCTCCAAATATTCTTGGTGTTAAGACCTTCACAGATGTATGATTATTTATAGTACTTTTTTTTTGTCCCAAAATCATATAAAAAGAAACGAAATGGTTTTGAGTTGACTATTAGTCAAATATATTGACTAGACCTTAAATCTTTTGACAGGTTCCTAATGTGTCTGATGCATGTTTTGGCATAGCAGTATCCCCTGCTAATCTTGTGGTTGCTGTGGTATGATATTATGATTCATTCTCCTTAAAATGTGAATCTCAAAAAGAATATAAATTTGTAAAAATCAACACGAAAATTTTCTCAAAAAATTTCAGGTTCGAAGCTTTGATGTGAATCTGTTGAATCCAATGTATGAAGCAAGGTAAGTATATAATATATTCTTCATTCAAGTTTGCATTTTTGATATGAGGTATTTTATATATATATAAAAAAAAACAAAGTAGATCCATTATTATGATAATCTTGCAAAAAAAGAAATATTTTATATCCTACTCAGGTCACAGAAGGCTGCTGTTGAGTTCTTCTGGATTGGTGGACAAAACCTTGGAATTTTAAAAGATGAAGAATCTGATGATGAAAATTTCCCTGGTTTTCCCAATATGGATTTGGTCAACTTCGGTCAAAACATATTATGGTCTTTAAATCAATACGAAAATCTTCACAAGCCTTTGGTTTTATGGGACATGATAGCAGCATTATCAGCTTTCAAAGATTCACAACCCAACTATGTAGAACAAATACTAGTCAAATGGCTGATCTCAAATCTTAAATTTGAGTGGGGCCCACCTGAAATCATTTTGCCACGTGTCAATACACATCTCTCAAACTTAACCTCACGCCAGTTGCATCTGCTCAATGTTATGAACAGACATGTGCTTTTAAGAGAAACAGAGTTAGATAACAACAATGGTGAACAAGACTTGAAATTTTGGATAAAGATTCTTGAAATGAGTGAAAAAGAACTTCGAGAAAGACTTGTTGGTTGTAGCTTTTCAGCCACAGTTAAAGGGTATAATGGTAATTTACATCCGGTTGGATTGGCACAGATGAAATCATGGGTTGCTAATAATGAACGTGTAGTTAAAGATTATGTCAAGCTCCTTGCTTCTAAAGTTAAAAAGATTGAGAAAAGGTATAATACTAAAATGTCATAGATTTATATAAAGAAATAAATTTAAATTCTATTTTACAATTTCTTTTATTGCATTTTGTAGATATGTAGGAGAAGAGGAATGTAGCTACTGTTCATCATCAGTTCCATTTGAGGATACAGAAGTTGGATTTTGCAAAGTTGAGAATCATAAACTTGCAAGATGTGCAGTTTCCATGGTTGTGTGCCCTTTAACTCCATTATGGTTTTGTGTTTCGTGTAAAAGATGGGTATCAAATTTTGCCCCTGAGAGTCTTTTTAAGTTGACCAGATACCCTCCAACCGTTGACTTTGAGAAAAGGTGTTTGACTTTTCAAAATGGGGAAATATTGTTGAAGCCACTTTGTCCATTTTGTGGGGTATTGCTGCAAAGATTGCAGCCTGAGTTTCTTCTATCAACAACATCTGTATAGATCACTAAGGAATTACGATTTTAGGACATTATACTTTAGAAAATCTATCCAATTAGAACAATGAGTATTTTGTTTTGTATGTAGATGTAGATAATACTTCTATAATTGGTAGATTTTTAAATAAACAAATCAATTAAGGTAGGATTTTATATTAAAAAGAGTTAATCGCAAGAAATAGCAATCTATTTTTTTTTTGTTTGGTTTCAAAATCTAACAAATGAATTGAAATGTAATTTATGTAAAATGATTAATGTAGCTTTTATTGATTATATTTGTAATTTGTTGTTTGTTATATAAAAATGACAAAATTGCCATCTACTACTTTAAAAAAATTATGAAGCCATAGTTTTTAAACTCTTTTGATAAAAATCCATTGTGTTTGACATTTTCTTTTTCAAAGTTAAATCTTACTATTTCTTTTATGAAGACAACCATCATTATTAGTTAATGACCAAACTAATTAATTAGAATTTTATTGGAATAAATACCAAATAATTTGCAATGTTCAAGTGGAAACCATTAGTTAGAGATTTTGACTTTAATATAAAACAAAATTGATGATGGGTTAGTGCTCAAGTATGTTTTCATTTTTCAAACATATTTTCATACAAACAAATGTTAATCTTGTTATTGTTAAAAATATAACGATGTTTTCTATTTTTTTTTTTTATCAATTCAATTTCTCTAATAAAATAATATTTCCAGTTACTATCGTCACCATTTACATGTCTAACAATGTTCGAATCCGTAGTCTATTATTAAATAAGAAAAAAAAACATAACATTTACTATATATCTCTTCAATATATTATACCAACTCATAAAGAAAACGCCACCACAAGAATTCTAATAAAACATTAGCATTTTATATAACTAAAAAAATAAAGTTGAAATATAATGGTTAAACAATTGTTAAATGGTCGTCATAGAAAATTATTAAATGAAACTGAAATATAATAATTAAACTAACAACCACTAAAGTTAATATCACATATTAATTAACCAATCTACTATAATCTACTATAATAAATGAATGTTTTTTTGCTACATGTTTTTTTCTCCTTCATTTACACACATGTCATTTTCTAGATTTTTTTAAATTTTTTATTTTTCACTTGTCATTTTATTGTATTTTTCATTTTATTAAATTAAAATTCCACATTTAATTTAATTTAATTTGTAGGGTCGTTAACATTTAATTGCAAAATTGATATCATAAATCGTAAGGGCCAAAGTGCCATTATTTATAATTTGAGGGTTCGTTACGATGCTTCTAGATTGAAGCTAAAGACACCTCTCAGGTAAAACGAAAAGAAACAAAGCCCTAGAATCTATAGGAGAAAGCTTCCAGCGTGAAGAAGGTATTAAGAGGGTGTTCCAGCGCCCACACACACAACTACCGGCGAGCTTGGACCTTCGACCAACAGGTTCCGTTTGCTTTCGTTCATCCTTTTTTTGTTCTGCTATATCGAGTTTCGACCCCAACAGGGGTTTTTCTTCTCGATTCTTCTTTCTTCAGTTTGCCATACGATTCTGTTCTTCAACTGTATAAATCTGTTCTTTATTCCTGCATTCTATAAGTCTGTGAATTGGTGTTGTGGTTGTTTGGAATTGATACCGTGAATGTGATCTGTATCATTCTTTTTTTCCCTCTTTGTTGTTCTCATTTGTTATTCAATTAGAATGCAATTTCAGATTGAAATTCGTTTGTGATGAAAACGAAGCGCCAGGATTTGGAGAACACTACTGACAGTGAAGAACAACACTTGAAGAAGCAGAAATTAACCGAAGTATCTTCTCCATCGCCACCTCAACTTGGATTTGATAACGCTCTGCTTCCGCTTGCAACATACGAAGACGAGGATGACGAAGATGATGAGCGTGATGATAAGAAAGTTGAGGAAAACGGTCATAATAACCACGAGGAAGAGGAGGAAGACGACGAGGAAGAGGAGAATAATAATGGATTTGGTATAGGGAGGCGTAATAGGGCAATTGAAATCCGTAGAGACTGTCCCTACCTTGATACCGTTAATCGCCAGGTATTTACTTAATCTATTCCGCTTTCCGCTTGTCCCTTCTCATGGTAATTTGTGCTCCATTAGAGTTTTATGGAGGATTTGGGGTTCGTATTTGGTTTTGTGACTAGCCAATGTTTGGGAATAAGTTATCTGCGGCATTTAGGTTTATCAATAGAGTTATCTTCTTCATATGTGCAGCATTTTGCTTCTGTGGCATTTAGATTTATCAAATTGTAGGTCTATACAACTATACAAGGCAATGGTATGAATAATTCGATATGGTTAAATTATATATGCAGGGTAGACATCAGTATCATGACTCATGAGAGTACTTTAGTGGTAGATATGGTTAAAAATGTTTATGAATCAAAACTCTATTCATGTCATGTATTTGCATCAGAAATCAGAATGTTTATATATTGAAATGAACAGACAATCTGTCCTATTGATTATGTGTTAGAAGGCGACTAAGTCTCCTACAAAAACTGAAATTGATATCTTTTCATTGAGGTACACAAAAAGCACTATAGCTGGCTCAATTTTTGGATAAACTGTCAATAGTTTTTTCTCAATACAAGCGTTCAAGTTTCAGTAAAAACAATCTGACACAAAGGATGTTAATCAATTTAACACTTATCAACGATTAAGCTATTCAATTTGATGCAATTTGATAGACAAGACACACATGATGTGATTGTGATTGTGATAGTATAAGTATGTCATTAATCATCATCCACCTGGTTGTTATCTTGCAGGTTTTGGATTTTGACTTTGAAAAGTTCTGTTCAGTGTCTTTATCAAATTTAAATGTGTACGCATGTTTGGTATGTGGTAAATACTTCCAAGGAAGAGGGCAAAAGTCACATGCATATACTCATAGTCTTGAAGCAGGTCACCATGTCTACATTAATCTCAGAACAGAAAAAGTTTATTGTTTGCCTGATGGTTATGAAATCAATGACCCTTCACTTGATGATATTCGCCATGTCCTCAACCCCAGGTTCATTTTATATATTATTTTATTATTATTTCATTTCCATTTAATCAACATACTTATGAATTATGATCTTGAAATGATTATGGTGTCACAGGTTTAGCAGAGATCAGGTTTTGCAACTTGATAGAAACAGACAATGGTCAAGGGCGCTTGATGGATCTGATTATCTCCCTGGAATGGTAATTATTCTGAATAACCACCACTGTTATCTAGGGTAAATTGCAGTTCTGAACTTCTAATTTTATGTTGTGATTATTTATTTAGGTTGGGCTTAATAATATTAAAGAGACTGATTTTGTAAACGTGACAATTCAATCTTTAATGCGAGTGACACCCTTAAGAAACTTCTTCCTCATCCCTGAAAATTACATCAACAGTAGATCTGTTCTTGTTCATCGTTTTGGTGAGCTAACAAGGAAGATATGGCATGCAAGAAACTTCAAAGGACAGGTTTAAACACATCCACAGATTTATAACTTCCATTTATGTCCCATAAGTATAGCTTTTTCAATTTTGGTCCCAAAAAGGTTTTTCTTGCAAAATTTGGTCCCAAAAAGGTTTCTCTTTGAATACGGATCAAAAACATTGCAAGAACCTCAAATAAGGACCAGGTTTGCAAAGTAAGCTATACTCAGGGACCAAAAGTGTAATTTACTCTTTTTATTTATTAATACTTTTTTATTTATTTAGGTGAGTCCTCATGAATTTTTGCAAGCGGTTATGAAAGCGAGTAAAAAACGTTTCCGTATAGGGGCACAATCCGATCCGGTTGAATTCATGTCATGGCTTCTCAATACCCTTCACACAGACCTTAAAAGTCCAAAAACCAAAAAAAGCATTATTCATCAATGTTTTCAGGTAACAAACACTTGTTCTCAAAAATTCAAACTCCATCATTTATTTATTTATAATTCAAATAACAATATATATATTTTCCTAGGGTGAATTAGAAGTCGTGAAAGAAATCCATGTCAAAGATGAAAGCAATAATATGAATATCGTATCCGAGAAAAGTAGAATGCCATTTTTAATGCTGGGTCTCGATCTACCCCCACCTCCACTTTTCAAAGACGTGATGGAAAAAAACATTATTCCTCAGGTTCATGGTCTATTTAATTTAAATTGGTCGGTACATTTTGTTGACTTTTTTGAGTTATTAAAATTTTCAGGTTCCACTTTTTAATATACTGAAGAAATTCGATGGGGAATCTGTTACGGAAGTTGTGCGACCTCGTATAGCCAGGATGAAATATCGTGTGACGCGACTTCCACAGTATCTTATCCTACACATGCGGCGCTTTACAAAAAATAATTTCTTTGTGGAGAAAAACCCAACACTTGGTGAGATATATATATATATATATATATATATATATATATATATATATATATATATATATATATATATATATATATATATATATATATATATATATATATATATATATATATTTTAGTCATAATAGCAAATTTCAGTTTGGTTATTTATATCAATATCTATTGTACTACTGTCAGTTAATTTCCCTGTGAAGAATTTGGAGCTGAAGGATTATATACCTTTACCTGCTGTGAAAGAGGAAGAAAGTCAAAGACTGCGGTCAAAGTATGATTTAATTGCAAACATTGTTCATGATGGGAAACCGGGTGAAGGTGCTTATAGGGTGTTTGTACAACGCAAGTCCGAAGAGCTATGGTAGATTGACTTTTTATTTTATTTTATTTATGAGTTTCTTTTCTTTTTATTTTGATTTATTAATATTTATGTTTTTTTTGTTTTTTAAAGGTATGAGATGCAGGATCTTCATGTGGCGGAAACTCTTCCACAAATGGTGGCTCTTTCGGAGGCTTACATGCAGATATACGAACAGCAACAGCTGCCACATCAGCAAATGCAGTGATGCTTGGTACTTGGATTATTATTATTACTTAACTTGTTTTTTTGTTAGGTAAGACTAGAAGTATATGTGATGATTTTTGTAGCCTAAGATTTTGCATTCAACTATATGACTAAATTTACAAGATTTGTGTTTAAAACGTATAATACTAAATATCTACTTTATTCTAGTATTTTTTTTTTACCACAAGGCACGTGTCACATGAATGTAACAAACAACAAACACTTTTATTTTATTTCAACACCTAGGCTAGGATCCTCTTGTCCAATACTTTGAATTATTTTGTGAAAATATCATTGAGCAGAGGCAGCGGAGTTGGATTTGAAAAATGCACTAAAATGGAATTTAAAAATTTAAAATAGTGAAGTAGGATTGGAGATGAATCCATTTTACTTTTGTATTTTTTAAAATGTAGTTTCAACATTGCCCTTTTAAGTTAACTCTTTTTTTTTTCTTCTACAAATAACTTTATCTACATATTTGTAGGGCCACTCTTAGTATCATAAAATTGGCTCCAAAAAGAAAAATAATTAGTAGCTTATTTTTTGATGCAACAAACAACTACAATATATTATTAGTAACTATTGTTTAAATGTTCATGTTCATTTTATTTTAAGAGAAATCTAATATCCTTTTGCTTTTTTTCTTTTTTATTATCTTCCTACACATTTAAGATTGTGATACTTATCATATTTAATAAAATTTTATTACATTTTATATCATCTAAATCATATGAAGATATACAGCAAAAAATCTCTTATTTTATTATGTAAGCGTTTGTATTGACAAATACATATATTTGGTGTGTTAGGAGACCGTTGGTCCAAATTTAGAAAGGGCAACTCAAGTGGGTCAAAGTTGAAAGAAGTGACCAGTGGCAGTGGGGTTTTCATTTTTAATGCCTGACACGTTTTTTTTCATTTACATCTTCTTCAAATCGGCATTTATTTTGAATTAAGTTGATTTGCTTTTTATTTCATGCACAAATAGAATAATTACGAAAAACAAAAAACTTAAATCTAATTTTCAACTTTTACGTCAACCTTGAACTTTTTAAGTATACAACGGTGCCTTTTGAAGTTTTGTTTCCCAAGTATTTCATAAACCATATAATATACAACATTATGTCACTTTTAAATACTACTAAAAATCTTTATGCGACTTGTTTCAAATACAAACACTATTATATTATAGAGTATTATTCTTCGTTTTTAATCCTTAACATATTTCTATAGTAATTAATCAAATTTCTTTTTATCAAAGGAAATAGAAATGAAAGTTATGTTCCATATATTTGTCGGCAAGCATCACTTTATAATAGTAACTACAAGTGCTAATAATAATAATAATAATAATAATAATAATATTTTTTATCTAAAGGAAATAAATGAAACCCCAAAAGATTCGTGTTCAGTGTCGTTTGTGAAAAAAAAAATTAGTTTTTTACGATATGGCACACGAAGATTTTGTGGTTAAAAATAGATAGATATATATATATATATATATATATATATATATATATATATATATATATATATATATATATATATATATATATATATATATTGCGATTATCACATAAGATTTTTTATACTATATGATACGTTTGTGGTAAATAATTTTGGGGGACAAACTGAAACATACATCATCAGATTTTTGATATTTTGTTTCTTTTTCGTTTACATCTTTTTCCATCACTTCATTCCATTTGTATTTATCATGTACCTATTGAGTTTAGAATCAAAACCATCTCGAAACATGCATACCCTTCTATATATATATGCATAATTTATTCCACATCAAAATTTATTATGTCTTCTAATAAATAGAATATAACAACTAAATTTGACCAAGTGTTATATGTTATATCTACCCATTTCTCACAACAACATCAAACTTCAATTCAAGAACTACCACCATGGAATTCCAAGAAGATATCAAGAATCTTATGAAGGTATCTCTTTTAGCATCAATTTCTCTTGGTTATTGCTACTTTGTGGGTAAACTCATCCCAAAAGGTTTTCCAAGACTCTTAACAATCTTTCCTGTCATTCTATTTTTTCTTTCCATTCCACTCTTGTTTAATTCCGTTCATCTCATAGGGGCACTTTCTTTATGCATCTCTTGGCTTGCTAATTTTAAACTCATCCTTTTTGCCTTTGAAATAGGACCCCTTTCCGCCCCTTCCATTCCCCTCTCCCGATTCCTTTCCCTCGCTTGTTTTCCCATCGAAAAGAGCATTCCAAGGAAAAACCTTACCCATAAATCCCCTTATAACTATGGAATTAAAGCTCTCCTTCTTGCAATTTTCCTTAAGGTCTATCATGATCATGGGGATCATATACACCCCATGATCGCTTGGTTCTTCTTTTCGTTTTCAGTCTACTTCTTTTTAGACCTCCTATTGACTATCAGTTCCATAGTAATGGAATTCTTACTAGGGGTCAAACTTGACCCCCAGTTCGATGAGCCTTATCTGTCCACTTCCCTCCAAGATTTTTGGGGCAGGAGGTGGAATGTCATGGTCAACCGAATTCTCTATCCAACCATTTACAATCCAGTCCGAACACTGTCAGCTCGGGCCATCGGTCATATATGGGCCCCAATACCTGCAATCTTGATAACATTTGCAGTCTCGGGTCTTATGCATGAACTTATTTTCTTTTACTTCACTCGAGAAAGGCCAACATGGGATACCATGCTTTTCTTTTGTCTACATGGAGTCTCGTTGGTTATGGAGACAACAATCAAGAAATTTGTTAATGTTAAATGGAGTTTACCCCGCCACATCACCGCCCCATTGGTGGTTGCATTCGTGTTGGTGACATCTTATTGGTTGTTCTTTCCTGAACTCCGACGATGTAAAATTGCTGAAAGAGCATTTGAAGATTACGAGGCTATAGCGAAGATGGTAACTTTTGTTGTATGATGTACAAATAGTTATAAAAGATATTTTGAGTTATGGCTTTTTTTTTTTTTAATAAAATTGTACATGAAGCATTAGTGCTTTTGTGGCCACGGAAATTTTGCGGCATTTGGTATTTTCTAGAAAGTACAACTTGGAAACGTTTAGAGCTATCGTCATAATGGTCCCTCAGAGTTATTAATATCGTTAAGTTTTGAGCTCTTAAATTTGCAGGTAAACGTCAACGTTCATATAAATTTGTACTGGTCTTCTATATCTTTCTTAGAGCATTTATATTGTTTATTTTCGTAGAGTTTATTTATTTTGTCACGTTATAGTTTTACCAAGAGGATTTTACCTTTAGAAATTACTTTTAATGCATAAGGTTTTTATAAAGTTTTTTTTTCAACAATCAAATACTTATATTCAATTTGCAACATTTTATAAGCTCTCCCTCTTAAGTTTTGTATTAAAACAAAAATTATATTAATTGGTATTATTATTATAATTTTAGTAGTTATAAAAATTAAAAACTATAAAAATATTCATATTAGTTTTAATATGTATCAGATTAGATTAATTCGGTATACAAACTTCTCAAAAGATTTTTAATTGTGCATAATACATGGACATATGCATAGTATATGGTTCGTAAGATAAAACTTTTATTTTGATTTATATTGATTTTATTTTTTCGAACTATATTAATTTGATTAATACATTAACCTTCTTTATAATTTTATTTAATATTTAACTAGTAAACACGCTTGCACATTGCCGTGGATTTCTATGTGTTTGCTAAATCATACACATTTTACACAGTTTAAACTTTAAGATGTCAAAGCAACAAAATTTGGATTTTCTGAATGAAATACAGTTAGATGAATAACATCAGCACACTAGTACACTGACAAAAGACATCAAATTTGAGAAACCACAAGGAATCACATTAGTCACAACATACATTGCATAATTCTTTACTAATAAAGATTCTTAATATACCTAAAACATGTATAGTTTGACATAAATTATAGACATTCTTTGATTTACTTAGCTGTAATGTCCTGTTACACTATAAACCGTCTCAGGTACATAGTCTAGGAGCAAATTTAGATAAAGTTCGTCTTTGCCTGTTGTTGAAAAGGAGCAATGTTTGAAGTTTGAACATCTCAAAGGATTCATGTCATCATCATCCAAAGTATGACGACTTAGAAATGTTTTGAGTCAAATCGTGCATATTAAAATGTATATATGATTTAGCAATTAGGAGTGCCAATAAAAATAATGTTATTAGTATTTAAAAAGTCAAAATTAACTTACACAATCACCTTCTCAATCTGGCATTTCCACTTCTCCGGTATGCATATTACACAAAATCTTATTTGTACATTGTTTTCTTTCTTTGTACTAGGATCCAACATGTTTTAATAGTAGTTTTCAATGCGACATGCTCTTACACCCACAAAAGCTCGCCAAAACTACAATAAATATGATGTCTTCTGAACAAATAGAACAATAACAACCTACTTTTTTTTTCTATGAAAGCATTGTAGTTGAAAAATAAATCTAATTAAAGAAGTCATCCAATTTACAAAGCATTTCACTGCTCTAATTGAAAATGATATATATATATATATATATATATATATATATATATATATATATATATATATATATATATATATATATATATATATATATTCTTTTTTATTTTATAGGGCTCTAGAGCTATACGGACTTGAACTATAGACTTTTTTCGGTAACACAAATCAAATATGATATTTTTACTATTTATTTAAAACATATATGAAGTTTTCTCTTATAATTTTATAATAATAATAATAATAATAATAATAATTTTATCAAAGCAATAAATGAAGACGCAAAAGATTCACGGCCTTAGTTTACAATTGAAATTTTAATTTTCTACGATATGGGAAAGTATAATCATTATTTACTAACCACACGAATATTTGTGGTTAAAAATAATCATTTTTAATCAGATGAGATATTTTTGTGAGAGTACAAAACAAATATGGTGAATACTTTTGGGGGACAAACAACATCAGAGTTTGATATTTTGTTTCTTTTTTATTTCCATCTTTTTCTATCATTTTATTTCCTTTGTCTTTATCACGGATTTGTTGACTTCATAATCGAAACCAGCTCGAAATATGCATACCCTTCTATATATATGCATAATTTATTCAATATCAAAATTTATTATCTTATATGTAGGATATAACAATTAAATTTGACCAAGTGTTATGACATATCTACCCATTTCTCACCAACCTCAAACTTCAATTCAAGAACTACCACCATGGAATTCCAAGAAGATATCAAGAATCTTGTGAAGGTGTCTCTTTTAGCATCAATCTCTCTTGGTTATTGCTACTACGTGGGGAAAATCATTCCAAAAGGTTTTCCAAGACTCTTAACAATCTTTCCTGTCATTCTATTTTTTCTTTCCATTCCACTCTTGTTTAATTCCGTTCATCTCATAGGGCCACTTTCTTTATGCATCTCTTGGCTTGCTAATTTTAAACTCATCCTTTTCGCCTTTGAAACAGGACCCCTTTCCTCCCCTTCTATTCCCATCTTCCGATTCCTTTCCCTCGCTTGTTTTCCCATTGGAAAGAGCATTCCAGGGAAAAACCCAACCCATAGATCTCCTCTTAACTATGGAATTAAAGCTCTCCTTCTTATGACTTTCCTTAAGGTCTATCATGATCATGGTGATCATATGAACCCCATGATCGCTTGGATCTTCTTTGCGTTCTCACTCTACTTCTTTTTAGACCTCCTAATGACTATCAGTTCCATAGTAATGGAATTCTTACTAGGGGTTAAACTTGACCCCCAGTTCGATGAACCTTATCTGTCCACTTCCCTCCAAGATTTTTGGGGCAGGAGGTGGAATGTCATGGTCAACCGAATTCTCCATCCAACCATTTACAATCCAGTTCGTACAATGTCAGCTCGGGCCATCGGTCATATGTGGGCCCCAATACCAGCAATATTGACCACATTTGCAGTCTCGGGTCTTATGCATGAACTTATTTTCTTTTATTTCACACGAGATTGGCCAACGTGGGATACCATGCTTTTCTTTTGTCTACATGGAGTCTCGTTGGTTATGGAGACAACAATCAAGAAATTTGTTAATGTTAAATGGAGTTTACCCCGCCACATCACCGCCCCATTGGTGGTTGCATTTGTGTTGGTGACATCTTATTGGTTGTTTTTTCCTGAACTTCGACGATGTAAACTTGTTGAAAGAGCATTTGAAGACTACGGGGCAATAGCGAAGATAGTAACTTTTGTTGTATGATGTACAAATAATTATAAAACATATTTTGAGCTGTGGTTTAGAACTTTAGATTATAATAAAATTGTAAATGAATCATTTTTTGCTTTTGTGGCCACAAAAATTTGTGTGGCATTCGATATTTTGACTATTTTCTAGAATACAATCGGGACCCTCAATATTTAGAAATTCGAACCATCGTCGTCATAATGCTCGCTCGAGTTATAAATATTGTTATTTTTGACATTTATGATGTACGCTATTAAATTTGCAATTGTTTGCCAAAAACATTTTTTTGCCACCTTTGTCCGCGGGTAGTCATATATTTTGCTTGAAACCTGTTTATTTATTAGAAACCACAAACGTCAAAACGCCATTTTTTTTTTCTAGAAGAGTTTAAAAATCACTTTAAATTAAATGTATTTATAGTGATAATAAAAATAAAAAAGATGGCTCCTAGTAGAGGTAAAAAAAAAAAAGATCTCTCCTTGTTCATTTCTTAAAGGGAAATGTATTTATAGTGATGATAAAAATAAAAATTTGATAACCGGTGGAAAAATGATTATTACAGCTTTTAAATAATATATCATAGCTTCTTCCTTTTTGTCATAAGTTTAATATAAATTCAGATTTCTTCTTGTTTTAACAAAAAGATTTATATCATAAGATTTCTTATGTTGTAACTAAAAACAATATATTCTTTTTCTATTATATTGAGGTAAACATGAGAAGAAGTTATACATTGATATATAAATCGGCAAATAAAAAGAATATGATACATATGAAATAAAGAATTGAGGTTTACAGTAAAAGAGATGTATATCATCTTTTTTGAAATTGGCTGACATGACAGTTCATATATATATATATATATATATATATATATATATATATATATATATATATATATATATATATATATATATATATATATATATATATATATATATATATATATATATATTACAGAAATATACATAAACAAATGTTTGTTTTTCAATTTTTTCTAATAAATGTAAATGTTATTTATTTCAAATGATTATAATATTTTGAAAGAGACATTATTTAGTAAGATCGTTCATTCTTAATGAGTTTGAGAGGTTGACGATGGGAACAAAATGAGTGGGGATTAAATTTTCTTAAATAGATTAGGATTAAGGTTAAGATAGTGACCATAAGTATCGGGGATTGAAGATCAACATTGTTGTTTTATGATCCAAACACGTGGCTAAAAATTGTCATGCTAAAAGCGTAATGTTTCATCTGGAGGCAAAGCTTGGAAGAATTAATTCATGTTGCAGACTATTGAAAAAAAGGAGTTTAATTCTCAACGACTAACTGTGTTACTTATGTTAGTTTATACAGATAAAGAGAGTATCGACCATGTCTTTGTTAGGTGCTACTGTGCTAGATTGCATAAACGACACTTGAATGGATCCTTAGACAAGGTGACGGTGTTTTCATTTTCTTTATTTGTAATTTGTAGTTGTAAACCTTGTTTTTTTTTCTCCCTCGACCCTCGTATAGGAAACTAGTTGCGTGGCTTTTAATGATATTCGTCATTTCTAAAATACAATAAATACAATAAATAAATAAATAAATCGCCAGCCAAATAATAAGATGAGGGGCATGTTTTGGTGGTTCTATTTTATTTTTGATTTTTTAATTATATTGACTTAAAGGAAAAAGATACAATAAGTAGAAACTCTAAGGAAATAGTACCGCAATAAAATCTAAAACTTATGGGCATAATCATTAGGGGAAAAAAAATTATAATGTGAGTGTGAGCGCAAAGTTTCGGCTAGTTCATAGAATTTCAATTGATGTCCTGAGGTTCAAGGCTCGTTGAAGTCACATGTGGTAATTTATATGAGTAATTAGTTCGCCGTTCCAAAAATAAAAATTATATTTTGTAAATTGGTTAATGACAAATAAATAAAAATTAGAGTTGTAACTTTAAAAAAAGAAAATCAGATTTTGAAATTTTTTAATAATAATAACTTGTTTTGTAACAAAAATATGATTATTTATTAAAAAAAATATTCGCTTTGATAAACGCCCTTGTTTGAAAATTGTTTCATTTTACAAAACAAATAACTTGTGGCTACAGATGCCCTTGTTTATTTTCCTCGAAGCTACAAAAAAGGGAAACTTTTGTCGTTTCATAATTACTTTACGAGAAATTAGGTCCCTACAAAATGCAAATATCTTTCGAAAATGATTCATCAAGAATTCATGTCGACGTTAAATCATTTCCCTTAAAAAAAACAAAAACATGTGAAGATGAGTTTTCATCACAAAATGTAGCTCCAGCCCAATAGATGTAAAAATTGGTTGATGGCCTAAGTCCCACAGCATTTTGGGGCCCGGATTTATATTGGTAGTAGCTCTTTGTGTATATATGTAACTAGATTATAACCCGTGTTGAATGTAGGGAACTCATAAAAAATATAGAAATGTCTATAGATGTTGCATAATAATTATAAAAAAAAATTATTGTTATTAGTATTATTGAAATATGTAGAAGATACATTTAAATTGATAAATATCTATAATTGTTGAATAACTTCTTTGTCTACAATATTTTTTTTTATTAATTGAATGACCTTCATCGTCACATATGGTTTTGATATTGTCATATAAGCATAAGTATTCTAATTAGACGTTCCTTCCATAATAATGTTACTTTATTTAAGCATATATTGACAACCAATATACCGTTTTTTCTCACTGCATTAAATATTGATAACGATTTCATTTATTCATTTAAAGTCATAGAGTATAACTTATGGAATGTGAAATATTATATGGATTTAATTTTAGTATATCATCAATGTAAATTCTTTTCTAAATCATGAATGGTTTATTTTAAATTGATTATGAATATACGTGCTAACTTTTATATTTGTTCTTACTTATTTGGTGTTCGCAAGAACTTTGCATTAGTTTTGACGTAACTTTGAATAATTTTAGTATATCATCAATGTAATTTGGTATATCTTTCAATTATATGAAATATCAAATAATGATATTTCATTACTATTGTGATAATTTAATTTGTATATTGCATTTTTACTAATCTTAACTATCTTATTTTTTTTTTCTAATAACCGTAATGCTTTTACTAATTGTAATTACAAATTTCTTAATATCTTATACTTTTTATCTTACTTTATAATTTTTCATAACTATACTATTATTAAGATTGATTGTCTTAATAGTTTTTTTTCAGTCTATTCAATTTTATATTTCATTGTACAACATTATCGTTCGTATGTATTCTGAAATTTCATTTAAAAATGTTTAAACTCATGTAATAATTATGGAATATATATCTTGTTTGAATCAACATTACTTCCTTCACTAAATTAAATTTCTCATTAAACGGATATATTTTGGAAAGTAATAATTATAATGAGGCAACATTATCTAAGACATAAATGTTTGATATACTTTGGAGGGAAAATATCGGGATCATTAAAAAAAATTATATAAAGAAAAAACAAATTTAAATTGGGTGAAATTAATTATGGATGAAAATACCAACGAAAATTATTTTGGAAGGAATTGTATTTTGTAAAGTACAATACTATGACAAAATTCGAAATATATATTGTTGTGTAAATTTATAAATTTTATTGTTACTATATAAAAATAAAACAAAATAGGTTGGTATGTTAAACAAAAAAAATAATTTTAATGAACGTATTTAACTAAAAAATGGAATTTGAAGATGAAAATTTAAAAGTTAAAAGTATGATGAAATGTGATAAAAAAAGTGTGAAAGATCTCTAACTACAGTTACCAATTTGTTAGTGAGAAGATCATAAGTGGACCCTGATCAACAAATTATTTCCTGTATGACAAAATATGAATTCTATAATTATTGGATTCGAAATGTTTTAAATAATGCTAAAATAAACATGTATATTTAAGTGTAGATAAACATTTAATTTTCATATATATTGAAATGTAGATAAACATGTAATTTTCATGCAAACGACATGTTTTCTGGTATCGTGTAGAAAAATAATTTAGAAAATAAAATGTTTTAAACACATATATTTGACTTAGATCTTGATCAACCAGGTTCATCAACCATTTCTATCTTGAATTTTCAATAATCATTTTTATGGGATTAGTTGACACAACCTGACCAAGAAATTCTTGAACAAAAAAATAAATGGTTGTTGTATTATAGATGTGTAATACAATAAGTATTTACGTGTAGATAAGGTAGAATGTTAAAATCAAATCTAAGCAAATGCAACACGAGTGTCAAGATTCCTGGCTATCAAATCCTGGAAAGTATCAAAATTATAAGGATCCACCATAACAACAAAATCATTTGATAGATACATGAACTTTGGTTGTTTTGTAGAAATTCTTCTTATCCTTATGAATAACCAACATGTAATCTTCTTCATTTCTGGCCATACTAAAACTACTAATTTCCCTTGCAAATTCTTCAACAAGAGGGATTCAAACAAACTAATGAGATTTTTTTATTGTTGCTTGTATTTTAGCGTCATGTAAGTGAAAAAAATTTTGTTAAGCTTAAAATTTTATAAATTAAAAGCAACATAATAATAAAAAGAAAAAATTGTACCTACTCGTTAATTAAAATCATGTCCAAGCTGTTGAACATGTTTGGGTTGTTTTTTTAAGTTTTCTTCCAAAGCAAAAGTACTTGAACACGAATGTTTCAGGTTTCCTTAGATGCATTGATGTCAGCAACCTTTTAAAAGACGATCTTATCACGATTGTTTTGTGTCATGGGTGTAAAATGAAAGAGAAAACAATTATAATTAGAAACAACTTTTATATGAAATAAAAGAGACATATACAATGTATTTATCTATAAAGATGTATGATTCATAAAGAGGTATGAAAGCTATTATAGCCGTCAACAAAATTGTTTCCATACTTAATTTTAAAGGAAGTATAAATAGATTATATATTATTTCCTATTAAATCAACCTAAAAGTATAATAGGATCATACCAAAATATTTTAAAATCATACCAAAATTAACCAGATTCTTATGACATAATAATTAAAAAAAATCATAATCGTCTATAATATATAAAAATAACATTTTCATTATTAGTGTCAATTCCAAATATAGTTAATTTTTGTTTTGTTAAAGGTACATTATATTTTTCTGTTCATTTGAAAAGTTTCAAAAAATAGTTAAGTGATTTCATGTAATTTGTGACAAAGAAAATCGAAATATATGAATACATATATTTGATATATGAACAAAAAAATAATCGAAAAAAATATAAAAAACGAAATAATGTACTAACCTTCTACTGCACAACAACGAAGATTTGAAGCAAAGAATGTCGATAGAAGTTATAAACAATAAGAATGATGTTGTAGAAGAAGGTTTGAAGAAAAACAACGATTGAAAATAAGTGTGAGTCGCAAATTCAATGATGAATCATATATGTATGTGATAACTTGAATCTAATTTTTTGGTATTAATGGTTTCCTAATAAAAATGGATTTTATATTAATGTTTTATTAATATAAACAGATTTATATTAATGGTTGATATTAATGCCTTAATTGAAATGGTTTATGCTTTTAAAGCTGACCATATTAAAACCTTTATAATCGGAAATTCAATATTTTAAAATATGGAAAGATTTTATTGGAATATACACATTCTATTTCAACAGACATAAGTTTATTTTGTTTGACAATTAGAAAGCTTTTATTGGAATTAAATACATTCCATTTGGGGAAGATGATGTCAGCAATTTGATCTAAGGGTAAAAAACATAGGATTAAAATACAATTAAGGACCCGGATTGTTTAAGATGGTGTCATAAGGTTTCTCTTTTAATAATATTTAGAGATTTGAAAGCTTTTATTGGAATGAAATATATTCCATTTGGGGGAGATGATGTCAGCAATTTGATCTAAGGATAAAAAACATAGGATTAAAATACAATCAATGACCCGGATTGTTTAAGATGATGTCATAAGGTTTTTCTTTTAATAATATTTAGAGATTGGAAAGCTTTTATTGAAATTAAATACATTCCATTTGGGGGAGATGATGTCAACAATTTGATCTAAGGGTAAAAAACATAGGATTAAAATACAATCAATGACCCGGATTGTTTAAAATGATGTCATAAAGTTTCTCTTTTAATAATATTTAGAGATATATTTTTGAGAAATTAAATATTTTTTTACTTTTTTATTCTTAATTTTCTTTTTACCTATTTAAGATGATAACAAGTCTACAAATTTAACATTTCAATCAAATTTGAATTAAATTTAATGACACTTGTCACCATCTAAAATAAGTAGGAATATAGTAACAACAAAAAATATGATGATATTTAATTTCTCTATATTTTATCTAAAATGTATGTTAATGTTAAAATAAATAATGTAAATGTTAGTGTTTTTTAATTTGGTTCGGGAGCTAAGTTTTATTTTTTCTATATATAATAATTCTTGTTTCTGAAATATGGTATTATAAAACTCTTTAAAACATAAATTGTTATATACGAAAAAAAATGTTATATACAAATCATTTCTATTTTTTATTGGTTACTAACTATCTTTGCTTTCTTTTTTTTCATAACAATTGATGTTTTTTTTTTTTTTTAATTTAGATGTTTTGGAATTTATCTATATATAATTTTATTTTCTACATAGAAATAGTAATTTTATATTCCATTCAACTGAAAAACAAAACTACCTAGTTCAGATCTTAATAGTATATATATATATATATATATATATATATATATATATATATATATATATATATATATATATATAACTTGTGAGAACCACGATTATAAAATTAATTAAACTTTCATATTAAAAATACAAAAAGATTAATTAATTATTTTAAATAAATTATTACTTAAGAGTTATTTTTTAGTTATATAAAATAATAATCGTTGATTTGAATAAATACGTGAGTTATATCACATTATAATTTGTATTAAGTTTATTTTAATTTTTAATCTAATATTATTAATTTAATATAATTAGAGTGAACAATTTTAAATTTTAAAATGGAGAATCAATTATTAATTTAATGTAATTAAAGTGATAAATTTGAAATTTGAAATTTGAAATTGATAATTAATAGGTTGACAAGTGACATGATAGGTAGCATCTAATATTTATGAGGAGTTCAAATAGTATGACACTTGTCAATAGGAGAATAAATCTATTCATTTATTAGAATAGGAAGAGGAAGATGTTCAAGTATTTTAACTAATTATTGTGTGGATGTAGGAATCAATGTGAGCCAATCATTTCAAAACCTAAATAAGGTAAATTTTTAATATTATCTATTAATTAATTTTAGTAATCAAATTTATTTGTTCAATAATTGTATATTTAAGGATGTTATTTAGACTATTATTCTGTAAGAATATGTATGAATCTATATATGCATTACAATGTTTGAATATATAAGGATAATGTTATATTTCAACTGAAAGTTCAAGAATGTTGTTTTTCTACAAGAAGTTACTTCAATCAAAATATATACTCTATCATAATATATTCTGATATTTTCATAAAATATTGTTCTAACAGAATTGCATTCTAAAAGAATAAAATCGAGTAAAACTAAAAATTATGTTAGAATTAAAAATGAATTAATTAAAAAAAATCAGAATTCAAAATTAAGAGAATCAATATCCCTTAAAATCCGAAAATTTCATTAAGTAAACATGTGTTTCGTAATTTAAACATGTGTCTCCTAATTTAAAGATAGGTAAATCATTACTTAAAATAACTAAAAGCATTGGCTTACATTCTTCCCTACATCCACACAATAATTAATTAGAATACAATAACCTAAGCCTATATATATATATATATATATATATATATATATATATATATATATATATATATATATATATAGAGAGAGAGAGAGAGAGAGAGAGAGAGAGAGGTAGGTTCAAATGTTTCTCACATCTATTGTGTGATAGAATGCACCAATAAGAATTTAGTATTAATTATATGTAAATTAAATGTTGTCCATACTTATAACTTATTTTTATGGAAACTAATAAAATTCATCATTAATGTCAACAATAATATTCTTTCAGAATTAATTCATATCTAGAAGAATGAGAATGTATTCCAACAGAATGAGAGTGTATTCTAGTAGAATGTACTCTCGTTCTTCATATTCCATGCAACTTTATTGTATTTTAAGTGAGTGAGTTCTGAAACAAAATACGAACTCATATATAAAAACCTAGATGTGAATTCATTCTGAAAGAATGTTATTGCTGACGTTAATAACGAATTTAATTAGTTTCCATAAAAAGAGAATTATAATTATGGATATTATTTAATATACATATAATCATGGAAATCATTTAATATTTATATTTATTTAATTAAATGATTATTTAATTTACTAAATTTCTATTGGTATATTCTAGCACACAATAAATGTAAGAACAAAATAACCTAGCTATATATATAATATATATATATATATATATATATATATATATATATATATATATATATATATATATATATATATATATATATATATATATATATACTAGTTTATAACCCGTGGAAACCACGGTTACAAAATTAATTAAATATTCATAGTAAAAAATTCAAAATTATTAATCAATTATTTTATATAAAATTTTAAATACATTATTAATTAAGAGATTTTTTTATTAGTTATGTAAAATTATAATTATTGATTCAAATAAATATGTGGAATTAATTTATCATATATATTAGACTCTTTTTATTTGTGAACTAATGAAAACAGTAATATAAAATTTAAAATTTAAAATAAAGTATAAATAGGTTGACAAGTAACATCACATTAATTAGGAGGTTTAATGAATTTAAAATAGAGAATTAATAGAATGACAAGTGACATCATATTAATTAGGAGTTCTAATATTATGACACTTGACAAAATGACTACTCTTTTATATATATATATACTAGTGGTATAACCGCGCAAAGCAGCGTTGACAAATAGTTTCCTCGGCGATAAGTGTTTTTACGAAAACACAACAGGTAGTGAATAGCTTCTTGTTAGTGAATAGTTCCATTCGTAAACTTGTCATTTTATAAATAACAAACAATTGATTTCATGTCGACAGTTAATTTTCTTTCGGAAACAAGTTGTATTCAAGGCCGGATTTAAGGAGGCAAGGCGTTGAGCCTTACAGGGCCCCGAAAAAAGTAGGTACCAAGATTTAGCCATATTTTCTATTCAATATTTATATAAATAGCAAATCCTTCAAACAAGTGCATGAATATCGTATTGCTCAACCCGTAAGTGCGTCCCAGATTTAATAACTTTCTGCGCATTCACTTCAGGTTCGATTCCCATTATTGGCATTCTTCAAGAAAGTTCCTTTTTAATTGGCCTAAACTTCCCTTTTGAGCTTCCACTAAATTCTTGTTTTTTTTTCATCCACCGAGAAAGATTGCAAGATTCATTAATATAATATTTTATTAAATTATTAAGTAGTTTTTTTTATTAAAAGATTTATTATTTTTATTGAGATTTAATACACCATGCACCCATTTGTTTCACTAATTTATAATGATTTCTAAAAAGATTATGATAGTGACGACTTCTAGTTCTAAACATGGAATCGTTGAATGGTTGAATGAGAAGAGTAGATTTTTGTCACATTTTACTAATGATCTAACTAACCTTTAACATATTTGTTTTATTAAAATATTTATATTTTTAATGAAATTATAGTATAAAATATCCGGTCCAGAACAGTTAGTAGATACTCATTAAAATAGTATGATTTTGTTATGTTTATTGTCATAAAGTTTATCTTCGTTTAAAAAAAATAGTTTATATAATTTAAATCGTTACACGAGGCTTAATGACCTTTTTTTTCCAGCTCGTCCAGAACATTTAAATCCTCAGAACCGACCCGGGTTATATTCCAAAGAAAACGCAACACATAAACAAATAACATTGAGCGTTAAGATATATATCTAACATATGTTGCTATCTTGCATAAATATGGATTTTTTTGGGGGGTTAAAATAGAAGCAAGTGATTTGCTTCATAATTTACATATATAAAAATTATGTTTATAGAGATGTTGTGTATGTATGTGTATGTCCCTATGTGGAGAAGGGAAGGAGGAGACAGCGAATGAGAGGCGTAACACTTAAATTGGAACCAATTTTCTAAACAAAATGTGTACGTATAAAAACTTTTGACATTTGTTTGCGACAAAGCTTTAATGTGAGACATATTATACAAGAAAGTCCATGACTTGTTTGATTAAAAGAAATGATTGCTTTATCTAATAAAATAAAATTGGCTATTATGAAAATAACATAATTTGTTATAGTTTGTAAATTTTCATTTTAAGGGTTTTTTTTTTTTTTTTTTTTTTTTTTTTTTTGGTGTCAATAACCCGTCTTTTTTTTTTTTTTTTTTTTTTTTTTAAATGATTTTAATAAAACTATAAGTTTATTTTGTTTAAATAACAAATTTTACATATTATTTTATTTCGTATGAATTACAAAAATATATATTATATTTTATATTTTTATTCGGATCTAATAAGGTTTTTCTAAGAAAAAATTAAGCATCCTACTTTCCGGAAAAATTAAAACCTTACCATACTATTTTCTAGCAAAACAATATTTTATATCATCCTACTTAAAAAAAACAATAATTTACATAGTTTTTGACACGTTTTGAACCATAAAACATAGCTTTTGACTATTCTTTTTACACAAACCAACATTTTACATCATTTTTGACCTTTTGGAATGTAAAATACATAACAAAAAAAAAGCATCAACTCTTCATCCAAAAAAAAACCACAGTAAACCAAAAAACAAGATTTGAAAAAAAAATAGAGAAAAAAACCTAGACATCACATATAACTTCATTTGGATTTTCGATCTTCTTGCTCCTAGATTTGATGAAACAAACCAAGAACTCAAATTTATTAAAAAATAGATTTGATGAAACAAACCAAGAACTCAAATTAATTAAAAAACACATTCAGGATAAATTACAAAATTTATTACTTGATGCTACAAATGATATCGGTTTCATGAATAAATAATAACTACCTAAAGATGCCTTTTGACATAAGAGATGCTAATGCCTTTAATATCTATCAGGTGTAACACCCGTATATTGGGTTTATTAAAAACAAAAATTTAATATCAATATATAAACATTAAATGTTTTATAAAATAATACTTTAAATAACATAATATAATTTTTTGAAACATTTGCAAAAGAAATTAAATTGTTTGGAGTATTTATGAGAATTTATTATCAAATTTATAAAACCCATTACAACTTTATGAAAATTTATTTTAAAAAAAAAAAAAGAAATCCCTAAAAATGACTAGTGGAAAATAAAAGTTTTAAAACTCTCACAAAATGACAAGTGTCAAAATGAAAGAGAAGATGACATATGACAAAAAAAAAAACTTTCACTTATTAGAAATGATTAATTAATTGGAAAACTAATAGACGTCGTCCTCCACCATCAAACAAATTAAGTTTCAATATATAATTAAATCAATAACATAAACATATATGAAACATAAGTAATTATACTAACTTTTTTGACCCCAATCGTTCATGTATTTTTCTTTTCCCCCAATTTAGTAAACCAAAGAAAAACTAAAATTAAGTGCTAAATTTCCAATTAACTTACCACTTACGTGTCTAGACTCTAGAGGCTTACCAGTATGCATATGTCAATTTATCTTCACTATTCACTATAGCTGTATTGACAATTAGAAGGTTCACGAATCAGTGAGAACATTAAGCTGGGCTAATGTGAGAAGAATCTTGTTAAATGTAAAAGATACCAATGATAATGTCATATATCAATTAAACATGAATATTTTTGGATTGTTTCCAGAACTTTGCATCACTCTTCTTGTAGTAGATCTAAATAAACTTGATGTCCATCTATGATAGCAACTTCTTGGCATTTGAAGTATCATTGATGTCCATCCGTGATAATAACGTTCTTTAAGTTGAATTTAAATTTGAGTCAACTTGTAACGTCCGCGTTTCCAGGCTAGGCATTTTCGTTAATGTAATAGTCTATGTTAACCCTTGTAACTCTTTTTGAAGTATTAATGATGAAATATTTGAGTATTATGTGAATTATGTGTATTTGTGTGCTTAATTGCTTAATTATGTGATTTGATTAATTAAGAATAAAATAAGCGTCAAAATTTAAGTGTAAAATAAACCCGATATCTTTGCATAAAGAAGTAGTGGTCGAAACAAGGATTCCGAAGATATAAAGAATGTCGAAATCCGAGTTATAACGAAGAAGTTATGAACTGTCGAAGTTTTGCGACAGAACCGACAACGCTGAATGACGTAAAAAGTGAAATTTACGTTAGAGCGATATTTAGCCTTAGTGATCTAAACGAAATTCGTAGAGTTCGTTAAACCGAGAGCGTGCATAAAAGGAACGCCCAAATCTGACTTCGTATGAGGAAGTTATGATTTTCTGAAGTTTCAACTTAGCGGTATGCAGCCCGAATACTCGAATATGAGATTGAGTGATTCTTAATCGAAACAATCTAAACGAGAATCGAAGATCTCGTTGTTAGTAGCGAAACGATGAAAAGTTAGGCAAGAACGGACATCGGATAAAGAAGTTATGAATTTATAACGAAGTTTTCCTGTCCCGGCCTACTAAAATAATATAATAAAAATAAATTCAAAATTAGCCGACGGAGTCTTAACGAAAGTTGTAGAGCGTAGTGTCACCTACGCGTGGATATAAAGAACGTCGAAAACGGAGTTCGTATGAAGAAGATATGAATTTCCGAAGTTTATTAAATAATTAATATTTAAATTTAATTAATAAATCCGGTATTATCTGAAGGGGAGTCATCGGACTTATCCGAAGTACGCCCAACATACAGCGAAGCATGACACGCCTCGCACTTGAGTTCTTCGGATGACGCATGCAGTGACGAATTCGGACGCGTACGCCCCGCGTAAGGCAGTACGCCCAACGTACTGTGAGGCTTCAGCCTCCTATAAATAGGATGCGAGGGGTCCGGGCATATTTGCTCAATTCCTCTCTTTTTCGTGTCGAAGCTCTGCGTGTAAACCCCCGAAGCCATCCCGACACCTCAGATCTTATATCCAAGTTAAGAAGGAAGTGTTATGCTCCCGAGATCCCGAGAAGTACAATTCCCGAGCCGAAGCTCTACCCGCGAGGAGCCCGGTTTTTGTGAAGATCTTCCAGATCTACCGAAGAATACTACTTCTGCAAGTCGTAGTACTGTCCGATCATCTTCTGATCAAGTGAGTGTGTGGTTACTTTCTTCTAACGCATAATTATGAAGTATTTTATATACAATACGTGTTATGTGTATATTTTGTTGTTATATGTGTGAATGTATATTCACTCTCTTCTATCTCATAGGTCTGATTTATTCTCTATGAAATACGTGTTTTGTGTGTGTGCCTCATCTGTTATGTGGAATATGTAGTGATTAAAGCATGCTATACAGGTTTTAAACTATGTATAAAAATGTATATTTTTATCTACTAATATGTTGGGTAGAACATGGGTAGATAGTTGGTGTGTAATAAACAGATGAGAGGCCTCAATGTTGTTTTTGATTCAGTCATCTAGCAGAGTTTAGATGACGACCACGGACTTTTCTAGACAGTCTAGTGGAACGCTAGCAGGCTCATAACCTGTAGGTGTTAATGAACTTGGGTGTTCATTCGTTGTACTCCATCCCCCTCATGGTTGCCTTATTTGACTTATATTGTTGAGGAACCCCCGAAGCATGTGTTGTCACCTTGATGAAATATTCTTAGAATAGGTCCCTTATGTTAGTTGTCTTAGGGACGTAAAGTGAGAATAATGGGAATGGGTAATTGGGTTATTGTTGGTAGGTGGAATTAAATATAATTATTTATTGTGGGTTGAAAACCCTATATGCTCACTAGGCTCCCAAGCCTGACCCACTCAGTCTTATTTGTATTACAGGAAGTGGCGCAAGGGCATAAGATGGATGAATCATCAATTTGTTTTGTTTACAAGTTTGTATATGTATATATTTGTTGAACGACTTGTAATGTTATCGTTTATGCTTTATGGTCTGTATCGGAACATGACATCCCGAGTTTTGATTATATAATGAAAATACATTTTTTTATGAAATGCTTTGGTAAATATTATTTTATCATACTTTGTTTTTGGGAACAAATTCCGCAACTCTTTCAAATCAAAAAGGATTTACTCTGAAATTATTTTAAAAGCATAAATGAAAATCGGTCTTTTCTGGCCGAGATTTTGGGGATGTCACGGTTGGTATCAGAACATTAGTTTAAGCGAACTAGGAATTTGTAGGATTTCTAGACTTAAACTTAGAATGCTAAGTAAAATTTTGAGATGTCTGTCTGTTATGTTTTAGACACGAACACTAGTTTATTTCAGGAAAATTGCCTAAAATGCTTTTATGCGCTAAATGTTATATGTTTGCCATATATGATATTATTTGTTCGGATCTATGGTCTGTTGCCGACCGGATCTGGAAACCTTATGTGTGTAGGATTCTAAGCGTACGTCTACGATATTAGAACTAGCATGTAAACGTTTCGGAGTGATAATGATGATTTGAATATCTATCGTGAATGAGGATCTAATTTCACCTTATTCGATGTATAGATCAAAAATGGTGAGAACAAGAAGTGGAGTTGGAAATGTTGATGAAAACAGGAATCAACCACCAGTGATTGAGCAAATACCTATCGTAGCAGCAACACCTGAGCCGATAACAATGGCTGGTGTACAAATGATGATTCAAATAATGTTGGATCGTCAAATGGAGGAGACTAGGCGGTTGCTTCAACAGAATCGTGAAGAACTGTCAATTCAAGTGGAAGAGCCCGATTTAAATGAAGGGCACTCGGAAGGAGGAAACTTCAGTGGATCTGTTGGTCAAGCCAACCCACCGATAGTTAGGCAAAACAACCATGATGGAAGGAATGATGGAATGGGATGCAAGTACAAGGACTTTCTAACTTGCAAACCATCGACCTTCACTGGAAAGGAGGACCCAACCGGAGTGATGGATTGGATCTCCGAAATGGAGTTAGCCTTCATGACTTGTGGCTGCAGAGGCAAGTTGCAGACTATCTATGCAGTGCGTCAGTTCCGAGGTGGAGTCGTTCGTTGGTGGAACACTCTAGGAAAGACTTTAAGCCCTAATGAGCCACTGCAATTATCATGGGCAGAGTTCTTGGCGCAGTTCAAGCGCAAGTTCTGCTCGGCTCAAAATCTGTTGGAGTTGGAGAATAAGTTTCTGACATTAACGAAAGGCAGCATGTCAGTTGATGAATACATTAATAATTTTACAGACAAGATGGAGTTTGCTTTGCGCATTGTTCCAGATGAGCTGACAAAGGTGGACCGGTATGCGAAGGGACTCCCATGGGAGTACGAGGTGTCAGTACGTCAGGCACATACTCTAGAGGCAGCTATCAGGGCTGCCAAGTCTGTTGAGAACATGATTAAGGGGAGAACCACTAACAAGGTTGAGGTTGGTGAGAAGAGAAAGTTTTAGGGAACATCTGGTTCCGGTAAGAAAAACAAATTTTCGAAATCTGATTCGAAAAAGTTTGGTGGAGGAAAAGGAGGAGAAGTGAAGTGGTGTGATAAGTGCAAGAAGAAGCACTTTGGAAAATGTAGTGAGGATGTAACCTGCTACAAGTGCGGAATAATTGGGCATTTTGCCAATGAGTGTCCGAACAACAAAAGGATGTGTTTTGGTTGTAATGAAGAGGGGCACATTTTGAAAGACTATCCGAAGAAGAAGGAGGCAGCTAAGCCCAACATTCAACCAAAGCCGAAGGCGAGAACTTTTCAGATGACACTTGAGGCTGCGAAAGTTGAAGCTGATGTCGCTTCAGGTACCTTTCTCGTAAATGAATTTCCTGCTCAAATTTTGTTTGATTCTGGAGCCAACTACTCCTTTATTTCGCATAAGTTTGGTAGGAAACTGGCTTTGCCTGTTGATAGACTAGATAATGCTTTATTAGTCGAAGTTGCTAGTGGCAGGTTTGTACCTGTTAGCCATCGTATGAAATACATCTTAATCGACCTTAATGGGAATAAGTTTCACGAGGAATTATTACCTATCGAACTTAATGGTTTCGACATTGTTTTGGGAGTGGATTGGCTTAGCGCCAATGATGCCGAAATTTTGTGCAAGAAGAAGATAGTTAAAATAAACCCTCCCGGGAAAGATTTGTTTATGGTGTATAGGGACGAATGCCGAGTAAATTTTGGAATCATTTCCCTAATGAAAGCCAGAAAGTGTTTGACCAAGGGGTGTACATCATATTTAGCATCCGTGATCGATGCTAAGAAGGAAAAGAAGGTGATGCAGAGTGTACCAGTGGTGTGTGAGTATCCGAAAGTATTTCCCGAAGATCTTCCTGGATTACCACCTGATAGACAAGTGGAGTTCAGAATATACTTGTTACCAGGCACCACGCCAAAAGCAAAAGCACCTTATCGATTAGCACCGACGGAGATGAAGGAGTTGATGATGCAACTTCAGGAGTTATTGGACAAGGGTTTCATTAGACCTAGTTCATCACCCTGGGGAGCTCCGGTGTTATTCGTGAAGAAGAAAGATGGAAGTATGAGAATGTGCATCGATTACAGAGAGCTGAACAAGGCAACAATAAAGAATAGATACCCGTTGCCGAGGATTGATGACCTGTTTGATCAATTGCAAGGTTTGAGCTATTTCTCGAAGATCGATCTTAGGTCAGGATATCATCAGCTAAAAGTAAGAGAGCAAGATATAGAGAAGACTGCATTCAGAACACGATATGGACACTACGAGTTTTTGGTTATGTCGTTTGGACTAACCAATGCTCCAGCAGCATTCATGGATTTAATGAATAGGGTTTGTAATCTGTTCCTTGATAAATCTGTGATAGTGTTCATAGACAACATTCTGATTTATTCGAAAAGCCAAGAGGAGCATGGAAGACACTTGCGAGAAGTGTTAGAAGTCTTGAAGAAGGAGAAGTTGTATGCAAAGTTCTCCAAATGTGATTTTTGGATTCGAGAAGTCCAATTCTTGGGTTACGTGGTCAACCAGGAAGGGATAATGGTCGATCCAGCAAAGATTGAGGCTGTAATGAAGTGGGAACAACCAAAAAGTCCCACGGAGATCCGAAGCTTTTTAGGATTAGCCGGATATTACCGAAGGTTTATCCAAGGCTTTTCTTCGATCGCTAGTCCATTAACAGTTTTGACCCACAAAGGAGCTACTTATGCTTGGAATGATAAGCATAAAGAAGCATTCGAGAAGCTAAAGAAGAAGCTATGTGAGGCACCGATACTTTCTTTACCCGATGGATTTGAAGACTTCGTTGTTTATAGCGATGCGTCTAGGGTTGGATTGGGTTGTGTTTTGACCCAAAGAGAAAAGGTGATCGCATATGCATCTCGACAACTGAAGGAGCATGAAAAGAATTACCCGACTCATGATTTGGAGTTGGCAGCGGTAGTTTTCGCTCTGAAAATATGGAGGCATTACCTCTATGTCACGAAGTGTAAACTTTTCACTGATCATAAGAGTCTCCAATATCTCTTTAATCAGAAATAATTGAATATGAGGCAACGACGCTGGTTAGAGTTACTCAAGGACTACGACTGTGAGATACTTTACCATCCCGGTAAAGCTAATGTTGTTGCTGATGCTCTTAGTCGGAAAGTCAATGTTGAGAGAAAAAGGCCAAGAGCGTTGAGAATAGAAGAAATATCATGAAGAAATGGAAGAGGTACAGGAAACTCAAATATAGAAATCCATCCCACCTTTCATTTTGATCATACTTCTGGAGAACGATTCCAAGAACATCAAGAAACTCTAAGAACCTCCCGACTTATAAAAGAAACAGATCTACAACAAAACAAAAGAATCCGTTTAATGTAAGCTAAGAAATCAAACACAATCTTAAATGTTTTTTACTCTATTGATGATAAATGGTTAGAGCTCCCATTCTAACAGCGGCCGATAGAATCAAAATATGTAATCAAACACAATTCAGTTTAACTTTAATAACCTATCCAAAATCAGAAGAAAATATTAGTGCTATTGATATGCCTTACAAGAAACCTCTCTTGTAGAGCTTCAACAGCTCCTCACTCTTGATAGACATGAAATAAAGAATCGCCAGAAGTATTAGAAAAGTAGACAAAATCTAAAATGTTACAAATACAGAGAATTCTCAACATTCAATCTATAAAAAACCATAACATTATTTATGTAATTACGATTAAATGTCACAATTAGTACTAAAATGCAACAAACCTTAACATAATGAATCATAATTTCCCCTTGAATCTGATAGTATGTTTAGACTGTAGAAAACCCATTCTATTGGTATATCTCTTAAGTTATGAAGGGGCTCAAAAGAACTAAAACCCTACTTTCGTTCATTCAAAATTATGAACACCATGTCCCCCCTGTTCTTCCTAAAACGTGAAAAAATCAAAGAAAAACCAATTTCATAACCTAAAGCATTTTATTTGAGAAAATGATTTCAGAATCTATATATTTAGGGTTTTAGAAGCAATGGTGACCGAGGGAATGCGAACCCTGTTCAATGGTGCTAAAAACTTCACAAAGAGAAGTAATCAAAAGAAAAAAAAAAAGATAATGGAGAAATATATCGTTCAAAAAATTAAGAAAATATGTCAAACCCTAAAATAATAATTGTACCTGGTGTTGGCATCGAAAAGGAGGAGCTGCGTAGGATTGCAACGGTGAAAGTTTAGACATAAAAGGTTACAGACACAATCTGTAACAAAAAAAATCACAAAATCAACATATTTACGATTTCAATCGACATTCTTGGTGGAGCTGGCTACACCCAAAACCATAAATTAAGATAAAAAGAAGTAAAGAAAGACATTAGGTGCTTTTGTCTCTTTGAACCTAGTGGGAAATAGGTAATTGGGAGTAGATAGATTTACCTAGAAACTGTAATAACTCCATATATTCCTCTAGTATGGGTGCTTGAAGAATGGCGACTCTTAGTCATGGCAAAGACGACATGATGGCGGTGTAGGTGATAGTCGATGATGGTGTAGGTCTAGAATGAAAGAGATAGGTGGTGCATCGATTTTGAAATAGAGAAGAGAGAGTGGAGGTGGGGGAGGGTCCTATAAATGGCGAAGAAGATTAACAGCGGAAAAAAGTGCTACATAATGGGAAGGTTGTTGGCCAGGATTTGTGATGGGACCACGTCAAAGAGCCATCGAGGATTAAAATATTTTTTCAATGCATAAAATAGTTGTAAATGTTGCTTTAAGGGATGTACCTCTTAAAATTCAGTATTTGAGGCTAAATGTTTATTAAGGTATATATATATATATATATATATATATATATATATATATATATATATATATATATATATATATATACTAGTCATTACCCGCGCAAAACGGCGATGACAAATAGGTTGTTTCTGCAAATTGTTTCTTTTCATATTAGTTTCAATTTATTGATTCTTTTTTCTTTTCGAGAAACAATGTATTCTTTGATGTATTTGTCATTTTTGTTTATATTGGGCACACGAATAACTTTTTTCCGGCGATACGTTTATTTTATAAAAATGTTATGTTCCATAGAAAGTAAAGTCTAACTCTCTAAGAACAATATAATTATATTTTGATGTTATTTGTGACATAATACATCAATGAGTTTGTTAGTGGAACAAATTTTTATTAATATTGTATTTTTTCTATAGCCCCATATTTAATTAAAAATTATTTTTATGATATAACGTCCATTATCAATTAAAGTTCATAAAAATTTAAAACGTGTAGACCTAAGGGGTTATTATCACGTTATGACAATTGATGACTCCTCATACACATTTTTAAATTTCAAATTAGGAGAATTGACAGAGAATTCTTATATATATATATATATATATATATATATATATATATATATATATATATATATATATATATATATATATATTAAAGGGGAGCACTTCTTAGGAATAGTGCCTAACCAAGGTACTAACTAGGGTTCTGTTCATCTGGTTGGCTCCTCGACCGTGGTAAGGAATATCGGTCCTTCGGTTTCTTTGTTCTTATCTTCTCCCATCAAAATCGTCTAGAAGCCCTAAAACCACCCGCACCCTACCGATCGATTTTGCTCCTTCTACTACGGTGCCTTCAATGGTTGCCATGGATTTGATGGCACAGGTGTGTTTTCCCTGGCTCCATTCTGACCTCCACTGCCTCCTCTCTCTTCAGTTGTGGTGCTTTAGAGTTCCGGTGGGTATTTACGTGTCATTCTCGCGTCTCCCCCCACCGGTTCTGCCTTATCTTCCCCCCCCCCCCCCACCGCTTTCTCGCCACTCATATTCGGATTTCACCAAGATACAGACGGGACGACGCAGATGACCATCGACCGGACTCCGATTTACGTTCTCACGACGGGACTGGGATCGGATACGTTCTGTTGAGTTCTTCAAATCCTCGAATTTCTTCGATGCTTCCACAGTCGATATGTGAATTCGACACTTCCACCATCGATGTATGAAATCGACGCATCCTAAAGGTTGAAGTGGTCACGATGCAGATGGACATCGACCGGGCTGCGATTTAGGTTCTCACGATGGGGCTGAGTCCTGATTTGTGCCACCGACAGCAACCCAGCAGTCACCGCCAACTGGAGCTTCTAACCCCTTTTCGCTTGCTTCTCAAACGCTGCCACCAGACGCTTTCCTCATCGAAACGCCATTGATGGCACCCTTCTATCCCAATTCGGAACCCTATTCAGACCTTTTCGTCACTTACGCCTCTCAAAAAGGTAATTTTGTAATTTCGACAATGTCATTCTTTTGGGTTTTAGAATGAACTTTTATTTTTCTTGACTATGGCAGACGCATCATCCAGACCAAGTGCGCTTTCCTTGTGTAAGAACTGCTTTCGGTGGTATAAATACATCTGTTGTTTAAATAGGTACGACCATCAGGTAGCCAGCAACCCTGTGTCACTGTCTCGGTATTGTTCAGCCCTAATTCCTTCAAGTCTGTCGTTCTATTGGACAAGCTTTTGACAGGTAAGTTGTAAACCCTAAGTATAAATTCTGAAATTACTTGGGTTTTGTTGTCTGCATGTGGAAATTTGGGTTCTTGCACATCAAATTACCTCATACATACATGGTATGTCATCAGCATAATCATTCATATGCATATTTTTTGATTCTAGAATTAAATATGTTATCTGCACTTTGTAATTTTTGATGAATTATAGATTAGTGACTTCCATTCCTTTTATTAGGCTCAATCCAGGAAGATTGGAAGTTCTTGGGATGTTCACGTTAGAATGTGTTGCTTACAGGCAGATTGGAAGTTCCTGGGACATCATTTTCGTATATTATAAAAAAAATTATCAACAAAAGGCTAATACTTGTTTTTTTTTTTATAAAATTGTTTAATGCAGGAACATTTGAAAAAAGGCTATTTCTATTGACGAAATGGTAGTTATAGATATTAAAACCAAGTTAGTCTCTTTCTATTTCCCTACATACTTTTATTTTTATAAAAGAAATAATGATTTTAACAGTTTTTGTTAAAAATGCCCCTGCATATGGTCATAAACAGATGTGGAGATCAAGACGGTGAACCACGAATACAGGACGAGTGTTAACAAATTGTAAGCAATTTATGACTCTGGAATTGGTATGTTTCTCAAATTTTTTATTCATTTTATAGGGTTTAGACTCCAATTAACCATTCAGAACAAACGGGAAATCACTTTACATTGCAGGTTCCTATTGGTTGATTGGTCACTGATTCGTAATATAGACTTTCAAATTTCTTTCTTGATTCATGCAGGTTTCATTCTATCTTTCTTTGACATTACAGGACCAAAGAAGGAGTTTTACTCATTATATGGTCGCTGTTTTGAGATCAAAGAGAATAGGTTATTAACTTTACTCTTTTTATTATTATTGTAAAGCTTATATTTATCTTTGTTTAAATTTGGAATTTTTTTTAAACAACTTGAGGTATGTTTACAAAGTTTGTTCCTTTTAGGATGCTGGTCAACTGGAGGGTCATACCACAACTACTTTAGGGTATGTGTTTTTTTTTATTTTTTTATTTATTGATTTTCACTGAAACTTGTGTATTAAATTTCTCAAATGTTTTGATGAGTCATACAGAGTCATACTCTTCTCAAATGGTGACAAATGCTGAAATGGACCTCAAAGAAGCTTACCTTGACCTACCTCAATATTTTAATCTTTTTTAATTAATTACAAAATTAAAAAATTGCCCCTTTCAACATATCATATTTTCTCAACAGGTGAGATTAACATGTGGATCAAAAGTTGAAGTTGCTGATATAGATGAAATGGATTGCTTGCGAAATCATCAAACAAAGTTTTATCTAACCAAACTCGTGTATTTATGTATTACCACTTAATATTGATATTAAATATGTGGGTTGCATCCGACCCCTGCAACGCAGGGGTTCCCCACCTAGTTCAAATGTCAAGATAAGAAGGGATAAAGAGTAAAAGAAGGAAAAAGAAGAGCCAAGTCAAAGTTGTTGATGTCCTTTATATCTGGAAAGATAAGGACCTGAGGTTTGCATGTTTCAATATTGGAGTATGTGATTTATTGTGCATTAAACACTTGAACTTATTGCATTATATTTTGTAGGATTTAAATTATTATATTATTTTAATGCTGATTTGTTGTACTATTAGCTTAAACACTTGGACGTCTTAAATATATTTTTAGAAATAGTAAGGTTTGTATAATAATATAGTAAGATATATATATATATATATATATATATATATATATATATATATATATATATATATATGAGATAGGTTCAAATTTTTTCAACAAGTATTGTGTGCCTCTAACAACCAATAAGAATTAAGAAAAAATAAATTCAATAATAAATAATAAAAAGGATATAATAGTAATCTTTGCTGCATTTAATTATGATAAATATTTAAAACATTTAATATCCTTTAAATTAGTGGAATTTGTTTCTCAACCTTACAAAAACACCGAACCCCACAAACATCTATTATCGTCTTCTTCATCAAATACACCATCGTCTCCATCTTGTATCCCTGAATTCTGAATTGATATATATCGTCCCTTGCTGCAAATTTGGGTTTTATACACTTGTTCATATACTATTCTTCATGTGTGTTCTCTTGAAATAACGAAAAGGATAAGATGTCGGCGATCCATGGATTGACGTAAAAGAAAAAGGGACGCAAGATTCATGAATTAAACTAGGCGAATGCCCGTGCATTGCGCAGAAACACCTATATGGTTGAAGTCCTTACAAATATATGTTTTTTTTTAAATATAACAATAACGTTATTGTTAAATTTGATATAATAATTTGTATACTAAATTGATATAATATATAAATTATTTTGAACTATATGGTAATATATAAATATATTATAACTGTATAATCTCAATCGTTTGAATGACTTCTATCAGCGAGTTACTCATGAATAAATTTAAATATAATATATGGTTTAATGTTATTTATAGTTGTTGTTATTAATAATTAATTTTTAAAATTTATTTGCTTAATGTTTTAATTTCTATCATTATAACTTGTTAAAATATCAAACATTGTTTTTTTATTTTAAAGGTAACAATATAATTATTTTTATATATTTATTTTTATTGTAAATTATTTTAAGCTGCTTATTCGAAAAAATTTCATGATTATAAAAATATCTTTAGGAAATATTTTAGTTAAATTGATATTACAAGTTAGTTTTTGCATTTATCACTTTTAATTATTTATAAAATATTCTTTGTTTTTTTAAGTGGAACTGAAATTTATATTTAAGTTGACACTGTAATTTTATATTTAAATTAACAATTTAAGTATTTTGTCCAAACTGTTCAAAAGTTGTAGCTTTAAACAGATAATTGTTTACATATAACAACAATTTAAATGTATTAAATTAAGTATAAGATGTTAAAACTTAAAGACATAAGTTTATAAGTATAAGTAAAGATATTATTTTAAAATTGATATTAGTATATTTATGATTATACTTTAGGTTTGATATTTATTTAATATTAATAACCAACTTATAATCATTATTAGAAAGACACTACAATTTATCATTTTTAACTATTTACAAAATAATTTTTGGGTTGTTTAAGTTAAACTAAAATTTATATTTAAGTTGACCCTATAATATTATATTTAAATTAATAATGTAAGTATATTATACAAATTGTTCCAAAATTGTATCTTTAAAATGATAATGGTTTACATCCAACAATATATTAAAACTAATAAATTAACTATAATATGTTAAAAGTTAAAAGACATAACTTTATAAATAGAAGTAAAGATATTATTTTAATATTGAAATTTAATTTATATATGATTACACTTTAGGTTTGATATTTATTTAACCTTATTAACCAACTTATATTTATTATTAGAAAAAATTGAAAAGTCAAGGAAGTTTCAAATGAATGTGAAGAAAGGAAAAATGCATGTGAGTTTCAAATGAATGTGGTGAAAGGAAAAATACATCCTTTATAAGTAGAAGTAAATATATTATTTTAATAAAAAACATAATTTTATAAGTAGAAGTAAAGATATTATTTTAATATTGAAATTTACTTTATATATGATTACACTTTAGGTTTGATATTTATTTAACCTAATTACCAAATTATAATTATTATTATTATTATAAAGAAATTAAAAGGTCATGGGAGTTTCAAATGAATGTGGTGAAAGGAAAAAAGAATGGGAGTTTCAAATGCATGAAATTCAAAAAAAATTGCTAGCTTTATAAGTATGTATGATTTGCATCGTGTGGATATTTTATCAAAAGTTAACGTCAACTAAGTTTTGTTGATTTTGATTCTATCTTTCAAAAACATATTCTAATAATATATTATTATTATTATTATTTTGATGGATGTTCAGTAATGTCCATGACTTTTTGTAAATAAGAAATTTTAGAATTAATACTTATTGGATACAAACTACAAAAAGTATAAATTGAAGATTTATGAAACATAATGTGCTTCGACTGTTGTTCCATTTTGTTAATATTAAATGGTTTTATAAATAATCATAAAAGTTTAGTGTTATATAAATTGCATATTAGTAATTTCCTACACAATTTCATGTTTTGAGAATTTCAAATTTCAAATTGCAAAAGTGTATTTTGGTATTACATAATTTATATATTATGATAATGCCTAACAAATGTTTGTTCAAATACGTGAAAGAGAATATAAAGAATTTAACCTTATGGTATGTATTCTGTCAGAATTACTAGCAACACATCTTTTAGGTAATTATTTAAAAAGGTAATTAATTTGTCTGTGTATTCTTTTGGTTCAATTTGTAATTTTGAATTACAATTTATATTATCCCTCGTTATTGTATATTTTATTCTGGCATAATGTATTCTACCAGAATAAAATCTATGTATTCTGCCAGAATGTATTCTATGTATTTTGTCATATTCTATGTATTTTATCAGAATATATAAAACGATAGTTAATTGTAAGTAACATGTTTTTAACCATTATAAGTTTTTGTTGTATTTGTAACAGGAGTGGCTGGAAGAATGTGGTGAGGACCTAATAGGAATAACTTGAAGAATGAATAAAGTTTGATCATACTCACGATTTAAGAATGTTGTTGTTTTTTAAGAATTTATTCATTTTTGTTCATATTCTTTTAGAATATGTATAATTATATTAAAATGTATGAGACTTTTAGTCTGTAAGAATATGTATGAATTTGTATTTAAGTTCGGATGTATAAGAATATATATTAAAATGTTGTTATTTTTCAACCTCGGATTCAAAAAATTTGTTTTTCTTCAACAATATTCTATTAGAATAAAATTATGAAAGAACATCATTCTAACAAAAATATTCTGACTGAATAAAATCGGTTATGTTTACAAATTACGTTAGAATTAAAATTGAATTAATTAAAAAAATTCAGATTTTTTAAATTAGGAGAATTAATTATCCTAAAAATCTGAAAATTTCCTTTTATAAATGTAATTAATTGTCCAAAATACAATTTTGCTAAAAATTGTGTGATTATATGGTACATGTTATCCCACTGTAATTTCATACACTCTCAAATCATGTCCATTGATTAATTCCATCTGTTGGTCCAGATTTGTGCATTCTGACACACAATAGTTAGCGAAAACAAAATAACTTAAGCCATATATATATATATATATATATATATATATATATATATATATATATATATATATATATATATATATATATATATAAGCTTCCCCATAAGAAGATGCAATGTATTAATAGTATATATTGATTATGCCTCAACTATTGTTTGCTTTTGTCCATACATAATGAATTCAACCAAGCAAATTTACAGCAAATTCGTTTTTATACATTTATGGATGTTACAAATTGTACATAATATTTATTCATTGTCGATCTTTCTAAAAAATGATGTGGTGACATTTAACAACCTACCTAGGATATCCAACATGTGAAAAGGAAAATAAAGAAACATTATACAAATATTATGCTATTCAAAATGTATATTTAAAATTAGAAAAATGACTTATCATGTTTTAAAATTAGAAAAATGACTTATCAGTATAATTACATTTTCATTTTGTTCACAATTTAGACAACTTTTTTTAGACATATTTGATCATTCAACTTGTTAAATGTTTTTAGGTCTCGAAGTTTTGTATTTGTTATGTCTTAGTCTTTTGCGAAATAATGAATTGTAATATACTTTGTCTATTATGTAATTCTAGTTTCATAATTGTTTATCTAAGGTTTCGTAGCGACTATGATTGACGGTTTGTATCTCGTGTCACAACTTAGGTGTCATAAACTTATTTGTTATCATCTAACCCTTCTTATACTCCTCATATAAATAGGGATGTTAGTTAGTTGAGGGAGTAAATCTTTTTCGTGTTTTTACATTGAGTTGATGTAATTGAGGCTCTTACTCTTATTGAAATATATTGAGAATTATTTACCTTCTTGATCTTACATTTCATTTTTACGGGATATCCATGATTTCATAGTCAGTGAACAACATTATCGTTCCCACAATTGGTATCAGAGCAGGAATCATTGAGTATTATTCAACTTGATGAATTCATTTTTTTTTCATCAAGTTTTTCGTTCATCTTCATTGATTTTTTATTAGATCTATTATGCATTTGCAAATTATTTGCACTTTGATCGAGAAATCTCTGTTCGAAAAATTATTCTGATTTAAATTCCTTATATTACTCATTATTTGATTTACTATTAATTTTCTCTAAAATCATGGCAAAATATGATCCTCATAGCGTCAATTTAGCTAGCAGTATTGTCTATAATAGTAGATTTCCTACTCTTTTTTACAGATGATTATGAGGTTTGGGTATGTAACGCTCGATCCAGGTATTATTCATTTTTGGTCCCTCATATAGTCATTGCTTTTTGGTCTTGTTTTGCAAGTTTGTGAGAGAGGAGGGACCATTCTTGCCAAGATTGGATTTTTGGAGGCGGAGCTCGAACGTGGGGTGTTCCCTTGGGGAACGCAAGGCGTTTACGCGTGGAGCTCAAACCCTAATTTTTAAGGGCTTAAGACCTATTTAAACACCCTAAGTCCCAGTGTTCCCTTGGGGAACGCAAGGCGTTTACGCGTGGAGCTCAAACCCTAATTTTTAAGGGCTTAAGACCTATTTAAACACCTTAAGTCCCAGGTGTTGGCCTCATTTCCAGCCTCCATGGCCCCCAAACCCTAATCTCGAAACCCTAGAGCCTCTTTGAGTGTTATGAGCTCATTGTGTGTGTTTAAAGCTCATTCAAGGAAGAGAAGCTTGGTACAAGGTGTTGGTTCAAGTTGGAGCTTTTAGATCTTGGTTCCCTACTCCATTTGCAATACATTTAAGGTATAAAGCTCTAACCTTGCTCATTACAAGCTTAGATCTAAGTTCTTATGGATTTTAGTCCCTTTTTAGCCCCATGGTTGGGATCTTGCAGTTATGATCACTTTAGAAGCTTTGACTTGCTTCTCTTGGCGTTTATGGTGTTTTCGATTCATAAAGTTTGCATCTTTAGAGTTGTTTAAGTCCCATGCATGAGATTAAGCCCTTTTTATGGAAGTTGAATGCTATATCTTGAATTTGGGACCTTTTGGGGCATGCAAACCCTCCAAGTCAGTGACTTTATGGTTCTATTTGTTCTTTAGGACTTGAAAGATGTTTTTGTCGTATGGATTTAAGCATTAAGTGCTTAATAGTCACTTTTGGGAGTCAGTGCGCGAACGCCCAGCGTTGGGTCAAGGAACGCCCAACGTTCTGGCTAAGGCTCACGATATGTTGACTGGTGACAAACACCCAACGTTCGATCCATCAGTGGGCCTTCTTGAGATATTTTCTTGGACCTTGTTTCTTTGGGCTTTAGTGGAGCATCAGAAATCAGGTTTTTGGTCTATGTGTATGGTTGGGCTTTAGGGTAAAGCCCATTAGAGGAGTTTTGGCCCAATTTGGAAAATTGGGCCATAGGTGGGCCACTGGTGGGCTTTGGAAGACTATCGAGTGACGAACCTTTTATGTTTTGGTTTTGGACCTTAGTCATGAACCAAATTAGTCCAGGGATAAAATGGTCATTTTACCCTAAGATGGATTATTGGATTTTGATTGGATGTTATTTTAGGCTAGAGACTTTCTTTTGTGAGATTCAACTTTTCGAGGTGAGTTTCCTCACTGGGTTTAGCGGGTCGAAGGCACCAAATTCGTCCCATGTTTATGTTATGTTAGTATGCTAGCTGTCTTCGTGACTCTTACATGTGTATGTATTTATATGTGTTCCGGGATAAGGTCCAATGTCGGGCGGGGCCCGATGACTATTTGTATGCTATGTATCTATGTGATTATTACATGTATATGTGTTTATTTGATATATGATATATGTATGTTGGGTGGGGCTTGGTCTATTACCAAGCAAGGCTCGATGCCGGGCGGGGCCCGATGCCAAACGGGGTCCGATGTCGGGTGGGGCCCACTATATGTTTATTTTATGTATGGTATGTGGTAGTTTGGGGGAACTCACTAAGATTTGTGCTTACGGTTTCTATTTTATGTTTCAGGTACTTCCAGTTCTAAGGGGAAGAGCTCGAGTTGACTGCATCGCACACAACAATAGAGTTCCGCATTTGACATTCACTTTGATTTTGATAACACTTGATACATTGGTTTTGTTGTGTTGAATGACTATATTTGAAAATACTATTTTATCTATTATAAGAAAATGAAATTTTGGGACCATATTTTTGGGATGTTATAGGGCACTTCATATGGAGGATTATGTTACTGGTATTGAGAAAATTGGCTCTCAGATTTCAGTGGGCCAGGTGAAGAGTCTCATGGGAGGCCATCATGGCTGGGGCCATTGTGCCAAGTGTAGGAGGACCCCATGTGGGAGGATGTCGGGAGACAGGTCGATGGTGTTTCAGTTGTGGTCAGACGGGTCATTTTAGTAGGTATTTCCTCGTGGGTAGGTTACGATGTGTTTCACTGCAATCAAGTAGACCACAAGAAGGTCGATTGCCCGATGTTGAGGGGTGGAGCAGTGAGTGCACTTGCTCCTGTTACTTTGAGGATCACTGGCGGCCGTAAGGGTATGAGAGGAGCCCCATCAGCAAAGAGTCGAGTTGTAACACCCCATAATTTTTCAAACAAAATTTATTGCTATGGTTTAACCCAAAGGCAAGGTTTAACAAAAGAGAAAAAAAAAATCATTTAACAAATCATCAGAGTTTAAACATAGTTTCAAAATAATCTCTTGGGTGTTACTAGCATTATATCAAATAAACCATAGCAAGAAAACCAAGATTTACAAGATCAAAGTCAAATGAAATTTATGCTCCACTAAGTCTCCATAGACTTCATTACTAGTGTATCTCTTCACACCTTTAGTTATCACATGAGATACATGGCATTAGAAAGAGATACGTAAGACAAAATGTCTCGTGAGTTACGTGGGTTTTAGACCTTAAAACATTTCAAGTATTTTCAAAGAAATTCATTTCTTGCATAACATAAATTATCATTTATTATCATAACATTAATTTCTTTTCTCATTCCCAAGGCCAAGGTGGAAAAAACAAATCAATCTACCAAGGTATCATAATAGGACATCTACTTCGCGATGGGGAGGTACCACCCCAGTATATTCCTCTAGTTCCTCTTATGAGGTATCATGGTCCGGACGGTTTTTCATTGCATCATTACATTCTTTTCTTTTTCTATTAACATATAATCATTGAAACATATTCAAAAGACACACTTTACTTTTCAAAACATTTTATTTTGTCACACCCCCGAACCAGACGGCGTAAACGTCCGAGGGCTTGCGTGACTTATATTGAATATCATCACAATGAATATACATGAATCATAACATAAACATCACCATGCATCAATACATTACAACTGACATTGTTCACATCAAGTACATTGTTTAATCATTACATATCCATAATATAAATTCTTTGATGGTTTTTTCAAAAGCATAATACCCTAACATACTCGATGATACTCCTCGACTTACCTATTACCTGAGAATACAAGTTATTTTGAAAAACGTCAACATATGAAATGTTGGTGAGTTCATAAGCATGGTTGTTTTGAAAATGTTTGTGAAGTTTATAAAACCCAGAAAATCCGATATTTTCAGAAAAAGACAATTGTTCATACCAAAGTATGAAGATCCATCGGTTTATGCATGAATGATTTCAAAGCGTGTATAAATGAAAAGTTTTGCATTATAGTTATTGAAAAATACAAATGAATGGTGTTGATTTCCTCAAAAAACCCGATGTTTTCCAATAAAGAAAAATATAATTGTTTCAAATTGTTATACCGTCACAACGAATGATTATGATTTTTCCCTGATTACTCGGATAGTGTTAGATTTGTTTAATTGTGAGTCGTTATAACCATACATGATAATGACTAGTTCGTCTGTCTTGGAATTCTAACGAACGCCGAAATTGATCTTAAGATTTTGTCACCCTAGACTAGCTGAGTCTAAGTGTAGCGAACAAATGAGGTGTGGGGGAGTCACCCCCGTATAGATCTATACACAAACTCTCGCTCTCCCTCCAGGAGACTTTGATTATAACTACATACGACCCATAGAGGTGGCGCCCGCTATTACTCACTAAATCTAACATGAATTTGATTACCATTGATTAACGACTTGTATATATTTACTGAATTAAAGGTAGGCCTAATAAACGAGGAGAAGAGGATTACAAGGTCCTACTAATCTCATGTATTATTTATGGCTATTGGGTATACGAAAGGCATGTTGGCCCATTTCGCATTTGATTTACTTGGACCTTACAGCAATACTAATGGGCCACTAAGGCCCAATAGCACTTAAAAGCCATTGAGGGTAGGCATGCACAAAAAAACCGATTGAAGATCCGAACCAGTCAAAGAACCGGTAAACCAGTTTACGCTGAACCGGTCCACAGTGAACCGAACCACCGGTTTACACCCGTTCGAGATTTTAGTCGTTGAAACCGGTTTAGAACCGGTTTATATCGTGTGAACCAGTTTGGAACTGGTATGGAACCGAACCGAACCGGTTTAGAACCGATTAAACCGGTTTAGAACCGGTGTAACCGGTTTAGATAGGTTCGACTAATTTTTTGAGTGAACTAGTTTGAACTGAACCGCTTTTGCTTGGCTAGGGAGTGAACCGAACCGGTTTAAAGAACCGGTTCAGTTTGAAAAATAAACCGGTTTGTGCATGCCTAATTGAGGGTCCCTTAAATATGAATTGGGTCATAGAAGGCCCAAAAACATTTATTATTATCCTTTGGGCCCAAAAATCATGTTAATGGGTCACAAGGGACCAACAATCATGATTGGAACTTTCAAGCCCAAAGATTTGGATGTTTACTTGTTTTAGGTATAATATAATTGTTGGAAAGTTTGATTGGGTAATTGTTAATTTCGCACCAGAACGAGGCTCGTCGGTTATTTATAACGATGTTAGAAATTATATGTATTTCCATCTTTCTTTTTTCATGAATTGTAGTTTGGTATTTTTATTGTAACTCAAATATCTTAAAAATAAAATAATTGACTCAAAAATATTGGTTTGAACCCTTTCAGGCCTTCTTTAGTAAAATTGACAATTTTAGTCCTTTATACAAAAAAAGACATTTTAAGCCCTTAAACCATTTTCTTGACACTTTTGACCCATAGACTTGTTCAAGTGATATTTTTAGCTTAAAACTTATTCTTTGGCAATTTCAGACCTTCCAGAAAAGTGTTCTTCGGTTAAAGCCCGAACTTTTTGCAACTTTTACAATTTTGGCCTAAAATCCAAAAAGTTTACAATTTTGGTCCTTGTTTGGAAAATACATCATTTTAACCCCTGAATTAGTTTTATTCACCCCCTTTACCCCCTGTTTTGAGAAGTTTATCATTTCAACCTCTTGAAAGTTGTATTTTGTGCAAGTTTTGGCTCATTGGGCCGAAAAGCCCAAAATTTGGCCCATTAAGCCATAAATTTCATTTCTAACCTTTAAAAGAGTATGATATTCATAAAAACACTTATTTTTACTGTTTTGACTCTTTTAATCCTTGAGAAAACCGTGAATAGCAATTTTTCAACCCAACTTTTATTTGTTTGACAATTTTAGCCCAAAAGTGAGTTTTATGTTGTAATATGTATACTTTAATCTTAGAGGGTAATTTTTCTTGACTTGTTTTAATGTCATACATCTTAGATCATGTTTATCTTCCTCTTAGAGCCATAGATCTCGAATTTCTATTCTTTTTGTTACACATTTACCACATAAACACATGAAATCACACATAACATACACATACACATAGATCTACACATTTTACTTGTATTCTCCCCCATAAAACATATGAAAACCGAAAATAGAGGGGTATAAACTCACCTTTTCTTGTGGATCTCGGTTTTGAAGAATAAATGAAAGAAGTTTGATGCTATTTTCGGCCCTAACAAGCTTTCTTGGGTTGATTTCGAACTTAAGAAGCTTCTAAGGACCAGATCTTGAAAAACTTACTTAGAATGAGTGATCTAACATGAAAATGAAGTTATACAACTTAAGTGTGGTAGGACTTACCAAGAATTGAAGATTTTTGATGATGAAACTCTTCTTGAAGATGTGCAAATTCTCGAAATTAGAGAGGACATGTAGAGTGTTCTTGTTAGTGTTTGAGAGAATTTGGAAGAGTGTGGGTGTGTGTGTGATGGTCTCGGCCGAAATAAGAGGAGAAAAGGGAAGAGAGAGATGAGTTCCTGGGAATATAAGATTGGTCTTGGATGTATGTTGGACCATGCATGTTTATTTGGTGTATAATAGGAAGGTGGCACATAAAAGTCAACCCTTATTATTCTTTTTTTTCCTCTTGGGCCGAGAAAGAGAGAGAAGAGAGATGGAGTAGGCCTTTAATGCTTGGTTCCAACAATAGGAGACCATTTTGATGGTTTTCGGCCCATTGGGCCCTTAGAGGTGTTTACGGCCCAAATCTAGCATAAAGGAATGGATTTGAGTCCATTAAAGCTAATTGGATTTGTTGTGGCCTAATAAGGCCCATTAAAGATAAACTAGTCCATTTTAGGCTTATAAGGCCCAAAAGGTTAAGTTTCATGGAAGTGGGTCCAATTAGAGCCCATATAAGCGTTCTAATCCCAAAATAGTCAAATTGGGAGCTTATTGGTCCATTAGGCCCAATAAGGAAATCCTAGTCCATAATGGACTTAAAACGGGATTTCTAGGGTTTCCAATTCTTTGTTGACTATTTGAAGTGTTTGTATAGAGTGTTTGATGGGGATTTTGTTGTTATTGAATAAGCATCATACATGCTTCCACATTTTTGGTTCACAATTGTTATCATTGTTGTTGTTACAAAGCATCAAAATTCCTAGTTGTGACATATTTCTTAAGATAGTTGAACATTTAGCCATGCACCCGAAAGTGGGGAAAAAGTCCACAGGTACTCACTTAGTTCTCCGATGTAGGTTGTTATCGAGCCCCTTTCCACAAGTAACACTCCCTTACGTACTTCTTATTCAATAAAAATAAAGACCAATCAATATGACCAAAATACCCCGCATAGGTTCCATTACTAAATTTTATTGCTTCATAGTATTCTTCATGAAAAGATATGAATGTAGGCGAAAACCATGCGTAAGTACGAGTCCATATGCAAAAGTTATGACTAAAATACTAAAATTCAGATATTTGGTCGAGTTGGGAAAACTGATGTATGTGTGCGGGCTGTGTGCTTGGCCACTTGGGTCGTGTGCCGTAGCAGCCCAACCACCCCCAAAAAGTTACTTCTTGAGTCTTAAACTTCCTTGGATAGTTTTGGTCTTTTAGGTAATCATTTTTAGCACTTTTAAAGGTTTCCAAGCACTACTAGAGGGTGTTTCATCATCTCAAACATTCAACTTAATTTATTAAGTTCTCAATCAAAATGCTAAGTTTATAATGCTTACAAACACTCAAGTGAAAGGGTTAAGAGCTCAAGTTGATCAAGAGCACTCTTTAACCAATATGACTGATTCCCAAATCATCTAATACATCATTAGGTGTTGTTAAGTGCTTAACATTACACAATCCCATGTTAATTACTTAATAGAGTTATGGAATGTCAAATTCCATTCAAACCTTCCCATTTTGCCCTTATGGCCAATAACTCCATATTTTCAACTAGGAATCATTCAAGACTTCATGTTATTGCATTTAAATCATACTATTAGTATCAACTCATGTTTATGAGTATCATATACTCATCAAATGCTCACAAACAAAAGATTCCATTGTTTTCATCACATTTCACTCAACTCCATTCAAATTCTAGCATATACATGATTCTACCATCATGTATGAATTTGAGCATTCTAATTGGATTTGTTACTATCAAATATCATCTAGGGCATAGAATCTAATCTCATTTCATTATCAATTGCCATATTCTCAATTTGGGTTTTCTAGGGTTCATGAGGGTTTTCACCCAAATCATCAAAACCATCAATGGAATGATTGGTTTAAGATTAGAACCATCAAAACCACCCAAAGGGGGTTAGAAGTTGAAATCCTAATCATGAAATCCTACTAAAATCGACAATAGGGTTTCACCCTCTTCACAACTTTGATATTTAAGGGTAATAGAGAAAAGTTTTACCTTGCTAGCCTTGATTCCTTCTTTCATTTGCTTTATTGCCCAATTCTCCTCTTGAATCAAGCCCTAAATGTCAAGCAAGGTGGCAAAGGGTGACTCAGTGTTTGTCAAAGTTCGATGGAGCGTGTGTGGTTTACCGGCACATCGAATAGGTGACTGCAACAATGAGGGCACCATGTACATTTGCATGGTTATCCACACCCACTTTGTGATCCTCGGCATCCCAGTCACAAACGAGAGGGGCATATCGAGATTTAAACATGCCATTGAAAAGTTCAATGAATCTCAAAGGAAATCTAGGAATTCTTAATACATTTAAACTTAAGCATTTATGATTTTTTTTTCATGGTGAAGAATTAGTGAATCGTCATTCACTTACCTCCAAATTATTTGCATGTTGGATTACGGCATCCCTCTTCTAATGTGTAAATAATGTTGTTGGATCCTAGCCTTAATGTCTCATTTGGGAGTTTCATTAAGGATTCAATCAACTAACTTGAAATTTCTCCCGTTTTGTAGATGTCTGATTCTAACCGTGGTCTTCCCGAATCCCAAGGAAAAAGTATTCCTGTTGAAAGTGAAAGTTTGTTCCAAAGTGAAGGATCAATGTGGACTAGCTTGATTTCACTTCCTCCTCCTTATCCTGTTGTTCTCCCTGACCCACAAGATCAAAGATTTGAAAGGTTCAAGATCACCGAAACCCTATTGGTGATGGAACATGAAGATGGTAAACCCGTGTGTGCTCACGTCCTAGGGATGAAATCACACATTGATAGGTTGATTATGTTGGGTGCGTCTTTCCCCAATAAGTTGGTTGTTTACTGGGTTCTTCCGTCACTCACTAAATCATATGATAAGTTCATAAGAGAGTATTATATGATGGATCTTGACGCGACCCTCATTGACTTAACTTACATGCTTATTGCTGCTGAATCAGAAAAGATTTGGCGAAGTAATGGAGCATAGTTGTCTGATAATTCAACCAGCCATGCTTCCGTGGACACTCTAGAAGAACCCACATGTTTCTGCTGCCAAGAGAAAGGGCAATGGATACGAAGCTGCCCAAAGGACCTGAAGAGTCTAAGAGTCAAGAAGTATGGCTCTACTTCAGGTATAAAATCCACTATCTAACTCCATTTAAATTCCTATTCTTTATACATAATGTAATAAGATTACATTTGCATGTTTTGCAGGATTAGAGAAAAGAGAGGAAGTTTGATGGAAGAGTAAGATGAGTCTGATCACGAAGAAATGGATTACGATCGCATGGATTCGAAGATCAGATTTTGAGCTTAGAAAGTTATGATAGATTTGTTAGGAGTATTTGATTACATAGTTTTTCATTCAAATTTTGCATTGTAAGGACATGTTTTCCGCTGTTTTTATGAATAAAATAAATTTTGGTTTTATCTTATTTGTTTATCCTTACAATGGCATATATGAAAAATTGATGTTTGTGTACTTCTATTATTAGCAAAATGGATTTGATTCTTAATTAGGTTATTTGTGGAAGTGTCAAAAGTTTACCAAATAGGGAGAGTTTCTCATCGCCCAAGGTTCAAGTGGATAGGAACTTGGAATCGTATAACAAGTATTATATGATGAATGGAAACTTTTACATTTGGGAAATTTGGACTAATTCCTTGACAAAGTGTCAATTGAAGGACTAGGAGATCAAATACACTAGGTCGTACGTTGATCAAGTCTACCACAAGAGTGACAAAGATATTCGTCATGATTTACTAAAGTTTAGTGAATATGGTTATACCTATAAGATTGAGTATAATTCTAAGTTGATTGAAAGAGTTTCAATCAATAGCAAAACGAATAAGAAGAATCAAGTTGGCAGAAAAATAAAAGTTTCTATATTCTAAGAAGAAGGGAGAGTACATTTTATTATGTTTTATGATAAGTCTTAATGATTAAGAACCTTATCTCAATTGATCCTCTAAGTGAGTCTTAGTACAATTTGTATGTCTAAGAAGAGGAATCGAGAATTGTGGAAATGGTTAAATCAAGAAGTCAATCATACTTCGTTTCAATATCAAGTCTTAGAGTTATACTCCAAGATCATGAATTGAGTGACAAGTCTTAAGAAGGTGTATAACATTCATCAAATGTGGAATTTGAAAAAAAGGGTTTTCATATCCTTGCACATTTGAAATTGGTAAGTTGTGATGTCTTGGATAAGATAAAGACCAACTAGGACCAATTATGTGAAGTTGTAACACCGAAAATTTCAAAACAATTTTTCGTTTAAAAATAATCATTTAATTCTTAAAAACACTTTGCTTAAAATCTCATTCATAATCGAATTACAAAACATAACTCCATTTTCACTTGCATAATAAACCAGGATCCTCAAAACATGACTCTTTCTCTGGTGTGTACAATCGAGCCGGTGCCGTCCCGTGATCCTGAGAGAAACCTGAAACACATAACACAAAACATTGTAAGCACGAAGCTTAGTGAGTTCCCCAAAATACCAAACATAACATATGTTAGCCACTCGGGGCTATAACTCTGTGGGTCCGTGGACCCTACTCTGTGAACCATCCGGTTCTAACTCTGTGAACCCTCCGGTTCTAACTCTGGGAACCTTCCGGTTCTAACTCTGTAAACATGCACAACATAAATCACATAGAAATAATGCAGTACAACACATAACATACATAGCATACAAATACTCTGTCACATAACTCTGGTTACCTACTCAAGGTAAAGTATAGTGAGAAGACTCACCTGGCAAGCAGGAAGCAGATATCCTCACGCTTGCATCTCTAACTCCCCACCATCTATCACATAAGGCAAAATCTCTCTTGAACATAACTCTCGAGACTAGACTCAATCCTCTCTTGGCACCTTCTTAAGGGTAAAAGACCGTTTTACCCCCTTCTTGGTCCAAAGGCCACATTGCTGACCAAACCCTAAAAGTCAACAAAAGTCAATGGTCAAACTTTGACCCAACTCGCCGAGTGCACTCCGGTGACTCGGCGAGTACACACATGTCCACTAACTCTTTGTCCCGCTTGGTACGTCGAGTCCCTCCCTATGCTTGACGAGTCATACCAGACAGGAATCGCGGGGCCACCCCGACTCAACTCGCCGAGTCTCAAGAACAACTCGGCGAGTACCGCCTTGAACTCTAGTCCTCTAAACCCCTCCTGACTCACTGAGTCATCCCCCAACTCGGCAAGTCTATTCACTGAGCAATTTACGTGAAACCCTAACCCTACTCGCCGAGTCTCAAGAACAACTCGACGAGTTCATGCCATGCACAAACTCTACTGACCTCCTGAGGTCAGATCTGTTTCCCCAAACCATAGATCTGGCCTCCTCAAGCATGAATGTCACGTAAAGTTCGAAACTTGATGCTTGTATAACCACAACAAGGCATCAAAAGGAGATTTAGTCCCAAAAATGCCAACCTAAGGCTAACAACCCCAAACTGATCCATAAAGCTCCAAGGGTCAAGGTCTCTGGACCTCTTTAAGTCCAGATCCAAGGCATAAACTCAAAGAGGGACCATTTGCTCCACATAATTGTTGGGTTTTGAGCATTCTAACACTTCCTAAGTGTACATGCAACCCTAAATACCTTGGATCTATGTTTTCTCTATTATACATGCAAATAAGAACTTCCAAGGTATTATCCTAATCTAGCATACAAAACAATAACTATAGCAAGATAGAATACATACCTCTTTGGTGTAGAAAGTCTTCATGAAGCTTGAGTGCCTAGTGCCCCAAGTGTGACACCTCAAATGGAATCACAATCATCAAAACACTTGGAATGATTTGAGAGAATTCTACACTCTTCAAAATCGGCTAGCCCTTTCTTCACTATCTCTAGTGGCCGATTTTTCCTCAATAATAAGATGCTTATATAGTTACACAATTAGGGTAAACTCTTAATTGTCATGGCTTTCCATTTCCTTGGATCCATGGGTACAAATACACCATGGAGCATCCATGGACCATCCTATGGGTTTTAGCCCAACTTGATTATCCATGGAGCATTAGCCCACTATACAAGTATGGATGATTTACACAATCAACCCATATATTTAATTAGTCTTCTTTTGATCACTTAATTAATCCTAGATTAATTCTTGATCAATACTAATTAAATAATCTTATTATTCTTATTATTAATATACTAGAACTTATAATATATCAATAACCATAAGTGTCTTATTTCTCTCATTCAAGTGCATGATGGTATGCAACCCAAATGGACCATGCCGGGTCGGGTCAAGTCTTACCAAATATAGTTATGGACTTAGACATTAATCCAACAGTCTCCCACTTGGATAAGTCTAAAACTATTATTGCGTATGACTTCAGGAACCAACCGGCAATCGTAGCTCTCAAAAGCTTCTGTCGAACTCTGACCTTGTCGATGAACTCTGACCTTTGTCAGTGACTTGTCCATTAGATAAGGGATCATATATTCCTCCATTCTAGATATCATATGGACTGAGACATGGATTATAATCATTCTCTCTGTCCATTTGTTGTTTCCCGATTTCCGATTTATGACAACTGACTAATTGAACAAATCAAATCAGTCCTGGCCCGGCCGAGCACTTCCATTTGTCATCATCAAATCATCGAGGGGCCCACAGATATCGCTTTTATCCCGAAGGTAAAAGGAACGGATAAACTTCGACTCATATGGCTTGTTCTACTACTTGTTGAATCATACACAAAGGCACGTTTTATAGCACAGAGTTACCAAATGCGGTTTCGTGCAATCAATGTACTATCAACTCATAGTAACAACTCATATCTCTAGGTTTGAAGAATATAAGATATTATCGTCTCATGATCACTCGTGATAAAATCCATGAAGTGATTCCAATGAGCGCGGGTTGAATCCAATACTCAGAACTTATGAGCACTCATGATTGTTGTAGCCTTGTCCAACACCTTAGACCTCTACAACCCATCATGACAGTCTTAATTCATATCTACTTCCAAAATATGACCGACTGTGGATGGTTTGAATAAATTAGTCATTCCGGAAGAATAACCCAGTTTATTCGGGAAGTCAAAACATGCAAAGTGAAACACAATAATAATTGAATCCAATATGGTATCAACCCTTTGAACATAAATAAAACACCTTTTATTTATCACCATATGATTACACATTATTCATTGTACACTGTTTCAGCTATCAACTTTATTCTTGAATTTAAAACAATAGTTGTCCCATGCTCCAAGCATGTACACTATGTTTTCTTAAACACTAGTCATGCCACACACCAAGTATGCATACTATGTTTGTCTATGATCTTTACTTTGTGAACTAGATCAATTGAACATAACTTCAATGATTCTCTTTTCACACTCCCAAATCCTTACTGCAAATGCGAGAATTCCAAATTCATGCCATTTACAGAAATCTGTTAGATTCTAAACTTATATGCATTGATCCTCTTGTAACGATTATGCACAAAGTCAGAAAGACTTGACAACAATCATTACAGAGTATTCCAAAGGAGATCAGCTCCTTGGAAACATCCTTCTTGCATTAAGTTTCCTAATCTTAAACAGATTGAAAATTCTAACTTTGAAACATTTCCAGATTCCATTTTGACTATCACTTCTGACCAAGAGTTGCCTCCTTACAGATTATGTCAATATGGTCCTTCCAGAATTATCACTATACTTCCAACTGTCCTTGAGCAACCAATCTTTGGTAAACCTTAGATTGTCCTCGACAATTGTTTAATCCTTTTAGTCATATCCAGTTCTAAACCTTTTCCCTTCTTAATGCCCCAGGCATTTGGAAAATTTTAGAACGGATGAATATAGCACATATAATCGATCCTATATCCGAAGCATATGGGACACGATTCATGTTGTCTTACATAAAGACTAAACCAGTCTTTTGCTATAATATTTCCATTTCAATTTGCCAAGTTCTCATAATTCAGATTATGAAAAGGGATGCCGTAATCATAATCGAATTTTAGAACGCAAATAATGGACCCATATACAGAATTTCCTTATGTTGAGCCATTCCAACATGAAATTCATATATATCCTTGACTAAATGATTAAAACCTCACGATCTAAGCTTATAGATTTGAGATGAAGCATAATTTCCTCTCCCTTAATTATAGCAAAACAACTTTTTCCCAATTGAAACTTTTGTTTTCTATAATTAACATTGCTAACTTGCAATACTTATCATAATTATCATGCTCCCACTAACATGATGATTATTAGCATAACACTTATGCTCCCACTAGCTTTGACATGTACTCAGAAATCAGCTAGACAGTCTGAAATTTAGATTCATACACCCTTTCCGTAGATAGCCCACCTGTGTGTCTAAGCAATTTCAAGAACCATGAAAAGGGATACCGTAATCATGGTCTCAATTGCTTAGGCATTTGCCATTTCTCACAAGTCCATGTTAGTGTGCCGGTTAACCACACGCGCTCCACTAACGACTTTTGAAAATGCAAATAACACAATTGATATCTTTGTAAAATCTACTTAGTGAAAGCGTTTCCTCACCATCATTTTCATGAATCGGAGAGAAACCTTATGACACTTAGATTTATATGGTGTATGAGTTCCTACCCATATGAATTTGTCAAACCATAATCACAAGACAAAGATAATGACAAATCCAAAACCATATGGATTGAACTCAATCTTAACTTCTTGCCACCTGGCAGCTCAAGGGCCTGCCATTGCTTCCAAGTTGTTATGCAACAAACTGAGAACTCTAAGAACTCATATGCAAATCCAACTTTAACTGGAATGGGCACAGATATGTCAACACGATAGGTTATAAACCTCAAGTCGTGTGCTAGTGAAGAACTTGAGGTTTTATTCTTGATTATTTCTTGAGACTTTCAAGACCTTTAAGACTCCCACTGTCCTCTTGACATATAAGACTCCCTTGTCAAACATCCAAGAGATAGTGCGGATTCTAATCAAGAAAAACACTTTACCCAATTGGCCTAAGTTGGTCTTTGTTTTATCCAAAACATCACAACTTACCAATTTCAAATGTACAAGAGTAGAAAACTTTTACTCTTACATTTGACAAGTGTTTTAAACCTTCTTTAAGACATATCACTCAAATGACAATCTTGGAGTATGACTCTAAGACTTGTATTGGAACGAAGTATGACTCATCTTCTTGATTTAACCATTTCAACAATTCAAGTTCCTCTTCTTAGTCATAAGAATGCACTAAGATTTCCTTAGAGAACTAATTTTGATATGGTTTCTTAATCATTAAGATGATCACAAAACTGATACTAAAGTACTCTCCCATCTTTTCAGATTTGAGAAACTTTTATCCTTCTGCCTTATTTGATTCTTCTTATCGATCTTTAGTGGTGGACTTAATCAGTGCACAAGAATGTGTACTCGATCCCTAAGTCCTTTACTTGACTCACACATCCATGTGAACAAGTAATTAGTCTTAATTTTCCAAAACTTGAAAGTTCTCATTCATCATGCTATACAACTTGCATGATTCCAAGTTCCGGTCCAATTGAAACTTGGGTGATGAGAATCTTTCCTTATTTGGTAAATTTAGACATTACCACAAATGAAAGAATCAATTTCATACTTCCACTCTTGCTACTAATGGAATCTTATAAGCAACAAAAATTTCCACAGATGCCATTGTAAGGATATTTTAAAATAAATAAAATCAAAAATTTCCTTTTATTTTAAAACTTTGCGGAAAAACTATCCTTACAATCCATATGAAAACTTGTTGTTATCTATTCCTAAGCAATATCTCATAACTCCTAAGAAGTAGCTCAAGAATCCGATTTTTCAAACTATGCGATAGAAATCCATCTATGCGATCAGATTCAGCACATTCTTCCTTTAAGTTTCTTCACTTTCCTTTGATTCTTAAACCATCACCATGCGACCCGGTCACATCATGTATCAAGAATCTCAGAATAGAAACTTAACAGAGTTAGATAGTGGATTTTACCTGAAGTAGAGTCAAACTAATTGACTTTAACATCCTTAGGTAAATTTGGCAGCTTCGCAACCAATGCCCTTTCTTTGGCAATACAAACATATGGACCCTTTGATAATGGTACACAGGACTATCACAGACTTAGCTTTTCTCTTTACCATTTGGTCAACCGAGTTGACTATAGCCGATCCCTTTACCATTGGGAAGAGAATGCTTTTCTGGATTTCCTGTGTCACTATTGTCAATGTCCATCAAGTTTTAAGGAAGTTGATCTTAACAAATAGATAAGATCATTAAGGGTCCTGTCATAGTCTGTTTCATAGGTGTTCCAAAAGAACTCACTATGTGACTTAGAAAGTAGTTGAACCACCAACTTTCTCAAGACTTTGACACCCAACTCTCCCGGCTTGTCAATATGTGACTACATCTCCAAGATGTGTCCACACCTAGACCTTGCCTTGCCAATAGGGCTTGAGTGACCTTAAACTTTTTTCAAGAACTTGTGGGTTGGGGAGAATAATTGGAGGAGGAGAAATAAGTATGATATCCATGGGACATCATCTTCATTAGGAAACCTTGTTTCAAGAGATTTGGGAGGATCATAGGTGTCTATTACAGACATCTTTTGGGAGATATTCAAGATAATTGATTTAAAGTCCTTAATATGACACCCAATATGAAATATTAAGGCTAGGACCCAACAAACTATTTTATAACTTAGAAGAGGTATGCCGTAATCCAAGCTATAAAATATTTGAAGGTAGGTGAATGACGATTCACCAATTTCCACCAAGATAAACGAAATGTATTATTAGGTTTTAATTGGTTTTGAAACTCCTAGATCTTTGAGATTCATTGAACTTTTCAAAGGCATGTTTCAATCTCTAGTGTGCCCTTCAGGTTTTGTGACTGGGATGCCGAGGATCACAAAACAAGGTGTGAAGTAACCATGCAAATCACTTGGTACCCTTAATAAATTACCCCTCAATCGATGTGCCGGTTAACCACACACGCTCCATCGATACTATGATAAATATTAAGTCACCCTTTACCTACCTTGTTAAGTCCAAGTTAGTGTGCCGGTTAACCACACACGCTCCACTAACGACTTAGACAAAGTGTAAAGTGTAATTTCATGGATTAGCACCTTATTCACATTTTTCCTAAGTAACTAAGATTGGGTATTATTAAAAGTTTAGTTACTTAGTATTTTCATTAATACTTTTAATGAAGGGAGAATTATAGTCCTGTCAAACCCGTTCGGCTAACGACCCTCCACCGGTCAAGCAAGCGGTGGGTGAGAGTGGACACCCATTAAGTTGCCATTTTATAGGCAACAACCTTATACCCACCTTATAGACCGGCTTCGTGAATGAGGCGTACTAGCGGTAAGACTGACTTTACTCTTATACATATATATATTATTAACTTATAATATTATAAAGTATAAGGGTTGAATTTTAACTTTTAAAATTCTAAGGGCTAACTTGGAATTAAAGTATTCATTAGAGAAAACTTTACAAATTCCAAAACTTGAGGGCAAGTTTTGAAACTATTCAAAACTAATTAATTCCATAACTTATGTGTTTAAAGTAGTTTTAATCCAAAAACTCTTCAAGTTCCATAACTTGAGGACAAGTTATGGAAGACTTTAAACTAATAAAAGAATTAACTTTTCTTTATTTTATAACTTATGGAATTAATTAAGGTTACACCTTTTTTTTATTTTTATTTTATTTGATTAAATGAAGAGACTCTTGGTCCTCCATAACTTGAGGACAAGTTATGGAGTCATAAAACCATTTAATTAGAACTAGACTCTTCATTTTTTGTAACCTTTGCCAATTTTTATGAGTTTTATGATTCTTAAATGTGACTTTTCATATAACTTGATGACAAGTTACAAAAACACATTTTAGAATCAATTCTTAGATTAATTTGGATTAAAACCAACTATCACATAATTTTATTCATTAATCCAAATTCACTCATAAAACAAGATAACACAAAAAACTTTTGGTGATCCATAACTTATTCTTAAGTTATTTAATCCTTTGAAACATTAACACCAAATTTTGTAACTCCAAAAAAACTTTGAATCAATTTTTTTTTTTTTAAAACCTTTTCAAATCCATAACTTATGGAGGTTTCAAAAAAAAAAATAAAACTTTTTAGATCAAACTTTTAAAACTAATAAAATAATCATATTATTTTATCTTTTATTAAATTTGACCTAATTCAACTCATAAAGCAAATTATTCAAATTTTACAAATAATTAGTTTTTCACAAGAACAAGTAATTATTTTAAAATTTGACAAACTTCATGTTTTTTTTTTCCAACTTTTAAAATAAAATATTTGCATCAATATAACAGAAAACAACCCGTGGCTCTGATACCACTGTTGGGTTTTGAGCATTCTAACACTTCCTAAGTGTACATGCAACCCTAAATACCTTGGATCTATGTTTTCTCTATTATACATGCAAATAAGAACTTCCAAGGTATTATCCTAATCTAGCATACAAAACAATAACTATAGCAAGATAGAATACATACCTCTTTGGTGTAGAAAGTCTTCATGAAGCTTGAGTGCCTAGTGCCCCAAGTGTGACACCTCAAATGGAATCACAATCATCAAAACACTTGGAATGATTTGAGAGAATTCTACACTCTTCAAAATCGGCTAGCCCTTTCTTCACTATCTCTAGTGGCCGATTTTTCCTCAATAATAAGATGCTTATATAGTTACACAATTAGGGTAAACTCTTAATTGTCATGGCTTTCCATTTCCTTGGATCCATGGGTACAAATACACCATGGAGCATCCATGGACCATCCTATGGGTTTTAGCCCAACTTGATTATCCATGGAGCATTAGCCCACTATACAAGTATGGATGATTTACACAATCAACCCATATATTTAATTAGTCTTCTTTTGATCACTTAATTAATCCTAGATTAATTCTTGATCAATACTAATTAAATAATCTTATTATTCTTATTATTAATATACTAGAACTTATAATATATTAATAACCATAAGTGTCTTATTTCTCTCATTCAAGTGCATGATGGTATGCAACCCAAATGGACCATGCCGGGTCGGGTCAAGTCTTACCAAATATAGTTATGGACTTAGACATTAATCCAACAATAATCACTCTCCAAAGGGGTTAGAAAACCCTAAATCTAATGATCAACACCAAAACTGAAGGAAGTTCGAACCATTACCTCAAAATAATGTCTCTGAACTCTAGAATTGCTTGAATCGCACCTCCTCTTTGCTCTTGTCACCTTCTTCTTGCTAAACCAAGGGTTCAAGGATCAAAAAGTAATTTCTTCTCCCTCACAACGATTTGGCTCACTTAGGGTTCTCTCAAGGGACTGGTAGCCGCAATGGGAGGCTATAAGTGCCCTTAAATAGGCTCCAAACCCGGGGGATTAGGGTTTCATTAAACAGCGTGGACTCGCCAAGTCCACTAATGGACTCGCCGAGTCCGGACGTGAACCCGGATGAACATCCGCGACCCTACTCGGCGAGTCTTGGCTCCAACTCGCCGAGTTCCTCCTCAAACTCCAAAATAATTAAATAAAATGATATACCTGGGAAATCAGGATGTTACAATTCTCCCCCACTAGAATTAGACTTCGACCTCGAAGTCTCACTCTGGAAACAACTCCAGATGTTGCTCACGCATCTCGCGCTCCGGCTCCCAAGTAAGCTCTGACCCCTTCCGGTGTTGCCACTGGACCTGCACCAGAAGCACCTCTTTGTTCCTCAGAACCTTGATCTTTCGATCCCGAATAGCCACCGGTATCTCAACGTAGTTCAGGCCCACATCCACCTAAATATCCTTTAATGGCACTACTGCCGACTCCTCGGCTATACACTTTCGCAGCTGCGACACATGGAAAGTGTCATGGATCTGACCTAGCTCTGCAGGTAACTCCAACCGGTAGGCTACCCTGCCTATCCTCGCGATCACCTGAAAAGGACCGATATATCGGGGCCCCAAACTGCCCCTCTTCCTAAATCGGGTCACTCCTTTCCAAGGACAGACCTTAAGGAGTACAAAGTCACCGACCAAAAATTTGAGCTCTGACCGGCGCCTGTCCTCATAACTCTTCTGGCGACTCTAAGCGGTCAACAACCTCTGCCTGACCTGCTGTATCTACTCTGACGTCTGAAGAACGATCTCTGTACTTCCCATCACACGTTGCTCTACCTTTCCCCAACAAATGGGGTCCGATACCCCCTTCCCTACAACAACTCAAAGGGTGGCATACTGATGCACTAATGATGGCTGTTGTTGTAGGAAAACTCTGCCAAGGGCAAATACGGGCCACAATTTCCCCCCGAAATCTAATACACATGCCCGAAGCATATCTCATATTCATCTTCGATACCGAGCACCAGGTCCGCTTTGAATCGTTCACTCGCTCTGAAGTGTCCACAGACATCACCATGGTAAACTCTAGCTCATTTCTCATATTCATCTTCGATACCGAGCACCAGGTCCGCTTTTGGCCCCACAGCTGAACCCCCAAAGGTCACACATAACATGATCCAAAATATCTCACTAACTTCCTCCCCATGACCACTATCACGACCCAGTGACACCCAAGTCACGAAATTCCCTTTTCCTCATAAAAATACAATCCAATCGAAGATCGACTCAGCTCTAACCTCTGGCGTCTGCTGTGCATATTCTCCCGCGCGCCTCGCTGATCCTCACGACAGAGACGGAGACCCAGTCTCACCTCGGTTTAACCACTAGGCTCCAAAAACTCAACACTAGGGCTACTCAAGCCTAAAACTCTTCTGCATCATGCACTTATCGTAGAACACTCCATCATCACACTATCTTGCCATCTGGAGGGTACTATGGCTTCCCGCAACATTACGACAACCTCTGACTAGTGAGTACTATGACTCCCCATAGTATCACAACGCCAACTAACTAGTGAGTACTACGGATCCTCATAGTACCACGACTCCCTCCCTCTGACTTGTAAGTACTACGACTCCCCGTAGCATCACAACACCCTCTGACTGCGAATACTACGGCTCCCCGTAGCATCACGACTCTCTCTCTCTCTCTGACTTGTGAGTACTACGGCTCCCCATAGCATCACAACACCCTCTGACTGGTGAATACTACGACTCCCCGTAGCTTCACCCTATACTCTCATTCTCATTACAACGCCACACTATGTTCACTAACTCATGCACCGAAGACTATCATAGATAGTTACACACACACTTACCCCGATATGCATTACAGACTTTGGCGGCAACCGCCATATCACAGAACCTACCTCTGCGGAGATCCACTTCCTTAAATAATCCCTCTTGATGACAATACCCGAAGGGCTCCCACTGGAACCGTGGATACATGATACATCACTAGTAATCTTAAACCCAAGACTCTAAATAACTCCGAAATCGGGACGCTATACGCGGAAACCACGGAACACCCTAACAGAGCATCACAATGTCCTGCCTCTACCACTGATTCCCTTACTCCCAACACCATACACATACAACAATACATTTCCTCTGAATCCCATAATAATTTCATATTTCACTCAATGCGCAACTTCAGTGCATCCAAACACTCAATTGGAATACAAGGAAGGCGCTAACTCTTCAGAACACACTGATGATCCTCCGAAACCCTTTCCACTACTGCTCAAAATCCAAGCAAGAATACACATCCCAGCCCGGGAGTTGGCTACTTGACAATCTTCTACCCATATTTCAACCCAAAAGTTCTCAACTGCCCATACCATCATTACGAGTCTTCCACTTGAAACGACTTTGACCCCCACCAGATTCCTGACCATTGACCACCCGCCGTGAAGACACCCATCCTTCTCTCAAACATATACCACATGTATTATCTTGCCCGACACCTTTCCTTGATCACCAATGACCCTGATCTCATGAATTCAAGCCGCAGGTTTCTGTATTCAACCCCTAACCGCTCTTGCAAAAATCTCTGGTTCTCTCAATAAACCACCCGGTTCTCCCCCACTTAGGGTTCGAACCATCACTATCTGACACATCAACAACCTCACAAACTATTTTCACCAGCAATAACGCACATGTCCCTGGAAAGTGCTATGCAACGCCCGATAATCCCCTTTAAGGAAATCAATCGATCTCATAACTCTGAACCTCAGATGAAATCCTCAAGAACTTCTCGTCACGACTGCCTCTAGTCGTTCCAAGTCTCGTACCAATCCAATACCAACAACTCAACTGTCCAATAACATCACTGACTCATAGACTGGACCACGAAATCATCATACTCCCCCACCTCGACTCATCAACCGAAGTTCCAACACATGGATCATCCCAAGAACAGGGACCCACTCCCATATTCAATACCCAACATAGATAGAAAAAACCATTGCACTGATTAACTCGACTGGACTCCCCACTGATACCTCTACAATACGCCCTATTATACTCAAATAGGTTTAACGTGGTCCTCGACTATCTCAGTCCCAACTGACTATCTGCTCATGGTAAATCACTGCCTCGCGGCACACATGCTACCTGATACTCTGATGGAAAATCATCATCATCAATGACAACCTGCAGGGTTTACCCCCAAACCCCAAACTTAAACATCATGCCTCTCGTGTTTCGCACACGAACATAAATAGCACCACCCAGGTCATAGAAAGTGTCATCTCCTCTATCGACTGATTGCTCAACTCAGACCGAAATTCTCCCCTCCCTCCGACTCCTTACCAAAATACTCTGAAAGGCTCTCGACCTCCCTCTCAAGGGACGCCTCTTCGAACTCAATCATGGCCCACTGGCCTAAAACCCATAGCGTCCAATCTCTACCTCATCAATCATGACCGGAGAACCACAAGCATCATTCACTACGAACCATGGTACTCATCCCATGACATCTCTTCTCAATATGCTCCGGTGTATGGTACCCGAACCATAGCATCACTCCTCCATCTGCTCCGATGTATGGTACTCGAACCATAACATCATTCCTTCATCCGCTCCGATGTATGGTACTCGAACCATAACTTCACTCCTCGATCCGCTCCGATGTATGGTACTCGAACCATAACATCACTCCTCAATCTGCTCCGATGTATGGTACTCGAACCATAACACCACTCCTTAATCCGCTCCGATGTATGGTACTCGAACCATAACATCACTCCTCAATCTGCTCTGATGTATAGTACTCGAACCATAACATCACTCCTCAATCCGCTCCGATGTATGGTACTCGAACCATAACATCACTCCTCAATCTGCTCTGATGTATGGTACTCGAACCATAACATCACTCCTCAATCCGCTCCGATGTATGGTACTCGAACCATAACATCACTCCTCAATCTGCTCTGATGTATGGTACCCGAACCATAACATCACTCCTCAATCCGCTCCGATGTATGGTACTCGAACCATAACATCACCCCTCAATCTGCTCCGATGTATGGTACTCGAACCATAACATCACTCCTCAATCCGCTCCGATGTATGGTACTCGAACCATAACATCACTCCTCAATACGCTCCGATGTATGGTACTCGAACCATAACATCACTCCTCCATCCGCTCATTAGAACCTTTATAATACTCCCTGTATCAAGTATGGGTCCTCTGCTTTCAGTAGTATGGGCCCATACTACCTGCCACATCTACCCGTACTTTCCACACGGACTATCCCGGAGCTCCTAAGTAGCTGCTCGACCTTCTCGTTCACCAATTCCGTCACGCGCGCTCGCTCCCCAGTGAAATTCTCTACTCTGCCAGCGCACTCATCTGGCTAAGGTTACTCCCTAGGCTCTTCCTAGATTCCCACACTTCTCTATCATCAGCTACTGAAGAGCTCCTAATGATGCCAACCATCTACCTCCTGAATATCCTCATATTCGCTTGGTAGCTGACTCCCATCATCGAGAGTTCCACAAAGCACGAAGCAAGCAACATTCAAGCATCGAAGAATATATATGACTCACTCTGGGTGACAACTCCGCTTGCTCTGCTCATCCTCGAAAGTACCACCGAACTCTGCAACTCTTCCCCTCGCGGGTTCTAACTATTCTTTCGCTAAGTACCACGATACGTATCTAGGTATATCCCCTAGATTACTCCTCTACTCAAATCCCCTAAAGGATTCCAACTAAATATTCTCACTCATCACATACTCAAAATCACATCGCATATAACAGCAATTCCTAGGCTAAGGCATCACAAATCAGGCCACTCTAGTCCTAAGATATGGAATACCTATATTGTCTCTAGCATGCAATAATATCTCATAAAGTGCATCATAAATATATCATAACACAAAAGTAAGGGTATTTTGGGAAATGATCGTTCGGGCTCTGGTTGATTGTACACACTTCTGTTTCTCGCTTTCTCTTTGAACTCTTATTCGCTTTAGAAAATTATTTCTTTGAAAACTTTTCTTACTTCCTCAGTTTGAGTCCAGATTTACCCGAAGGCGCATCCGAATCCCTCAAACCAAAGCTCTGATACCAACTTGTAACATCGAAAATTTCAAAACAATTTTTCGTTTAAAAATAATCGTTTAATTCTTAAAAACACTTTGCTTAAAATCTCATTCATAATCGAATTACAAAACATAACTCCATTTTCACTTGCATAATAAACCAGGATCCTCAAAACATGACTCTTTCTCTGGTGTGTACAATCGAGCCGGTGCCGTCCCGTGATCCTGAGAGAAACCTGAAACACATAACACAAAACATTGTAAGCACGTAGCTTAGTGAGTTCCCCAAAATACCAAACATAACATATGTTAGCCACTCGAGGCTATAACTCTGTGGGTCCGTGGACCCTACTCTGTGAACCATCCGGTTCTAACTCTGGGAACCTTCCGGTTCTAACTCTGTAAACATGCACAACATAAATCACATAGAAATAATGCAGTACAACACATAACATACATAGCATACAAATACTCTGTCACATAACTCTGGTTACCTACTCAAGGTAAAGTATAGTGAGAAGACTCACCTGGCAAGCAGGAAGCAGATATCCTCACGCTTGCATCTCTAACTCCCCACCATCTATCACATAAGGAAAAATCTCTCTTGAACATAACTCTCGAGACTAGACTCAATCCTCTCTTGGCACCCTCTTAAGGGTAAAAGACCGTTTTACCCCCTTCTTGGTCCAAAGGCCACATTGTTGACCAAACCCTAAAAGTCAACAAAAGTCAACGATCAAACTTTGACCCAACTCGCCGAGTGCACTCCGGTGACTCGGCGAGTACACACATGTCCACTAACTCTTTGTCCCGCTTGGTACGTCGAGTCCCTCCCTATGCTTGACGAGTCATACCAGACAGGAATCGCGGGGCCACCTCGACTCAACTCGCCGAGTCTCAAGAACAAATCGGTGAGTATCGCCTTGAACTCCAGTCCTCTAACCCCTCCTGACTCACTGAGTCATCCCCCAACTCGGCAAGTCTATTTACTGAGCAATTTACGTGAAACCCTAACCCTACTTGCTGAGTCTCAAGAACAACTCGGCGAGTTCATGCCATGCACAAACTCTACTGACCTCCTGAGGTCAGATCTGTTTCCCCAAACCATAGATCTGGCCTCCTCAAGCATGAATGTCACGTAAAGTTCGAAACTTGATGCTTGTATAACCACAACAAGGCATCAAAAGGAGATTTAGTCCCAAAAATGGCAACCTAAGGCCAATAACCCCAAACTGGTCCATAAAGCTCCAAGGGTCAAGGTCTATGGACCTCTTTGAGTCCAGATCCAAGGCACAAACTCGAAGAGGGACCATTTGCTCCACATAATCACTCTCCAAAGGGGTTAGAAAACCCTAAATCTAATGATCAACACCAAAACTGAAGGAGGTTCGAACCATTACCTCAAAATGATGTCTCTGAACTCTGGAACTGCTTGAATCGCACCTCCTCTTTGCTCTTGTCACCTTCTTCTTGCTAAACCAAGGGTTCAAGGATCAAAAAGTGACTTCTTCTCCCTCACAATGATTTGGCTCACTTTGGGTTCTCTCAAGGGACTGGTAGCCGTAATGGGAGGCTATAAGTGCCCTTAAATAGGCTCCAAACCCGGGCGATTAGGGTTTCATTAAACAGCGTGGACTCGCCGAGTCCACTAATGGACTCGCCGAGTCCGGACGTGAACCCAGATGAACATCCGCGACCCTACTCGGTGAGTCTTGGCTCCAACTCGCCGAGTTCCTCCTCAAACTCCAAAATAATTAAATAAAATGATATACCTGGGAAATCAGGATGTTACAGAAGTGTTTTGTCTAGATAAAAGCTACACTAACTCTTGAATATTTGCTTGTCAAGAAATGTTTCTTGACAAGAGAATCTTATATGTCAAGGAGTCAGTGGGAGTCTTAATGGTCTTGAAAGGTTTCAAGAACAAATCAAGAATAAACCTTATCAATCATCACTAGCACACGACTTGAGGTTTACGACCTATCATGTTGACACTATTTTGTTTTTGTGCCATTCTAGTTGAGTTTTCTATGTATGTGAGTTCTACGAGTTCTCAATTGATTACATAGGGGCAATGCACCTTGTTCAATGGAAAGTACATTGAAATGAAGGGGTGGGATGCTCAATAACTTGGAAGTAATGGTGGGACCCTTGATGGCAAGAAATTAAGATGAACAAGTTCTATCCATAAGAGTTTGGATTTGTCACTGACATTATCTTGTGATTATGGTTATGACGAATTCACATGGATGGGAATGTATACACCACAAAATCTAAGTGTCATAAGTTTTCTCTCATTCATGAAAATGATTGTGAGGAAACGCTTTCACTAAGAGAGATTTTGAAAATAGCATTATGTGATTTGGGTTTCTCAAATTCAACTATGTTTATGGCATAACTCTTTATAGTTCGAATTGTGGGAAATGGTAAATGGGTCTGAACATTTTAGACTTATTGATATGAGTCCTGGAATCGTTTAGACATATACATATGAGCTTTCCAAGGAAAAGTGTATGAGTTTGAGAAGCTTAGATAAAGTCTTATCAAAGCATCTAGTATTAGAAATATGAACTTAAGAAATTGTTTTCTAGAAGTTCAGCTGATTTTTGAATACATGTCGAAGTTAGTGGGAGCATAAGTGTTATGCTGGTAAAGAAATAATCATCATGTAAGTGGGAGCATGATTATTATGGTAAGTATTGCAAGTTAGCAATATTAATTATAGAAAACAAGTGTTGTGCTTTGCAAAGTCGTAAGGGTTGAAAAGTTGTTTTGCTATAATTAAGGGAGAGAATATTATGCTTCATTTCAAATCTAAAGGCTTAGATTGTGGAATGTTAATAAATTTAGTCAAGGATACATAGTGTGTTCTCAAATTTCGATTATGATTAAGGCATTCCTATTCATAGTTCGAATTATGAGAATATGACACATAAAATATTATGGCAAAAGATTGATAAAGTATCATATCTTTATGTAAGACATTATGCATCATGTCCCATACACTTCGGGTATAGGAATAATTGTATATGTTATAATATTTGACCATTCTAAAATTTTCCAAATGTCTAGCGCATTAAAAAGAAAAAGGACAAGAATCGGTTTTGACTAAGATAATTAAACAACTATCAAAGGACGATCTAAAGTTCGCTGAGGATTGGTCGCTTGTGAGTAGTTGGAAGTATGGTATTGAATGTACCATATCGACATTATTATTATGAATAGATAAGATTCTATTAAGAATGAGTTGTCATATGGTAAATATGGAAATTTTTCCATAATTAGGAGTTAGAAATTAAGAATTTATGTCTAGATTAGAAAATTTTATGAAAAAGGATGTTCAAAGGAATGTACTTTGAGTGAGAGACATCACATCTATAGAATTGTTCTGTAACTATTTTGATAGAGTACCTTGTGATTTCGTTGGCCGAGTATTTGTGATTTTTGTGTCGTGACTTCACAAGAGGATCATTTCATAAAATATTAGAATTTGACATATTCTAAAAGGTGGCAAGAATTTGGTATTCTTACACTAATTATATGGATTGGGGATTGTGAAATGAGTTTCATTCGAAAAGTTTTTCAATTGATATATTTCACAAAGTAAAGGACCATAAGTAAATATTGTGTGCACACTAATAGCATGGGACAATTGTAGTAATAATTCAAGTAATAAGTTGATTAACCGAAACAACAAATAATGAGTAATCAGTATGGTGATAAATAAAAGGTGTTTATTTATACTCAAAGGTTTGGGACCATATAGGATTAGTATTATTCTTGTTTTCACTTTGCATGTTTTGACTTCCAGAATAATTGAGTTTATTAAGAATGATCGAATTATTCAAACAGTCCACGGTCAGTCATACGTTGGAAGTAGGTATGAATGAAGACTGTCATGAATTGGTTTGTAGATTGTCTAAAGTGTATTAGGCATAGCAAAGGTTTGCTGCAACGTTCATGAGTGCTTATGAATATGATTTTGAGCATTGGATTAAACCCGCACTCACCTAGATTGCTTCATGAATTTTGTCACGAGCGATTGGTGAGATGATAATATCTTGTATTCTTGAAACCGAGATGTGTGAGTTGTATCTTGCGAATCGGTTGCACATTGATAATATGTAAACGCACCAGTAACTTGGTGTTATAAAACTTATTGTTGTGTGTGATTTGGTGAGTGAGTGCAAGCAAGCATTGAGTCAAAGTTTATCTGTTCCTTTTACCCAAAGTGAGATAAAAGCGATATCTGTGGGCCCCTCGATGATTTAGTGATGACAAACGTAAATGCTCGGTCGGGCTAGGGCTAATTTGATTTGTTCAATTAGTCAGTCGTCATAAATCGGAAATCGAGAAACAAAACATAGATTGAGAGAATGATGTCTCACGTCTATACGATATCTTGAATGTAGGAATACATGATCCCTTATCTAAAGGACAGGTTACTGATAAGATCAGAGTTCGACAACGTCTTTGAGAGTTACGATTGCTAATCAGGTAGTACTTACTATTATAGTTACTAGACTTATCCAAGTGGGAGACTGTTGGATTAGTGTCTAATCCCGTAACCCTGTTTGTCAAGTACTTGACCCGATTGTGCATGGTCCTTTTGGGTTGCCTTCACCAAAGCAACTTGACTGGAGAAATAATAGAGAAGGAGGTTATTGTGATTTATTAATATGTTATAAGAATAATATATTAAAGGAGAAATCATATTTGTTTAATTAACACTGGTTAATAATTAATTAAGAATTAATTTTGTGATCAAGTGTAATTAATTAAACTAGAGGGGCTGAATTGTAATTATGTGATAGTTACAAAGTAGGGTAAGGATTGTCCTAGATATGGGTTGCACGAATTCAAGGGGATAAGGATCCTTGAAATCGTCCAAAGGATAAAGGATAAAGGGTTTTCAAGGCTTATCTTATGGTTACTTGGTGGGCAAGCAACTAGATAAGGATAAGGACTGAAACCCTAATCTCTACACCTATATAAACACCCCTTTGGCACTTGAATTCGTCCATGCCTTCCTAAAGGGTTCTTAGGGCCGATTTCATACCTCCTCCCTCTCTCTCTATAGCCTCTCCACTTGCTCTTGGTGTTTGTGAGCCATTAGAGGTACTACACTTGTGGTACTTGCTTTCAAGACTTAGGGTTTGAAGATTTGAGTTGTTATTGCAATATAACAACAAGATGTATGTGATCTAACCTTCTATGTGTATTTCAAAAATACTAGGGCATATTAGGGTTTCTTCATGTGTTCACAATGTTGTGTATCTAATAGTGAAAACATAGATCCAATTCTAGGGTTGCATGCACACATAGGATTGTTTGTACAAAACCCAACATTTACTTCAAACTTGCATAACTTCTTTGCCTATCTTGAGTCGCCTTCATGTTAGCTCGAATAACTTCTATCTTTTCATTTGCTAGCCTTACGAGTTCGGGACCTGTGATTTTCTTCTCTCCATCTTCAAGCCAACACAAGGGTGTTCTACTTTTCCTTTCATACAATGCTTTATAAGGTGGCATTCCAATACTTGAGTGATAACTGTTGTTATAAGAGAATTCCACCAAGGGTAAGCGTTCGTCACATTTTCCTCCAAAATCAATCACGCATGACCTCAACATATCCTCCAAAGTTTGTTTGGTCCTTTCGGTTTGCCCATCTGTCTGAGGGTGGTATACAGTGCTCAAGAATATTTTTGTCCCCAGTTCTTTTTGTAAGGATTTCCCAAATATAGATGTGAATCTAGCATCCCTATCTAAAACTATGGTAAGTGGCACACCATACAGTCTCACCACTTCATCAACATAGATCTTTGCAAGTTTTTCTAAAGGGGTTGATTCCTTTATGGCAATGAAAAGTGAACTTTTAGTCAAGCGATCTACAATCACCCAATGACATCGTTTCCTTTAATTGTTCTTGGTAGACCCATTACAAAGTCCATAGTAATGTCTTCCCATTTCCCGGCCGGTGTTTGTAGTGATTGAAATTTCCCATAAGGAAATTGGTGTTCTGCCTTGACTTGAGCACAAGTCAAACAGTTGGAGATGTACTTCACCACTTTTGGTTTCATTCCGGACCACCAAAAGTGTCTTCTCAAATCCCTATAGGTCTTGGTACTCCCAGGATGAATGGAGTATTTGGACTTATGAGCCTCATCTAAAATTAGCTTCCGATTCTTTCCATGTTTAGGGACCCAAATTCGTCCCTTAATGGTCATAAATCCTTGTTTATTTTCACCAAACTCGATCTTCTTTTCTAATTTCTCTTTCTTGACAGTCTCTTCTTTCAAATCTTTAACTTGGGCATTCTTGATCATTTAGATTAAGTTGGACACCACCTCGATTCACATTGATCTTCCTTTAATAGGTTTCTCACGAGTCTTTCTACTTAAGGCATCTGCCACCACATTTTCCTTCCTTTCATGATATATGATCTCATAATCATAATCCTTGATGAGTTCTATCCATCTTCTTTGCCTCATGTTTAATTCATTCTGTGTAAAAACATATTGAAGACACATGTGATCCATGTACAATTTGCACTTGGTACCATAAAGGTAGTGCCTCCAGTTTTTAGAGCAAAAAATATCGCAACTAACTCCAAGAATCATAGGCAATGACCTTTCCTCGTTGCATAAGTATGCAAGCGAGTCCCTTGTTAGAAGCATCACTATAAACTATAAAGTCTTCCATGCCATCGGGTAATGTGAGGATTAAAGCCTCACATAGTTTCTTCTTCAAGATTTCAAATTCATGTTGTTGCTTCTCGTCCCAAACAAATTTTACTTCTTTCTTGGTAAGTCGGGTAAGTGGAACCGCGACTTTGGAGAAGTCTTGGATAAACGTTCTGTAATAACCAACTAGTCCAATGAAACTTCTTATCTCAGTTGGAGTCTTCGGGGGTTCCCATTTCATAACTGCTTCAATCTTCATCGGGTCAACTTTTTATGCCTTCGTGTGACCTTCCCGCAACCAAAATTCACACTTTGAGAATTTTTCATAGAGGGTCTCCTTCTTGAGTAATTGTAGGACCTTACGTAAGTAATCTTCATGTTATTCTTCATTCCTTGAGTATATCAAAATGTCATCTATGAAGGCAATGACAAACTTATCAAGAAAAGGCCTGCAAACCTTATTCATCAAATCCATAAACACAGCTGGTGCGTTCGTGAGTCCAAAGGGCATCAAAAGGAACTCATAATGCCCATAACGCGTTCGGAATACCGTCTTACCAATGTCTTCATCTCTCACTCGAACCTGATAAGAACCGAAACAAAGATCGATCTTGGAAAAGTAATCCACTCCTTGAAGTTGGTCGTACAAGTCATCAATGCGAGGTAAGGGGTATCGATTCTTGATTGTGACCTTGTTGAGTTCCCTATAGTCAATGCACATACACATTGACCCATCTTTCTTTTTAACAAATAACACGAGATCTCCCCACGGGGACGAACTAGGAAGGATAAATCCTTTGTCAAATAATTCTTGAAGCTAGGACATAAGTTCCCTCATTTCCGTTGGAGTTAGACGGTAGGGTGCGCGAGCAATGGGGTTTAGACCCGACACTAGATCAATGCGAAATTTAACCTGTCTTATGGGAGGTAAACCGGATAAATCTTCGGGGGAAACTTTGGTAAACTCACTAACTACCTTCACTTCTTCAATTTTTGTCTTTTCTTCCTTCCCATGAATGACATAGGCTAAGATATATTCACATCCCTTTGAGACGCATTTTTGAGCTTTGATGGCCGATATCACACAAGGAAATTTGTTGTCCCGGTTCCCATATACATAAAAATTTTCACCCTTGGTGGTCTTGATGGAGACCATCCGCTTTCCATACAAGATTTTTGCATCATTAGTTCCCATCCAATCCATTCCCACTATCACATCAAACCCTTTAATCCCCATCGAGAGTAAATCAACAGAGAAATTTTGACTATTTATTTCGAGTGAACAATCTGGGTACATGAGGCCCACAGAAACATGGGTACCATTGACTATTTCAATACTATAAGATCGAGATAAGGTAGCTAGGGGTCCAATTAGTTTGTGACATAAAGAATGAGATACAAAAGATTTGTTAGCACCTGAATCAAATAATATTGCGAGCAAGGTTAGAGTCAACAAGTAGTGTACCTGTCACAACATCATGGTTTTCCTTTACCTACTCTTCACTCATCAAGTACCCTTTCCCCGCTACCAGGCCCGTGTTTGCTTTCTTGTTAGCTGTTGATCCCACACCCTTTTGCCTTGGGCAATTCTTACTATAATGCCCTTTTTCATCGCAAGAGAAGCACTCCACGTCATTCGTATCTCGAACCTTGCAGTCTCGAGCCTTGTGACCATGTCGACCACACTTGTAGCAATCGGATGTCCCCAACTTACAATCACCAGTATGTCACTTTCCACACTTCTTACATTCCTTCCCTTCTTCTTTCTTGAAGTAGCTAGATGTGGAGTGACTCCTCTTGTGATATCCCGAAGATACATGGAATTTCCTCTTTTCACCAATCACTTGTCTTTCACTTGATTTCTTAAGTTTCATGTCTTCCACTCTAGAGGCCGCCTCAATTGCATCATCAAGTGTATTGGCTTTTCCCACTTCCAAGGAACAGTCCCCCAAAAGTCCTTTAAGGTAGCGGTTCACTCATCCCTCTTCATTGGGTAGAGTATTCCCAAGGAAAGGAAGCATGTCAATGAACCTCTTAGTGTACTCATCAATTGTCATATTGCCTTTTTGAAGAGCAAAGAACTCATTCACCAACTTATCTTGGCGTCTTGAGGAGCTAAATTTGGCTTTTAAGCGCTTCACAAATTCTTCACAAATTCTTCCCAAATGAGGGATGTAATCCCTTCGGTTCCAATCGCCTCGCGAAGGTTGTTCCACCATCCAAGAGCATCATCTTTGAGCATGTGGATAGAAAATCCTACTTTCAATCCATCCTCACACTTGCAAGTGTAGAAGACATGTTCCACCGACAATCCACTTCATCACAACCTTTGGGTCTTTGCCACCTTTGAATTCCATAGGTCGGCACGTCATCAAGTCTTTGATTCCACATTCTCACGCTCCTTTCTGTCCAACTAATGGTGCTTTTAAAGAAATCACCGGAGGTTGGGGTGGTGGAGGAGGTCCATCATTGGATTACTCGGATTGGGAAACACCCTCGGGGGTGTCACCTTGATCCCGAGAGTCTAATAAAGTTCTCAATAAATCCCTCATTCGTTCGTCAATCAATTTCCTCATTTCAATTCGACTTTGTTCTCGTTGGTCATGTAGAAGCTTTTGGATTGCCTCAAGAGTGACCGGAGGGGGATTGAGCTCACCATCATTTGTAACGCCCGTGTTTCTAGGCTAGGCATTAATATCGATGTAATAGTTTAGGTTAACCTTCGTAACTCTTTTTAAAAATAATAAGAATGCATTATTTGAGTATTATGTGTTTTATGCTTAATAGTGTGGCTTAATTGAATTAAGAATAAAAATAAGCGTAATAATAAAATGTTAGATAAACCTGATATCTATGAATAAAGTTGTAGTGGTAGTGACGAGGTTTCCGAATATATAAAGAATGCTGAAATCCGAGTTATAACGAAGAAGTTATGACCTGTCGAAGTTTCGCGACAGAACAGGCACGACACTGTATGACGTAAAATACGATTTTAAGATGGAGAGATAGTGTTTGTTAAATCGAGAGCGTGCATAAAAAGAACGTCCAAATCTGACGTCTTATGAGGAAGTTATGATTTTTCTAAGTTTCAGCTTAGCAGTATGCCGCCCGAAGTCCGATTTTGAGATTGAGTGATTTCTAGTCGAAACAATCTAAACGAGAATCAAAGATCTCGTCGATAGTAGTCCAACGGAAAAAAGACAGATGAAAATGGAGTTCATATGAAGGAGTTATGAATTTCTAATGGATTTTTCCTGTCCCGGCCTACTAAAAATAATATAACAAAAATAAAGTCAAAATTAGCCGATAGAGTCTAAATGAGAGTTGTAGAGCATAATCTCACCTTCGCGTGGATATAAAGAACGTCGAAAACGGAGATCGTATGCGAAATATATAAATTTCTGAAGTTCGAGGCACGCTTACCAAAGAGGGAACGCCCCGCGTTTGGAGCTCAGAGCATGTCCTGTCTCATGTCAAGTCCGAAGTTCGTAAGCCATGACGCACGGCTGAACGCGTTGCGTTCGTCCAAGGAGCGCGCTACGTTCATTCAGGGAACGCGCTACGTTCGAGACCAGATTCACCCTATAAATAGATCACAAGTGCAACCTAGTTTGGTTGCCGAATTTCTTCTCTCTCACACATATTACCTCGATTTACGTGCAAGATATACCCACGAAGCCCCGGTATCATCCCAAATCCCGAAGTAAGTCTCGAAGCTCCGAAGATCCCGAGAAGAAAAAGAGTTTCCGAGCCGAAGCTCTGCCCGCGAGAAGCCCGGTGTGTGAAGATATCCCAGATTCATCGAAGAGTTACAGCTTTTAGAGCCGTAGTGCTGTCTGATAAGTGTGTAGTTGCTTTCTGATAATACACATATATGAATGATACTCTATGAAATACATGCTAAGTGATTATATACTATTTGTTATGTGGTATGTGTATTGAATGAATATGTTATACATGTTTTAAGCTGTATATAAACAAGTATATTTTATCTACAAATATGTTTGGTAGAACATGGGTAGATAATGATGTGTGATGAAATAAAAATGATGAGAGGACTCGATGTGATTGTGATCTAGTCGTCCAGCAGAATATGGATAACGACCAAGGACTTTTCTAGATAGTTCAGTGAAACGTTGGCAGACTCATAACCTATAGGTGTAGTGAACTGGGTGTTTATTTGATGTATTCTATCCCCCTCATGGTTACCTTAGGACATTCATTGTTGCGGAAACCCCTTTGCAGTAGTGTCCGTCCCGATGAAAATCCTAGATTAGGTTCCTTGTACTACTTGTTGTCATAGGGACATAAAGTGAGGATAACGGGAATAGGTAATCGGGTTATTGTTGGTTGGTGAAATTAAATATAATTATTTATTGTGGGTTGAAAATCTTATATGCTCACCAGGCTCCCGCAAGAGCATAAGTTAGGGAACTTGTGAAGATGTTTTTGTTTATAAACCAGTAGTTGTATATAACTGTGTAAGATCTATGTTTTATTGTTTATGCTTTTGTGTCTGTATTGGAACATAACATCCCGAGTTTTGATATATAATGAAAATACATTTCTTTTAAGAAATGCTTTGATAAACCTTATTTTATCATGTATTGTTTTGGAGACAAATTCTGCAACTCTTTTAAATCAATGGATTTACTCTGAAATTAGTTTAAAAGCATAAATGAAACCGGTCTTTTCTGGCCGTAAATTTGGGGATGTCACATCATTGTTGCCTTGGTTTACCACTCTTGGTGCCTATTCACAAGAGGCCCTAGATTTTGGGCTTGTCCTCGTCCTTCCTCACGGGATGTTTGACTCCTTGTTCGCGTCATCATGCTACAATACTTCAACACTTTAGTATACATCATTATGCACATATCTATATTAGTAGATTTCAACCATTAGCATGACATTTCCTAAGACATGCAACTTCTAACAACATTCATAGCAAAGGTTTATCCCATATTTCACAAACCCTCCTTCATAGTTCCACGAGTTTGAGTATGTATCATGTGTTTATAACAGTACGGGCCCTATAGTATTATACTCACATCATACATAATCAATTTTTATTTCACTGTTTATCAGGTTTGCTCCATTTATTTAAACCACTAATATACTAGTACCACTTTCTTTACTACTTTAAGATCGCTCAAGGTAGTATCCTACAAATCCGTCTAACTTGAAGCATATAAATCATATGTCATGTTCATATCTTCTATAACCAAAGTTTAAGCCTAGGAGTGGAATGATCCAGTCCTAATTCGCTTAAACTATGGTTTTGACATCAACTGTAACACCCCATAATTTTTCAAACAAAATTTATTGCTATGGTTTAACCCAAAGGCAAGGTTTAACAAAAGACAAAAAAAAACATTTAACAAATCATCAGAGTTTAAACACAGTTTCAAAACAATCTCTTGGGTGTTACTAGCATTGTATCAAATAAACTGTAACGACCCAATTTTCATGACCAAAAATTTCATTTTAAAAACATTACTTTACAAAATATTAAAAACTAAAAACATTGTCTGATCAAATCATAACACAAGTGAACCATGTCTAAAAGCCAATTCATACATTCAATCAAAATATCAGAGTACAAATCCCAGTGAAGCTCGTAAATGCGGAAACCGGAGAGTGTGTGTGTGTGACATGCTGCTACCGCGCCGGCTCCTTTCCCCTAGCTGAGGAGGTACCTGAAACCAAAACTGAAGACTGTAAGCACAAAGCTTAGTGAGTTCCCCCATCTTACCACATACCATACAAACACGTAACATACATACTGCCAGGCTATTCTGGGGTGCCTGACTACCCGGTACGGCCGTTCTGGGGTGCCGTCCTACCCGTGTCAAGCCATTCTGGGGTGCTGACTACCCATGTCAAGCCATTCTGGGGTGCTGACTACCCGTGTCAAGCCATTCTGGGGTGCTGACTACCCGTCGGTCCTAACAACCGACCACAGGGACTGGTCCCCTCATACTACCTCTATCGCATATAACATAACAAGCCAGCATGCAAACATATCATCATATACTGTCAGACGTATCTGGGGTGTCTGACTACCCTTCGGTCCTAACAACCGAACTCGACTACTATCACATACAACGTATCATGCTAGCATATAACATATCAGGTAGTAGTAAACCTAGATGATATCACAAAGACAATCATCTACCATACGTCTCCTACTGGTGGGTCGGCGTTGTGGCCGTAGACCCACCGCTACTGGAAGGTAACTCACCTTGAAGTAGCTGCTGATCTGATCGGGAACTGACTGCCTACTGCTGCTGCTGCTGCTCCGGAAATCCTCCGGCTACAATTCCCACAATATACCCAATCAAACACTGCACACTGACCTTTGGGTAAAAAGATCATTTTACCCCTGACCATGCCCTAAGTCAAAGTCAGAGTCAACTTTCAGTTGACCCGACTCGCCGAGTTGGCTTTCCAACTCGCCGAGTCCCTATCCAAACGACTGCCCTGAATCCCGATCCTACCCGTCGAGTTGGGCGACGACTCGACGGGTTTACCTTCTTAACCAATATTCAAGTCCTTCATCCTACTCGCCGAGTTGTATGAAAAACTCGTCGAGTTCATCTTCATCCGATGAACACTGATGTTAAGACTCGCCGCGTTGTATGAACAACTCGTCGAGTCCATCTTCATCCGAAGAACACTTATGTTGAGACTCGTCGAGTTGTATGAACAACTCGCCGAGTCTGTTCTTGATCTAAGGAGATTGCCTTGAACTCGCCGAGTCAGGGCATTGACTCGCCGAGTACCTCCATAGATGAGTTAAGCTTCCGACTCACTGAGTCACACCCCGTGACTCACTGCTCACTCGACACTACGAAAAGGGGACAAACTCGGAGACTCGCGAACAGACTCGCCGAGTCGTTGCCGTGCATCCACTAAATACATAGATTTGCTCAATTCCAGTCCATGCCATTCACAAATCTGGACTTCTAGGACACGAATCACACGTAAAGTTTCCAACTTTACGTGTGGATATTCACCAATATGGATTTTAGGGCTCAAAATGTCTCAAAAGGGTAGATCTAGGGCTAACAAGCAACATGGGGCCATAAAGCTAACAGATCTGAGCTCCTGGAGCTCAATCTTGCCTAGATCCAGAGGCCAAACATCTTATTACGACATACAATGCACATACAAGCTTGGGGATTTGACCAAGAAGGACCCAAATGAAGTTTTAAGCATAGAATCAAGGGGAAAACGGGTTATACCTCAAAGGAACTGCTGGAAGAACACAAATAATGCCTGGATGGCTTCCCTTCTTCTGGATCTAGTTCATTCCTCCTTCCAAACCTTCAAAAACACACACACACTAACCTCAAACTCTCAAGGAATAGCTTAGAACGAGAGATACAGGGCTTTAAGGGTCAATGGGGGTCGGCTTGGGGCTGATAAGTCCTTTAAATAGGGTGCAAACCCCTGAAACTTAGGGTTTCATCCAACAGCTATGACTCGCCGAGTCTAGGATATGGACTCGCCGAGTCGCCAACTTAAACATGTCCCGGGTCCCGCATCCACTCGGCGAGTCGTACCTATGACTCGCCGAGTCCAAGGCTAAAAGAAAGGAAATACTCAAATAACATTTACGTACCAGGAACCGGGTGCTACAAATCTCCCCCACTTATTTTAGACTTCGTCCTCGAAGTCTGCTGCTCGATCCTGAAACAGCTCGGGATAATGCTCCATCATCTCATCTACCGGCTCCCAAGTCCATTCTGAACCCTTGCGGTGTTGCCATTGCACCTTCACTAGCTCCACCTTCTTGCTCCTCAAATCCTTCGACTTCCTGTCGAGGATTGCGACTGGACGCTCAATGTAATTCAGGCTGTCATCAACCTAAATATCCTCCAAAGGTACTACTGCAGAATCGTCCACTAGGCACTTTCGCAACTGAGAAACATGGAAAGTGTTGTGGATCTGGCTAAGCTCGGCTGGCAGATCCAGCCTATATGCTACCTTGCCCACCCGGGCTACGACCCTGAACGGTCCGATGAATCGCGGGCCCAACTTGCCCCGCTTCCTGAATCGAATGACACCTTTCCACGGCGACACCTTCAAGAGAACCATATCCCCGACTTGGAACTCCAAATCGGATCGACGCTTGTCGGCATAACTTTTCTGCCGACTCTGAGTAGTCTGAAGCCTGCTCCGGACCTGCTGGATCCTCTCGGTCGTCTTGAGCACCACTTCGGTGCTCCCCATGACCCTCTGGCCAACTTCACCCCAGCATATCGGGGTCCTACACCTCCGCCCGTACAACATCTCGAAGGGAGGGCGGTCGATACTCGCGTGATAGCTGTTGTTGTAGGAGAACTCGGCCAGGGGAAGATAGGTATCCCAGCTACCACCGAAATCTAGCATGCACGCCCGCAGCATATCCTCCAGAGTCTGGATGGTCCGCTCGCTCTGCCCATCCGTCTGCGGGTGAAAGGCAGTGCTAAAATGCAGACGAGTGCCCAACTCGTCATGGAATCTCTTCCAAAACCTGGAAGTAAAACGCACATCCCTGTCCGAGATCACCGATACTGGCACTCCATGCCGTGCCACAATCTCTCTGATATAGATGTCGGCCAATTTCTCGGCCGATATGCTCTCCTAAATCGGAATAAAGTAAGCACTCTTGGTCAATCTATCCACGATGACCCAAATCGAATCCACTCCACGTGCGGTCCGGGGTAGCTTCGTGATAAAATCCATCGTGATATCTTCCCATTTCCACAGTGGAATATCCAACGGCTGCATCTTGCCATGCGGTCTCTGATGTTCGGCCTTGACCTTCCTGCAGGTCAAACATCGCTCGACATACCATGCCACATCCCGCTTCATGCAGGGCCACCAATAGTCTAGACGAAGATCCCTATACATCTTCGTCGCCCGGGGATGAATAGAGAATCGGGACTTGTGCGCCTCCTCCATCAAAATCTGGCGCATGCCTCCGTGATACGGCACCCACACCCTACGGTGTAGTGTCAAAAGTCCTCGGCTATCATAATCAAAGGAGGAAACCTGACCCACCACACGCTCGCTCTTCCGATGCTCCTCCTTGATAGCCTCCTGTTGAGCCTCCCGAATCTGCTCCAACAGGGGAGTCACCACGGTCATCCTCATGCAAACGTCCCTGATCGGCGCCGCCTTGCGGCTAAGCGCATCGGCCACCACATTGGCCTTCCCCGGGTGGTAAAGGATCTCACAATCATAATCCTTCACCACGTCCAACCATCGACGCTGCCTCATGTTCAGATTCGGCTGATCCATGAGGTACCTCAAACTCTTGTGGTCCGTGTAGATGGTACATCGAACCCCGTAGAGGTAATGCCGCCAAATCTTGAGGGCAAAGACCACCGCCCCCAACTCCAAATCGTGTGTCGGATAGTTCGCCTCGTGAGGCTTGAGCTGCCTCGAAGCGTAGGCAATGACATGCCCCCTCTGCATCAGTACCGCGCCCAACCCAGAAATGGACGCATCACAATAAACCACAAAATCCTCTACGCCCTCTGGCAGGGCTAAGATCGGCGCCTCACACAATCTCTGCCTCAGCGTCTCAAATGCAGCCTGCTGCTCGGGTCCCCACCGAAAGACCACGGCTTTCTTCGTCAGCCGCGTCAGGGGTACGACTATCTTGGAGAAATCCTGGATAAATCTCCGATAGTAGCCTGCCAATCCCAGGAAACTCCGAATCTCAGATGGAGACTTCGGAACCTCCCATCTCATCACGGCCTCGACCTTGGCCAGATCGACCAGAATCCCGTTCTGATTGACGAGGTGTCCAAGAAATTGCACCTCGCGCAACCAAAACTCACACTTGGAGAACTTGGCATACAAGCTCTCCCTCCTCAGGGTCTCTAACACCTCTCTCAGATGCTCCTCATGTTCCTCCCGAGTCTTGGAATAAACCAAGATGTCATCGATGAAGACTATCACAGACCGATCCAGCATCGGTCTGCATACGCGGTTCATGAGGTCCATGAACGCGGCAGGAGCATTGGTGAGCCCAAACGGCATCACCACAAACTCATAATGGCCATAGCGTGTCCGAAACGCGGCCTTCTGCATATCCTCCTCCCTGACCCTCATCTGATGATCACCCGAACGCAAATCAATCTTGGAGAACCAAGATGCTCCCTGAAGCTGGTCAAAGAGGTCATCAATCCTCGGAAGCGGGTAACGGTTCTTCACTGTTACCTTGTTCAGCTCCCGATAATCTATACACATCCGATGCGACCCGTCCTTCTTCTTCACAAATAGAATCGGGGCTCCCCAGGGCGAACTGCTTGGACGAATAAATCCCTTGTCTAGCAGCTCCTGCAGCTGCGTAGACAACAATAATTTTATGCATCGGAGAATAATAAATCTTATCCGGTCAAAGACAGATTTTGAATAGGTCTTCTAAGCTTATATTCAAATTGAATGGGTTAAATATGAAAAAGTCAAATAAGATGATGACGATAAGATTTTGAATGAGTCAAAGTTTGACCAAGTGTTTCTCATATCCAATTAAATCGGTACATACTAAATCTTATCCGGTCAACATTTATGAAAAAGTCAAATAAGATGATGATGATAAGATTTTGAATGGGTCAAAGTTTGACCAAGTGTTCCTCATATCTAATCAAATCGGTAAATACTAAATCTTATCCGGTCACCATTTATGAAAATGTCAAATAAGATGATGATGATGATAAGATTTTGAATGGGTCAAAGTTTGACCAAGTGTTCTTCATATCCATTTGAATTGTTTTAATACGGTGTACACGTTATAAAACATTTCATATAAACTGGAAGAGGCGCATTGATCTAGCATTTGTCTATCATGAATGTCTTGCCATTGACCGCAAAACCTTGGTTCTCTCTCACGCACGCTACCTACTCCTTTGTTTTTCTTTCTATTAAAATCGAATAAGCCGAAAAATGTCTCAGTTTAATCCTAGCCCAGGTATAAGAAATCTTTATCTGTTCATCATTTTGTTTAACAAATTTTTAATGTCATTTTGTTGATCCGCACTCGTCGCTTTGCGCGGGTAAACGGCTAGTGTGTGTGTGTGTGTGTGTATATATATATATATATATATATATATATATATATATATATATATATATAGTTATGATCATATGAAATAGACATGTATCGTGTTATTGTATAACCGAATGTGAACCAATCATTTCAAAATGATATTGATATTATAGTAATTTAACATAATAATTTGTTAATCGTTTTTAATTTAAATCCAGTAATTAATGTACCAAATTAACTATTTCCATAAATATATCACTGATCAAAATCCCATTATAATCATGTTTTCTCCATAACCCTATTCCCCATATTAATTGTGAAAACACAAACATCAAATTGGATAGTATATAATGCAAGGTTGTAAAAAACATTCAACGTTAGCTAATCGGTGGACTGAGGTCAAGGGATTAATCGGCTAGGCGGAGATTTATCGGGGACCATTAATTGCTAATTTATTGAATTTAAAAAAAATTGAATATGACTAATATCATATCAAAGTTCGTAAATACCACTAATATGATAACAAAATAGGTTAATATGATTACTACAACACTAATCATGTCTTAGATTGTTTCCATTAAAATAAACTTTCTTCAAATTGTTAAAATTCCATTTCTTTATAATGTTTCACTCATTATATATGCAGAGATTAATCGCTAGGCGCCCTCTAATCGGTCGCGTAACGCATAGGGATTAATCGGAGATTAATCGGGACCTAGTCGGGATTTTTACAACAGTGATACAATGTCGCCGTCTATATGTACTTCTCACTGCTTGAGTGGTTGTCATTCTATTTTTTCAAAACAAAATTAGACACGACGAGTTTTTGTTCAACTATGGAGTAGATGAAAAAGTTTCTCCTACTAAATTGCAAGTTTAAGATTCTAATACTATGTTAATAGGTTCGTTTCTCTCTCTCTCCTTTTTTTTTTTTTTTTTTTTTTTTTTTTTTTTTTTTTTTTTTTTTTTTTTGTGCGTGTATTATGGAGGAGTTAGCTTTGATGCTAATTAGGATATGAATTCGTCATTTTTCATCATTTCTAAAGTATTCTTGATATTTTCAAGAGCATCAAGGAACAAATTTTGTGAGAAAGATGCGAGAATGACATATACTAACAAGTTAGTCTGATTAATTTTTTTTGTTTCATATTGATGATGAGATGAAATTTTTTTATTTCATTAATTAATTTATTTCTTACATTGTTGTTGTACCATGTAATTTGTCATATTTATGAGTGTGTGGCTCATATTTTTTTCAATCAACAATTCATTTCTTAATTGCAAATTTACTTGCTTATTTTATCATATAAATATGTGAGTCATGTGTTTCATCTTGACATATCCCTATTCTAATAAAAGAATAGTTTTATTCTCCTTTTGACATGTGTCATCATATTAGGTCTACTAATCCCTATACTAATAAAAGAGTAGTTCTTTTGCCATTTGTCATCATATTAGACATTTTAATTAATGTGTTGCCACTTGTCAATTTATTAGTTTTCCATTTTAAATTTATTAGACCTCATCATTAATGTGATTCTATTTTAAATTTTAAATTTTAAATGATTGTTTACATTAATTCACAAATAAAAAATATCTAATATATATTAAAAATTAATTTTATATATGTATTTGAATCAATGATTATAAGTTCACATAACTAATAAAAATATCTCTTAAATTAATAATTTATTTAAAATAACTTATTAATAATTTTGAGTTTTTACTATAAAAGTTTGATTAATTTTATAACCGTGGTTCCCACGGGTTATAAAGTAGTTAATGCATATTTTATTCTCCTTTTGTCATGTGTCACCTTATTATGTCTCATAATTAATGTATACACTTGTCAACTCCATTTCAAATTTCAAATTTTAAAATTTCCACTTTAATTACATTAAATTAATAATATTATAATAAAAATAAAAATAAAAATAATACAAATGATATAATTTCACATATTTATTTAAATCAATTATTAAAATTTATATAACTAAAAAAACTCTAAATTAATAATTTATTTAAAATAATTAATTAATAATTTTGAGTTTTTACTATAAAAATTTAATTAATTTTGTAACCGTGGTTCTCACGGGTTATAAACTAGTTATTAGAATAAAGAAAAAATTTAATGGAAGAATAAAAAGAAATCGAGCGTCTGCGATAAACACATTATGTACAATAATGGTTAATTATTTGTTCTATTGTATAACAGTTTGTTTTTTCGGTTTGTGAAAATTGAATCGATTTAAAAATATTGTATATTTTTATTCTTGAGCTTCTTTGGTGTCTATTTATGTTGCAGGACAGATGTTTGTGGAAATGTTTGAAAGGAAATTTGAGTCCAAATTCTTGAAGAACATAAATGTTTGAAAGGAAATTTGAGTCCAAATTCTTGAAGAACATAAAGGGAATTGACATGCTTTTGATGTAATTTTTTCAAGGATCTATCAAATTTTTATGTAATTATTTCAAGATTGTGTTGATTTTTGATGTAATTCTTTAAGAATGTATCTATTTTAAAGGATGATTATTAATAAGATCTTTTTTGTTTTTGATGTAATCATTTCAGGATTTTGTTAGTTTTTTTTAATATATTTTCAACGGATTTTTCTTTAAGAATTTATTTCTTAAAAATCATATTCTTTCAAGAATTAAAACGTATTCTGTCAAGAATGATTATTTTTTTTTAAACATTTATCCTAAAATGAGTGTTTTATGTAATTAAAAAAATCAATTCCAAAAAATATGGATTTGATTATTTTGTTGCCTAAAATAAGGATATACAAAATGTCCATATTACCCTATTTACGTTTTTGAATTTTGAATTTTTAAAAGAAAAATTAATAATAAATGTAATAGTATTATTTTAAGAATGATTGTCATTTTCATTGATCCAATGTTTTGGATTGAGTTACACAATGGATGTCAGTTATATATATATATATATATATATATATATATATATATATATATATATATATATATATATATATATATATATATGTCTGTGTGTGTGAGAGAGAGAGAGAGAGGTTATTGTGTTGTAACTATTTATTGTATGACTAAAAGATTGATTATGGATTAATCATTTTAATTATTTTAAAAAAACTATTTAATGCATATTACATATTAAAGATATAATGAGTATTAATTAAATTTTTAGCATTTAATATGCATTAATTATTTTCTTAAAATAACTAAAATGATTGGTCGATAATCAATCATACATACACACAATATATAATAGAAATATTTGAACATCTTTCTTTCTCTCTCTCTCTCTCTCTATATATATATATATATATATATATATATATATATATATATATATATATATATATACTACCTCCGTCCCAAATTGATAGTCCACTTTTGAGTTTTGAAGTCTTTTTTCTTCAACTTTGACCTTAAATATTTTTGTTTTTGATAGATAATATTTGATGCAAAATATATGAATGAATTGTATTTTAAATGTTTTTTCATTGTTATAAGTTTTATCAAGTAATATATAACACAAATAAAAATATTTAATGTCAAAGTTAAAGAAAAAAGACTTAAAAAGTCAAAAATGGACTATCAATTTGGGATTGAGGGAGTATATATATATATATATATATATATATATATATATATATATATATATATATATATATATATATATATATATATATATATATATATGAAAAGTCAAAAAAGTATACAACACCTTGAAGGAAAAGTTTGTAATTCATAAAAGCAAATAATATTAATTTGTATACAATAATTTTTAGCCGTAAACAATCTACTATAATAAATGAAGGTTTTTTTGCCACACGTCATCTTCTCATTCATTTGGACACATGACATTTTCTAGAATTTTTATATTTTCTATTTTTCTACTTGTCATTTTATTGTATTTTTCATTTTATTAAATTAAAATTTCACATTTAATGTGTAAGGTAATATATATGTAAAGTATTTATTAGAAAAAATTTATATATGTAATGTATTCAATACATTAAAGTCTCATTAATTTTAATAATTCAAATTTTTCCCATTTTTCTTATAAATTCAAACTTTTCAAATTGTTAAAATTTTATATTTATTTTTTTAATTAAACTCATGTAATACATGAGTCTTACACCTAGTAATTTATATTTTACGATTATGATATACGAATGTATAAAACATAATTTATTATATATAGTTGAAAAATATTATCTACGCAAAGTAAAAAAGTAAAATTTGTTATTCAATTTTTACTTTTTTTTTTCTAATTATTAAGATGTACTTTTAGACAGAAAATCTATTGAAATACATAAAGTCGAGGTCATAATTTTTGTGGACAGAGTAGTGTTTAGTTAAAGTTCAAATAAATAGAAAATCTTCATCCACAAAGGGCGTTGTTATTCACACCTAAAACCATTTTAAATAAAGTCAAAAACTTTGTGTGAAGCCTAAAAGCACAAAACAATTACAATCATCAATAATGTTTTTTAATGTTAATATATTAAATTACTTCTCACATCAAACGATGTACGTATATGTACCTCAAAGTTAATTATATTTTACTTTATACCCTTCAAGTTATATAAATCTATAATATTACATTTTGTTTCATTAATTAATGCTTTAATTTTTTAGAACTTCATATAGTATGTGTTTTTCAAACATTAAAATATGATATTTAGAACTCCATTTTGATCGTTTGTATTTTTGAATAAAATCAATCAATTGTTTATAAACAAATTTTACATGCGGTCCTTCATTTTACAAATAATTTCTATTATAATAAATTGGGATGCGGTTCGCGAAACAGAACGATCCATGACGTGAAGCAGAACAACTACACATTGTATGTTAATATATATTCAATTATTCATACTCGAATATTTATATAAAAACTTATAAATGTTACACTACAAGAAACTATGCCTTTAACGACGACACAATTACCGACGACAAAGGCTTTTAGCGGTGACAAATGGTCACCGCTAAAAGCCTAAAGGCTTCTCACCCGAATCCACGATTTCCCCCTCTGGTAAATTTCAGCCGTTCGATCGAGTATCTAATCCAACGGTTGGGGACTCTTATCCGCATAAACCTAATACCGACAATATTCGTGTCGCCGCTAAAAGTCTAAAAAAGTCGTCGCTAATAGTGGTCTAACAAAAGATGCAGTACCCTTCCCTCCAGATAGTCGTCGCTGTTGATTCGTGTTGCCGGTAAAGCCTACATTATCGCCGCTAAAAGCGTCGCTGCTAAAAGCTATCGTAGATAAAAAAAAAAACGGACACATACGTTTCCTATTTTCCATCTGTTTTGCTTCCTGTGACGCTCCTGCTCCAATCGGTGCCCCATTTTGCTGCTATCGATTCCTTGATTCCAACAAGATATCTCCCCACATTGTGAGATTAAGGATCAATGGTGTTTAGGGCTTTAATTAAACGGGTTAAGTCACGATTTCTAGCTCCATCTCGGGAAGAAATGTAAGTTGAAGCTCTTATATCTCTTTGTCTTTGTATGTTAACTTCGATTTCTAGCTGCATTTGATGACTAATTGCAAATTATTTTTCAATTTCAATGTTTTTGGTAGTGTTGTCTTTGGGTTTACGAGTGAGGGTATTTTCCAATGAAGACCAATTTTTCTGGCGACATATTTGTTGATTTCCGCCACTGCAAGTTCTATTATTTCAATTTATTGTGAAATTTGAGTTTAATTGCAAGCTATGTATAGCTGTATCAGTTATGTGAAAATTGTCATATGTATGTATAGTATCGTCGGGAGCATACATGATGGTCAAAGTGGAAACGGAAGTGATGGGTAGTATCGTCGGGAGTATACATGATGGTCATTTATTCTGATGTCATAACTGTTGGTTATTATTGCTTGAGGCGATTTTTTGATGAACGAAACAAGGGAGATAAAGAGTAACGTGTAAGTCTTGAAAGGAAAGATGTTGAGGTGGGATATTAATTCTTTTTAATAACGTAAACAATAAATATGCAATAAAAATTCAAAAAGGAAATAAAAAGGGCAAAACACTTTTTTTAAGTCGGAAGGAGACTAAGTATGCAAAAAAAAAATATAGAATATGGACCGCTCGAGTTAAAAAAAAATAGTAATCAAATGTACAAATTATCTCAAACTACAGGGACTATTTTTGTAATTTACTCAATAATTTATATCGTTCTAAAATACGGTAAAAGAACATCCTAATAAATAAACGTATATACTTGAGGGACTTATCTGTAACTAATAAAATTTAAACAACGATTGTTGAAAATATGTTTATAATAAGCGATTAATATAATAAAGAATTAAAACCAAAGCATATTAATGACAGTGAGTAGACGTGTGAAAGAAAATATATGCAATTAAAGGGTTGAGTGGTATTTTTATGGGTGCGATTAGAATCCCCCATCCACAAAGCCTCTGCATATTGAAGATCTTGAGAAAGGAGAAAAAAAACTCAACTCAAGTCAACAATGGAGGGGGAGATGAAAAACTTCGTATTTGTATGGACAACAGTCTTGGCATCTCTCCTTCTCTGCCGCAAAATCAGTAAAGTTATAGCACCAGGTACAACACGTCTTTTAGCATTCATCCCTGTCTTCTGCATCTTCTTCTACCTCCCTCTCCTCCTTACTGCTGTTCATCTCTGCGGTACTACTTCTTTCTTCATAACCTGGCTTGCAAACTTCAAACTGCTGTTGTATGCGTTTGATAAAGGTCCTTTGTTTTCAAATCCACCTCTCCCTTTGTCCAAATTCATCCTCACTGCTTGCGTCCCGATCAAAATCAGCGATAAATCCCAAAATAAGAAGATATCGACTCAACTTAATGGAAAATCTGACGAATCTCAAGCTAATGGACGCCGATCAGAAGGAAAATCTGACGAATCTCAAGTCAATGGAAAATCTGAAGAATCTCAAGCAGGTGGAGCTTCGAAAAAGGGAAACAAATCGCCGATCAATTACTCTGTCAAGTTTATGGTGTTTGTTTTGTTGCTGAAGATTTATGAATATGGAGATCAGTTACACCCTCTAATGAAAATGGCTCTGTTTTGTGTTCATATTTATGTGGTTCTAGATGTAGGTTTAGCCATGGTTGCGTATTTAGCTCGAGCTATTGTTGGTTTCGAGCTCGAACCACAGTTCGATGAGCCGTATCTGGCTACATCTCTACAAGATTTTTGGGGAAAGAGATGGAATCTAATGGTTACAGGTATACTTCATCCAACCGTGTACCTTCCAGTCCGATCAATCTCCGGTAGATTTCTATCGAGAGATTTAGCCTCGCTTCCGGCAGTAACGGCCACGTTTATCGTCTCCGGTTTGATGCACGAGTTAATATTTTATTACCTTGGACGACTAAAACCCACATGGGAAGTCACATGGTTCTTCGTGATTCACGGCGTGTTGGTGAGTTTGGAGTTGGTGGTTAAAAGGGCGGTGGGTGGAAGATTCCGTCTGCCGGCGTTGGTTTCCGGGCCGCTGGCGTTGGGTGTGGTGATGGCCACCAGCTTCTGGTTATTCTTTCCGCCGTTCTTGCGGTGTGAGACGGAACTCCGGTCGTGTAAAGAATTGGTTGCGTTCATGGAACTTGTTGTTCGTGGAAGATTTGTTGGTCCAAATGACGTATCTTGCCCTTACTATTGAAGCTAAACGCGCCAAAGATAGGAGGGTATATAAGACTTTTTGCTTTTAATTTTTTATTTATTACTTACTTCACCTTACATATAATTTTTGCTGTATTTTCTCTTTTCTTTTATCCTTTTTAAGCCTATCACGTTAGCTTTCAATATTAATTCAAAACATACATGTAATAATTTAAAAATAATTATCAAATTCTCTTCTTTGATTTTCACAATCTCATCACGGTAGCTTTTACTTTTATGTGGACATGTATTTTAAATATGGATGAGTCTATACGTATCTTTTGATCATGTATTGTATTTTCTTTTTAAGTTTTTTTTTCTATTGTTTTTTCTTAGGGGTATTCTATTTTGGTTTAAAATGTCCTTAATATTATTTTTTTGACATTCTAGGGTATAAAGTCCATTTTTACTTGTTCAAAAAATCATTATCATAAAATCAAAAGGGTCGTCCGGTAATACTTGTGACGTGTCAACCCGGTTGGCATTTTTAATTATTATTATTAACATGGCGTCCACAAGGATTTTCACAAACAAATTTATTTGTTTTAATTATTATTATTATTATTATTATTATTATTATTATTTTGACACGGTGTCAAGAACATTTGAATATTAAGAACAAGAATATTTGAATGTTGAAAAGTAAGAACATTAGCCCATAAACAAACATATAGTTTACTATTCAAATCGAATCGAGTAAGCATGCAAATGCTCATCCTCTTTATTTCTATAAACTCTTAAACCTCCAAATGCTTTTAATCACACAATGACCTGTGATGAAATCAAAACCAAGAATATTTTACATTCAAACTTCCAAACAAGCCTCAAAAAATCTGGAATGGAAGCCTAAATTTTGAACAAGAACCCAGAAAAAGCAAAACCTAAAATCTGAAATTGAAGCTTGAACTCTAAACAAACTTTTTCCAAACTTTTTGTCCAAAGTTTTTTCAGATCAAAGACATAAAACTGGAAAAAATCGACCCAACTCAAAATTAGCAAGTTGGGTTGAAATTTTCAACTCATTTAACTTAAATGGATCAATTCGTCTAAACCTATTTAATTAAATAAGTTGGATGTGGTAAAAATTATCAACCTATTTTCAACCTAGAAACTCATTTAACTTTAATATATATTTAATTTAATAATTATTTAAAAATTATCATGTATGAGTCGAAGTATTAGTTTATAAATTTCATTGTTGTGTTATTGTTTATGTTTAAAAAAAATGCAATCTTAATTTTTATATTTCCTTGGTCTCCAAAATCACTTCGAAATTAAATATTTTTAATGTTATTAGAACAATTTCTTTGTATTTGTGAATTAGGATTGTGCTTTTTTCATACTTTGAAATTTTATTTAAGTTTGGAACTAGTTAAAGTGGTGTAATCAATAGTTAATTTCTCTAATTTTTTTTTTTAATTTTAAAAGGGTTAACCCATGTTTAACCTATTTACTTAGTAGGTTGGGGCGGGCTATGAACTACATAAACAAGTCAACCCGGTGACAACCAATTTATCTAAAAGGTTGGGTTGGGTTGAAAATACCAATTCATTTAAATAAATAGGTTGGGTTAGGTCTGTAGCGTCAAGAGTAGAAATCAAGAGCAATATTTGAAGCTTCCAAATAGAAAACGAAGGGAGTATCGGTGATGTGAAACATGAAATTGGAGTTGTGAACAAGAACCCAAAAATTGGGAGGTAAAATATGTAAAAGAACCCTATAAACCGAAGCTTAAATTTTGAACAATAATCTAAAAATCGAAGCTTAAATATACTTGCAATCGAAATTGAGGGTGTGATACGACTCAAAGGATGATCTGTTCTCTCTTAAGACTCCCCGTTATCACTGTTCTTGGAGAACACAAACAAATTTGGGTTTAATGCATCAATCCATTAAAGATCTCTTAAGATCTAGTTTGATGTCATTAAGTTCTCACAGCTTTGATGATTTTGAAAAATCAATAACCAAAAAAGAAAGCCACATGTGCAACATTAAGCCGCACCGACATGGCACTGGACACCAGCTAATATAAGTACGTGTCCTTTTTTACCAAGTAAACTTTAAGTTTATGCCACTTTATACTTAAATAAATCATTAAGTCATTTTAAACCAAAATCAATAAGTTTGTAGGGTTTAAGGGACATTGCCATTTTTAGTCTATTATTATGTGTTCTGTTGTTTTTTTTCTTTATTTAAATTATTTGATTTATTTGATTTAGAGTAAATTACACAAATGGTCCTTGTAGTTTAGGGCAATATACATGTTTGGTCCATAACATTTTTTTAACTTGGACTATCCATATAGTTTTATTTTGTTGCGGATTTAGTCCTTATCAGACCTGAAAATACTATGTTGCCCTTTTCTATTACTTTTAATTTTTTATTATTTATTTAATTCTTAATATTATTATTAAAATAAATTGGCCGCTTCACCTTCCTATCACCATCTATATCACCACTATTAGAATCGTAGAAAATTGTCAGTTATCCATAAGTTTCTGAAAAACTCGCTGCTACTCGCGACGAACATTATTACAAAATTACATCACTCTTCAAGGCTCACATCCATTCGATGTTAGAGTAAATTACATCATAAATTTCCCTATGAAATCACTAATCCATGGTTGCAAACGGCATCTCTACCCTTCTTGTTTGACATATCATCTGCCTCTCCATATACACCTAATAGCATAAGGCTTCAAAAACAAAACCTAAATACAAGGAGAAGGGTTCAAGTTCCCTTTGATTGAGTAGAAAGGTCATGATAATGTTTGCGTTTTTTACACAATTGAATTGTCAACCATGTTCTATGATCTGAAACAACAACAACAACAATGATGACGACAACGAAAATAACAACAAAAACGTCCATAGCGACAGTGACAGCGACAACGACGACGACAACAACAACCTCAACAGCAGCAACAACAACACCAGTATTTCACATCAAACAATTAAATCGATTACCCATCCCCGGTTTCTTATATGTTAATCTCCAAGGATCTATCCTAAGAATCATCGCACAACATCGAGTATACTGTATTGTTTCGGGGATTTCTCTGCAATACGTGTCCACAAGGAATAGAGTACATCGTATGAACACATAATTCATCACGTACATGTTGCGAACTTGTTTGTGTTCCACTGGACTGTCTAGAATAGTTTGTGGTCGTCATCTATGCTCTGTTAGATGACAACATCATTAGCATAATAGTACTATTTAAAGTCGTGACCTATTATCATCATTTTTATCTCTCATAGTACTATAAAAGTCATGGCCTATTATCATCATTTTCATCTCTCCTCACCTATCACCCTCATCATCTGTCATCTCTCATCACCCATCACTACCCAATATATTATAAGTATAAAAATACATATACGGTAAAAATCATATAAAAATCATCTTATATTATTTCATCTAACACAAAACATCTTAATCACATATAATAAGCACATATAGCATTTAATTATCTAAATATTTCATATCTATGTGTAAAATGAAAGTAACTATGCACTCTATTGTTAAAAGTAGATGAGTCAAAATTTGGGTAGCGCTTCGCCTAACACCTTGACTTTTCCTTTGATATGACCTAAGTATGAACATCACTAAGTCTTAGTATAATATTCATGGTTACTAGTGATAGTCTAGATTCCTCGCAAATTCCAATGTCTATAGCAAGATCTATCAAGTAAGGAATAACCAGGTACGATCATATCAGATGTAGGGTCTGTTTGATATACAAAGTATATTGTTTGGAAATCTCACTTTAAACACCTCACTAAATCAAGTATAGACATCATTCCCGTAAGTAGATCAATCAATATTTTGACTTGGAGTATAATAAGTTACACTTGAAGTATAATAAGTGCAGCTTAACTTATAGGAATTTTAACGAAAACCGTGAAATTACGCGGGCATATTTCTTCGGGCTCTCAGACACTCCATAGCCTTGCTAAAGTAATTGGGAACTTGGGAGTATAGGGGATAGGGGTGCAGGAAGGATTCCAGAGGATTTTGTTAGAATTGGTGAGGAAAATAGGTTGAAATTGAAACACATATATAGGGTCACATGGGGGCATCGTACATCTTTATGGGCACTCTGTGTGTATCAGTCGACATTGCTCCTTTAGCTTTGTGACACCTGTCAAAATCTGCCCGATCTACGTCTGCTTGTCAGTGTGCGCTGTGCACGTTGTCATCGCACGCAAAACAATAATTTTCTTCAAAAATTCATATTTTTCTCATATGTGCTCCGTTTTCGATGTTCTTTTTATTCACTTGTAGCTATCGACGACTAATACAACTTTCATTCATAATTCGTAGGCTAATTCTCATTTTTTTTAAAGTTATATTTCTAACATGCTTAGACAATTAAAGTCTTTATAAAAATCATATCTCTTCCATACGAATTTCGTTCTCGACTCTCTTTATATCGACGAGATCATATTTACAAGATCTTCAACTCTTATTTAGATTGTTTCAGCTAACAATCAACCGATTTGAATTCCAATTTATGTATCCACACTGTTACGCTGAAACTTCAAAAAATTATAATTTCCTAATATGAAATCAGATTTGGACATTCTCTATATGCACTAGTTCTCATTTATGATTTCTATGACTTTGGTTTAGATTACTTAGGCTAATAAACAATATATCTAAAATTCACTTTTTACGACACACTTTGTCGTACCGTGTTGGACGCGAAACTTCAAAGGATCGTAACTTCTTCATACGAAGTCAATTTTATGTGGTACTTATACCTCGAGATCATCATTATGACTACAACAACTTTAGCTAAGATTAATTACTATGTATTAAATGTCTAACCCGAATTTGCGGGCGTTACACCATTGCACCAAAATGCTCTTTCTCTTTCCTCAGGCTTTACCAAAATCCAAGAACAAGGCCTTCAATTAAGAAAAAAAAAGCTCATAATCATCCATGGAGGCTAGGTTTTCGAGTGGAGGGGTTAGAAGCTGAAGAGGATGCCATAATCCTTGAGATTAGGTACTTAAATATGGAAGAAACCCTAAAAGATCATGGGTTTGGGCTGCAACAGCTGTCACGTCATTGCCTTCCTCTTGCCACGTCGCGGCAACAATCCAAAATGTATGTTTCATGCACTTTGGCATGCCACGTCGTAGTGCTCCAATTACCACTTCGTAGCACTAGATTTTTTCCAAAAATCTTACATTTGATTCCTCTAATTCCTCAACTGATCCATCCAGAAAAACGAGTGTTACACATTAAGTCGAGCGCCATACAAGGTTTCCAAGCCAGCGAAACATTCTAATATGTACGTACCCCAAAATGACCAAACAATAGGCATTGGATACGCTCCTTGTAAATCAACAATCACATAATGGTTATCCTAATCATGGGTGGTCACAACAGATACATGATTTGATGTCTTGGGGTCATACCAAAGTGTGAACCACGTTGTAGAACCTTCTTTGAATGATCGAGAATACTTTGTTAGCAATGAGAAAAATAGTATCTTGCGTAATCAATTAATATTTAGATGTCGTAAACCCCGTTCAAAATATCCACCATTATGTAATCTCCAAGGTATCTGAATAGTTTGTTGTATAAATGTGGCCTAATTTGTTGTGAATAATCTTTATAGTAACCAAAAAAAAGCAAAAGCCCGAAATCCACCTAATCATGAGTTGGTGGGTTCGGTGATGTAGTGGTGTGATCCTTGAATTTTGAAGCGACACTAGTGAATTATTCACCTACATAAGTATTTTACAAAAACGTTCCTTGAATTATTCACTAAGTAACTATTTTACAAAAAAGGTCCTTAATTATCTAAGCATTTTACACAAATGATCCTTAAATTTTTAAGTTTTTTACACAAATGATTCCTCATAATAATAATCTAATAAGTATAAAAATTATTATTATTACTATAATCTAGTATTGCAAAAATTGGTATAGGCAGCTCAGTAATCACTAGGCAGCCTTGAACTGACTAGGATTAGACTTAATCGGTGATGGTCAAAATCGAAGCTAGGTGGTCCAAGACGGTCCAAATCGTTCTTAGGCAGCCTAATCGGTCAATTTTTAAAATTTTTAATTTTCCACTTTTAAATAAAATTTCAAATATTATACCAAGATTTTCAAAATTTTCAAGTTTTCAAATATTAAAATATTTGTGTATTTACTTAGGATATATTAATTTTTTTCTTAATTTTGTTAATAATTTATGGTCTCTTATTAATCCCTACCTAGATTGATTAATTATTTAACCCCAGTCATCTGACTAGCTAACATTTAGTATTTTTTTACAACCTACTACTAATAATAATAATAATAATAAAGAAAAAAAGATATAAATGGGTTGTAATAAGTGAATTAAATAATAATAAAAATAGATTTGATAAAATCCTAATTAATTTGTCTAATATTAGGAGAGATACAACGAATAATAAAAAGTAGAATAATCCCAATCTTTAAATATAATATGACATATACAAATATTCAAAGTGTTGACTTAGTTTAAATCTAATATTTTTTAACGTTTAAATGTCATCTTCATTTTCTTTTGATAAATATATTCAACCCAATGACCCATGATGACATAGTTCTTTGTTTTCTAAAATAGTATACAACAACGTGTTATCTAAAATAATATATAAAAACGTTTAAAATCTTAATCTCGACTATTCCATGTGGTTAAAAATGTAAAAAAATTTGTAAATAATATGTATAGATAAAAAGAAAAAGAAAAGTAACAATAAGGAAAGATAGTTAACATTAAAGAATTAAGAAGTCAAATTGGCTTTAATCAAGAAAATCGATTTTAAGAAGGAACTAGCGAGTTGATATTTGTATTTTTAGTTCGTAACCGCAAGCAATGTATTTGTAAACAGTGGCGGACCTATGCAGAGCATTTGGGGTCCCGGGCCACTGCTCAATTTCTGACAGGCAGTGTAAATATATATTTTTTTTTTGGTTTTTTCTATTAGGTGCACTCGCTTGAAGTACGAAGGACACCCCTACTAAAACAGTCTGCGTCTGCCACTGTTTGTAAAACAATTTAAATCTGATTCGGAAATTTAACAATTTCATAGTTATTAATCATTATGTATGATTAATAAATTGTATGGTGAACAAATAATATTTAGTTTGATTAATACCGCATAAAAGTAAAAAGTAATAACCTTACTAATCACAAAAGAAATATATATCTAGGACGGGTAGAATATACTCATCCCTCTATTATACTACAATCTCCTTACACATAATTGTTGGTGTGTGTGCATGCGCCACATACACACATATATATATATATATATATATATATATATATATATATATATATATATATATATATATATATATATATATATATATATATATATATATATATATATATATATAGAGAGAGAGAGAGAGAGAGAGAGAGAGAGAGAGAGAGAGAGAGAGAGAGAGAGAGAGATGTATTTACCCATGATCCATATCATTGGTTGTTGCAATATCTGGTATTTATCATGAGAGACCATAATCGTGACATAAAAGATGATGTGTAGGACTTTAACTAGGTTGTCATTTAGCCACGAAAAAACATCATGTCTAGTATACTCATAGTCTAATCATCTACTAATATCAACCTAGAACTATGATTTTTTGAAAATCATGAATTTCAAAAATGTATATTTTCTAATGTACTATACTAAAGTACAACATTTTCGATGTTAATGATTTCAAAATATCTATGTTTTTTTTTTGAAGTAATCTCCATTTATATAAGGTGATGTTTTTTTTCACATAGTTTTTATAAGTTCAAAATTTCTATTTCAAAAATCATCATATTATGTTTCTTTGAAGAATATATGTGAAACATAGGGAAAATGACTTAAAAGCCCAACGAAGTTTCCAAACCGTTTAAAAAACTCCAATTATGTTTTGTCTGTTCAAAAAAACCCAACAAACTTAACATTTTGTCTAAAAAGCCCAACTAAGTTACACTTTCCTGAAAGTCAAATAAGATAATCATATGATGTGGCTTATTACCGTATTGGAAAAATGATTTGTTAGACCAACGAAGTTTCCAAAACGTTTAAAAAACTCCAATCATGTTTTGACTGTTGAAAAAAAGCCCAACGAATTTAAGCAAAACAAAATTGGGATTTTCTGAACGGTTTAGAACTTTGTTGGACTTTTTAGACAAAATGTTAAGTTAGTTAGGTTTTTTTGAACAGACAAAACTTGATTGGGGTTTTTTGAATGGTTTGGAAACTTCGTTGGGCTTTTAAGTCATTTTCCCGTGAAACATATCATCAAAAACATATGAAACAATTCTATCTTCAAAATCTTTTTGCTAGAAATAAAAGTATGTTTTATCTTGAAAATATTTTAATTACTGATATTTTTTCATAGAAATAAGTTATGTAACCAGCTCATATTTTGGCATCATCTTCACTTTGTCTTGCTGTGGGGAGTACTCTATTAACTTGATGAGGAGGTTAATTGAAACAAAGATAATCCAATATAGTGGTCTTTCAATTTGTTGGGCAAAATCGATTCCGCTAAATGTGAAGTGTTTCGTCTGGAGGGCATCATTGGGACGAATTCCTGTAGCAGATACTTTCGCTACCAGGGACATTACCATTTCTTTATCGATTGGATCGTAAAGTGGTTTGGTATGCAAAACATAAAATTTTCAAGTGTGTTGGTGTTCACTGATTATGCAACCTCATGGGGAAATTGTCCAAAAAAAATATGCTTTCGAGTATAATATTTTAATGTTTGTTATGGAAAACTAGAAATATCAAAGGTCTTCAAAAACATTGGCACCTCCTAGTAGAATTGTTGACGACATCATCTCACTACCATACTTTTGGTGGAAACATAGAAGTAATCTTCTGTGCTTAAAGTTGGGTAAATTGGAGTTGTTCACCATTTATTTACTAATATCTTCCAAAATCTTGTTTCTTGTATTTTTTTATTTCTTTGTATTGTATTTTTGTCCGCGTTTTAGTTTCTTGCTAAGCGTGTGAGCTTATAATATATTTGCCCTTAAAAATATATAAATGAACATTTTTAAAAAACATGAAGTCGATATTTAAAAAAAAAAAAACATGAACAAAATCGAGAATCTAGGCCAGTTATTTTCAAAATACTATTTGTAACTGACATGTATCTCTTCTGTTTTTTTGGAGAAAAAAAAACAATTTTATATTGCACGTGCACGAAAATTATAGTCATATGTATTGGTTTCTGTCGACATAAGAATTTCTAAGTTTTAATTTTCTAATTTTACTATGCTTTTGAAGTCCGATCCCTTATTGTGACTTTTCTGGTTAAAGGTGTTATTTTTCCAGCAAACATAGACACATCAGCCTCCAATGTTTTTATTAAAATTTTCGTTTTATTATATTAAAACATGCGCATGCTCATATATTATCAATTTAATAATAATACATAAATATCACATTTGAATCTTTGTTAGTATGATAAATTAATGATTTTCATAAGGTAAAATAATGACAGTTGATTATCTAAGTTTATATTAATATGTTATTAGAAAAAGATAGTTGATTATTAATTTAGATCTAAAACTTCTTCTAAAAGAATATAAAATGAATAAATTTTGGTCCAACATCATAAGGTATGAGCTGCCGACTGTCATGTACCACTTGTGTCCACGTCCCTAAGATATTCCTTTCTTTCAAAATATGTTGCATCATAAAATCAAAATGAAAGTTGTTAGAAATTTGTATAAGATACTAAAAGACGAATAAATAATGTCCAAATAGAATTTGTGGTGAGATATATTTTAGATATAGATCTTACACCTTACGACAAATATCCACAGCCACACTTTTTGCTTGTATATGCATGAGTCGTCATGATTGGTTGCACGACACTTCTCATGGAACGTAAAAATAAACAATGACTTATATAGTACAAAGAAAAATATAAACTATACTCCCGGGATGCAATGGGGAGCATGGGAATTTGGATATGGACTACAAAAATACTTGAAATTCAAAATAACCTCAAAATGTTATTTGTACATAGCTATTTAATATTACTTAAAGTCGTATAACCTAAAAACATAATATCAACAAAAATTAAAATTAAATCAGTCAAGTCTTCAAAAATTACAATTAAATCAGTCAAGTCTTCATTCGTTGATATAGTGAATTGTAAAAATACATTGTTCTTCAAAATGATCAACCAATTATTTGAAATTTGATCTTCAGAGTTATTGTCCAACTTATTTTTAACATGTCATTTTACGAAACGCTCTCTATATTTTTCATAGCAACAAGAAGAATGAACATTACCTTGATGAGAAAAACCACTCATGGATAAGTCACGTGCATATTTGTTTCAACAAGCTTCACTGAAAGGGAACTAACATCATGTGTATTTTGAAACTTGACATCTATTTGAACATCATTTATAAATATATCAACTTGAAAATCAAGAGTCATCAAATTAGTGCTTGAAAATTCGGAAGGAAGGATAGAGAGTCGCAAGTTAAGTACTTTTTCTTTGTAAACAACTCTATATTTACATAATCAAACCAATTGTTTTTTAGAACATTAGTTATATATTAGTAAAATATAACTTAACTATATAGAGTAAAATATAACTTAACTTGAAACTAGCGGCGCAGCTTGTTGCCTGCTTGCCTTCAATCCATGGGCGGCTCAATCATTTTGGGGGCTCAAAGCGAGCCAAAAATTTGGGGCCCTTTGGACTTTGCTATACTCGGAAGATGAATATGTCGCAAAAATCAAAATCGGTAGAAGAATGCAATGTCATTTTAGTTTCATGAATGCAGCGATCATTGATTTATTCTTCCGCTTCATTTATTTTGTGGTTACCGGATTAGATTTTTTTAATGGACTAAACTTTTGGACTTTGGAGAATATGGGGTCCCTTAGAATTGGGGCCCTAAGCCCTTGCTTAAAAAAGCTAAACATAGAGCCGGCCTGCTTCAATCGATATGTATTGAAGCTTTATATATTAGTAACAAAAAAACTTAACTAGAAACTAGCAAAAAAGGAACAAAATACAAATTAAGGCATAATTTGATAAATATATCAACTTGAAAATCAAGAGTCATCAAATTAGTACTTGAAAATTCGGAAGGAAGGATAGAGAGTTCGCAAGTTAAGTATTTTTTCTTTGTAAACACCTCTATATTTACACTAAGCGAATGTCCGCGCGTTGCACAGAAAGACTTATTTAATTGAAATATTTATAAATATATGTTTTTTTTAAATATAACAATAACGTTGTTAAATTTGATATAATAATTTGTATACTAAATTGATATAATATATTGATTATTTTGAATTATATGATAATATATACATCTATTATAACTGCATAATATCAATTGTCTGAATGACTTCTACCCGCGAGTTACTCATGAATAAAATTAAAAATAATATATGGTTTAATTTTATTTATAGTTGTTACTGTTAATTATTTTTTTTAAAATTTATTATTTGCTTAACGTTTTAATTTCTATCATTGTAATTATTTAAAACATCAAACAGTTTTTTTTTTTAATTTTAAAAGTAACAATATAATCATTTATATAGAATTATTTTTAACTATTGTTATTGTAAGTTATTTTAAGATATTAATTTGAAAACTTTTGACGATTATAAAAATATATTCATGAAATATTTTAGTTAAATTGACATTACAATTTAGTTTTTGCATTTAGAACTACAATTTATCACTTTTAACTATTCACAAAATATTCTTCGAATTTTTTAAGTGGAACTGAAATTTATATTGAAGTTGACAATGTAATGTGGTATTAAAATTAACAATTTAAATATTTTGTCAAAATTGTTCAAAAGTTGTTATTTTAATATGATAATGATTTACATACAACAACATATTAAATCGAATAAATTAAGTATAATATGTTAAAAGTTAAAACATAACTTTATAAGTAAAAGTAAAAATATTATTTTAATATTGAAATTTAGTTTATTTATGATTTCACTTTACGTTTGATAATTATTTAGCCTTATTAACCAACTTGTAATCACTATTAGAAAGACAATACAATTTATCACTTTTAACTATTTGCAAAGTATTCTTTGGGTTGTTTAAGTTGAACTAAAATTTATATTTAAGTTGATCATGTAAGATTATATTTAAATTAACAATTTAAGTATTTTATACAAATTTTCGAAAGTTATAGTTTTAAAATGATAATGGTTTATATACAACAACATATTAGACCTAATAAATTAAGTATAATATGTTAAAAGTTAAAAACATAGCTTTATAAGTTGAAGAAAATATATTTTTTTAATATTAGAATTTAGTTTATATATGATTACACTTTAGTTTATAATCATTATTAGAAAGAAATTGAAAAGTCATGGGAGTTTCAAATGAATGTGGTGAAAGGAAAAATGAATGTGAGTTTCAAATGAATGTGGTGCTTAGAAAAATGTTTCCTTTATAAGTATACTACGCAAATGCTCGCGCGTTGCGCGAAAAACACCTATATAGTTGAAATCTTTACAAATATATATATATATATATATATATATATATATATATATATATTAAATATAACAATAATGTTGTTATTAAATTTGATATCATAATTCTTATACTAAATTGATATAATATATTGATTATTTTGAATTATATGATAATATATATACATCTATTATAATTGTATTATCTCAATAGTTTGAATTACTTCTACCTTCGAATTACATATGAATAAAATTAAGTATAATATATGGTTTAATGTTATTTGTAGTTGTTATTATTGTTAATTAATTTTTTAAAATTAATTTGTTTAATGTTTTAATTTCTATCATTATAATTATTTAAAACATCAAATATTGTTTTTTATTTTAAATGTAACAATATAATCATTTATATATAGTTATTTTTAACTATTGTTACAATAAGTTATTTTAAGCTACTTATTTGAAAACTTTTAACAGTTATAAAAATATCTTTAGGAAATATTTTAGTTAGATTGAGATTACAATTTAGTTTTTGCATTTATCACTATAATTTATCACTTTTAACTATTTACAAAATATTCTTTGGTTTTTTAAGTGGAAATGAAATTTATATTTAAGTTGACACTGTAATGTTATATTTAAATTAACAATTTAAGTATTTTTGTCCAAATTGTTCAAAAGTTGTAGCTTTAAACTGATGATGGTTTACATACAACAACATTTCAAATCTAATAAATTAAGTATAATATGTTAAAAGTTAAAGGCATAACTTTATAATAGAAGTAAAGATATTATTTTAAAATTGAAATTTAGTTTATTTATGATTACACTTTAGGTTTGATATTTATTTAACCTTGTTAACCAACTTATAATCATTATTAGAAAGAAACTACAATTTATCACTTTTAATTATTTACAAAATATTTTTTTAGTTGTTTAAGGTAAAATAAAACTTATATTTAAGTTAACCCTGTAATGTTATATTAAAATTAATAATTTAAGTATTTTATACAAATTGTTCCAAAATTGTATCTTTAAAATGATAATGGTTTACATCCAATAATATATTAACAGTAATAAATTAAGTATAATATGTTACAAGTTAAAAAACATGACTTTATTAGTAGAAGTAAAGATATTATTTTAATATTGAAAATTAGTTTATATATGTTTACACTTTAGGTTTGATATTTATTTAACCCAATTAACCAACTTATAATTATTATTAGAAAGAAATTGAAAAGTCATGGGAGTTTCAAATGAATGTGGTGAAAGGAAAAATGCTTCCTTTATAATATAGTATGATATGATATGATAATGATAATAATGATAATGATAATGATAATGATAACGATAATCAAACCGATTGTTTTTTAGAACAATAGTTATATATTAGTAAAATAAAACTTAACTAGAAACTAGCAAAAAAAAGGAACAAAATACAAATTAAGGCATAATTTGATGTTGCAACCACGCATTCTAATTCTTAAGTTCTTTGACTTAGTAAATCGATTATTCATATAAATACTTCAACACAAAAATAATGAAGATTTTTCATTATTGGAAAAAAAAAACCTTTTGACTTTCCTAAAAGAATATAAGGCTATAGCAAGTGCTACAGCCGGTGAAGGTGCCAAAAGGTAGCCACCTCATCACAACGCCCTCTTGGAATCCTAATTCGTGTAGGACTTGGAGTCCAAGTAAACTTGGAGCTTAAACAAGTTTGTTTAAGTTTCATAGTCTTATTCTAAAAGTCGGTAGTGTAGGAATATATATATATATATATATATATATATATATATATATATATATATATATATATATATATATATATATATATATATATAGGGTTAGGTTATTTTGTTTTCACTATCTATTGTGTGCATGTATGATTGATTCTAGACCAATCATTTTAGTTATTTTAAGAAAGTAATTAATGCATATTACATGTTGAAGATATAATGGATATTAATTACATCTTCAGCATTTAATATGCATTAATTACTTTCTTAAAATAACTAAAATGATTGGTCCAGAATTAATCATACATGCACACAATAGATAGTGAAAACATTTGAACCTAACTCTCTCTATCTCTCTCTCTCTCTCTATATATATATATATATATATATATATATATATATATATATATATGTGTGTGTGTGTGTGTGTGTGTGTGTAGATATCGAGGCATAATATTATGCAGAAAACAATATTGAGTTTTTAGAGTTATATTTTCTCAATAAAATTGGAGAGTTATTCCACTTTGTTTTGTGCTATTTTGATTTGAATTGGTATCAGAGCTTGAGTCAAGAAGTTGTGAGATCAAATTTCTTACCTGTTGACAAGCTAGTTCAACATGACTGATGCAGGTGGGGCGGAGGACTTGCTCCGGTGACTGTGAAAGAAAGCGGATTGATTTCAGTTCAATGTCCCGTGCTCAATTCCACAAATTACACAGTTTGGTCCCTGCGTATGAAGGTTGTCTTAAGAATTCATAAAGCATGGAGTGTAATTGACCCTGGAACAGAAGAGAATGAAGAGAAAAACTACCTGGCAATGGGGCTTTTGTATCAGGCAATCTCTGAATCCTTGATTATGCAGATCAGTGATGTGGATTCGGCAAAAGCACTATGGGATGCGATTAAAGCTTGTCATGTTAGGGTCGATCGTGTGAAGGAAGCTCGCCTGCAAACCCTAAACGCCGAGTTCGATCGACTTAAGATGTCAGAATCGGAGTCAATTGACGCGAATGCCAGAAAATTGTCTGGTATCGTCTCGAAATCAGCTGCCCTCAGAGAAACCATTGATGAATCCAAGTTGGTAAAGAAGTTTCTGAAAACTCTACCCCGATCGAAATTCATCCAAATCATTGGCTCTCTTGAACAAGTCTCGGACCTGAAGGCGGTGGGATTTGAAGATGTCGTCGAAAGGCTCAAGGCTTACGAAGAGAGAATTAGGGAGGAGGATATAAGTGAGGCAGAACAGTCGAAGGTAATGTTTGCGAAGAAGACGACTGGTTCTCATAGTGGAGCGAAAGGAAATTAGAAGGGAACGAGTGGATCAAATGGGCACTATCAGACAAACGAGTCAATTGGTTCAAATGGACATGGTTCAAGTGGTTCAACCCAATGCAAATCCAAATGGCCTAATATTACTAGCCTAAATTCAAATAAACCGAACAACACTAATGACCCAAACCGGAAAAATAAGAATAAGAATGATCGTTCAAAAATGATCTGTTACCGGTGCGATAAGTCAGGTCACTTCGTGTCTAAATGTCCGGACCGAATTAAAAAATTAAAAGAAAGTAATTTTAATGAATTTGACGATACCGATGCGGCCATATTTTTACACGATACCGTGTTTTGAATGAAGAGAAGATGATACTATCTCGATACGACTCACAAGACAACGATGTGTGGTATTTGGATAACGGGGCGAGCAATCACATGACGGGAAACCGGTCATTTTTCTCCGAGCTTGATGAAGGTATAACGGGGGAGGGTTAAATTCGAAGCTAATTCGTGTGTAAAAATAAAGGGAAAAGGTTCTATACTTTTCTAATGCAAAAGGGGTCAACAAAGGCTGATGATGGAGATTTACTACATACCAGATCTCAAGAACAATATTATTAGTCTCGGACAAGCAACCGAAGTCGGGTGTGATATTCGAATGAAAGATAACTATTTGAGCATGCACGATGCCTATAATTGTTTTTTAATGAAAGTACAAAGAACTCCGAACCACCTTTATAAAATAAAATTACAAATTGGAGTTCCTATTTGCCTTCATCGAGACTAAGTGAAGATACATGGTGATAGCATGCAAGACTTGGGCGCATCAATTTCGAGTCAATGAAAAAGATGTCCAAAAAGGGTCTAGTCAAAGGGTTACCCCAATTTGATCATGAGAATCAATTGTGTGAGTCTTGCTTGGTGGGCAGGCAAACAAGAAAGTCATTCCCGACTATGACGAGATATAAAGCAAAACAACCATTGAACTAGTTCATGGTGATTTATACGGTCCAATCACACCGGAAACCAAGGGTCAAAATAGGTATATTTTTACACTAATTGATGATTTTTCACGATTTATGTGGATTTATCTCATAAAAGAAAAGAGTGAGGCATTTACACACTTCAAAAAATTCAAAGCTTTGATGGACAATGAAATTGGAAAGCCTTTGAAAGTGTTTAGAAGTGATCGAGGAGGTGAGTTTACTTCTCTCGAGTTTAATTCTTTTTGTGATCAAAACGGAGTCAAACGCCACCTTACCGCCCCATACTCTCCACAACAAAATGTAATTGTGGAACGAAGAAACCGAACACTAATGGACATGACACGAAGTATAATGAAGGGAATGCATGTTCCAAACTACTTATGGGGAGAAGCGGTAAATCACTCTACAAATCTAATCAATCGAGTTTACACAAGAGTCCTTGGTGATACAACTCCATACGAACAATTGTATAAAAGAAAACCGAATTTAGAAAATGTTCGAATATTTGGGTGTCTAGCACATGCAAAAGTTGAACCGGTTGATCTAAAGAAGTTGGATGCAATATCAAGACCACTAGTAAATATTAACTAGGTTAATTTATCGAGCGAGTGGAAACACTGCTCACATTACATGTGTTAGAATTATTTCCATACATGCAGCTGGTAACAGTTATTCAGGAACCAGATATTCATTCGAGGATACTTATTTCGAATTCACAGAGTTTATTAGGTATGGACTCATTTATGAATTGTTTCTAGAACCCTGTGGAAGTCAGGACCCGATACATCCAGAACTAGGATAACCTTGTCTTTTCAGCTTTCGGCTTGTGTCCGTTGCTATAGACTTATTTCCGTCTCATATTTGTTTTCTTTTAGCAAAGATGCCTCCTCGCAGATCACCCAGACACGCTACTCCGATACTCCCATACCTTCTCCACAAATCGATGCAGCAACTGTGAACGTTGCAGTGGCCGAGGCTATGGCAACAGCCATGGCACAATATCACTCCACCAGTACAGGTGGAGGTGAAGCGCCTACCAATTATACTCAAGGTGAGGTCCCTGTGCGCCAGGGAGAGTTCTCCTACAAGGACTTAACCAGATGCCAACCACTGTCCTTTAAAGGGACTGAAGGAGTCATTGCCCTCCTGCAATGGTTCGAGAAAACAGAGTCGGTCTTCGAAATCTGTTTATGCCCCGAAGGAAGCAAAGTGAAGTTTGCTGCCTGCCCCTTTTCTGGCAAGGCCCTAACATGGTGGAACAGCCATGTTAATTCACTGACCCTATCAGTGGCAAACTCAATAGGTTGGGAAAACCTAAAAGAGTTAATGCGGGAAGAATATTGCCCGTTAGGCGAGATTCAGAAACTGGAACAAGAGCTGTGGGATCTCACTATGGTCGGCTCAAACATAGTGACCTACACGGACCAGTTCATCGACCTAGCAGCTCTATGCCCCGAGATGATTACTTCGGAGAGCAAGAAGATAGAAAGGTACATTTGGGGTCTGACTGCTCCGACCCAAGGAAATGTATTATCTTCTAACCCAACCACGTTCGATAGTGCTAAATGCTTGGCTCAGCGACTCATCGATCATGGAGTCCGCCACAGCGTAAAAGTCCCTATTCCCGAGTCATTGAGGGAAGAGGACTATAATCAGAAGTCAGGGAACAAGAGGAAGAAGAAACAAACACCGCAAGACACCCCGCATGAGCAACAAACGAGTACTATGTACGCCGCAACGACGCCTACTGCTTCAGCACCTGCAAGTCGTTATGCTGGAAACCTTCCGAAGTGTGGAAAATGCAACTTTCACCACACAGGAGTGTGCCGGGAAATGCAGTGTTTAAACTGCCACAGAAAGAGACACACAGTCCGTTACTGCAGGGCACCGGCTCAACCGATCTCCCAAGTCCTTGGAGCTGAAGAAAACTGAGCCTTTTATGGATGTGGTGAGAATGGACACATTAAGAGGGACTGCCCAATAATCAAGAACTCAGGTGCGGATGGACGTATTCTGATGATCACCGCAGGAGAATCTACCTCGGAGTCGTCGTCGAGTAGTGGTACGTTTTTCAAAGATGTAATTACATTTAAAAATTAAATTATATTCATATAAGATTTAAAATATTGGGGATGACACTTAAAAGTAAAAATAACAACTCACATGATGAAATAGGTCGTAATATTCAAGAGAACTAAAAGATCCCTTAGAGAAGCTATTATGACTCACCATATACATCAGGGTTGTGCGCAACTGAGATGTTGCAGACTTAGAGTGAGTGACTACGCTTAGGTCCCCTTTTCCTTAATTGGTTGAGGATTTGAGGCAGAGATGCTCAGTCGACTGCCTGGCTCATCTTAAGTATTCACAACTTGTATATGACGGGCAGTAGTAGTGGTACCATAGGGGATCATGGCATAAAAGTATCCCTTCAGTAAATAAAGCACTTTTATTTGTATGTATGCACACATAGTGGTACGATACATAGGAGTGTTAATTTCAAAATAGAAAACAGGAAACTCGAGATCAGTTACAAGGAGTACATTGTTGAACATACTAGGAGTACAATACTAAGCATACCAGGGATACATTGTCGTTCATCAGACATTTCTTTCATTTGACCAAAACTTTGTTCGGTATAGAGTCCGTTGTTTTCTTTTGTCATGAGTTGGCATGGTCCTCACCATACTGAGTTCATGTGTTTCTATCGCCTCGATCGGCAATTTCTCGGAAACTTTCGTCATTCGTATCGAAGGTCCGACCTAAACCTAAACTTTATCTTTCACATTCTAAACCCTCGAAGTACTCGTGCGAAGAGTACTTTGTCCTCCGAAGGATTATCGTCAAACGTCCGCAGACCGACACGAAATACCACTCGTCTAGCAGACCAATGTTCGAGCATAGAGGCTATGGACGAATACAACCCGCCTATTATTTTCGAATGTATACGCAAGGGTGGTATATGAGTGTGATTACGCAGACCTAGTATGTGTGTTTCCGCCCTATCTCCTGTTTTCCCCGTGGGTTGTGGACCTGGGGCAGAGTTGCACATCCGACAGTCCTACTAATCTTAATCATATACGGCTTGTATACGCGAGGTAATGATAGATGGACCAAGTATGAATCCTATCAAGAACACCAGGGCAAAGTTGCCAGGTCTACGAGTGAGTATTCTACAAAGCAGAAGAGCTCAACCCCAGTAGCAACATTAAGAGAGAGAATTTCGGGACAAAATTCATTTTAACGGGGGGATGATGTGACAACCCAAAAATTTCCATTCGGTAAAACCATCCACTACAAATGAAGTCAAATCTGTATCAACTAACTATCAAACTTTTGGGATAAGTTTGAGTGTTTTAAGGTTAGTGCTCCAGAGGATATCAGGAGAGAGGATACACTAGGGTTTAACATGTTGCAATAAGTGCCCAAACCTTCAAGAGTTTGGAATATTACAGTCCAAAAATGGTATTCGGACCAACAACCCTCAAGGCTATATAAAGAAAATTTAGCCATTTTGGATTCATTTGTTACATTTCTAGCTAGAGAAAAGTTGATTTTCTCTCTCAAGGATCTTCACCCGATCACCCCCAACTATGAGTACTTCAACCTATAGTGTATATAAGTGTGTTATATGCCTTCATAACATGAAAATCAAGCCAAAACAACAAGATTTGGGAGTTTACCGCCCAAGAACATCTTGGAGAGTAAACTCCTTTATAAGGGCCAAAGTGTGCCCAATGTCCCTCCAAGCCTTGGGACTAAACCTAGGGACTACCATTACTTGCTTTAGACCCCCAAAACATTAAGAAACAAGGCTAGAAGTGAGTTCACGGCCAAGGAAGTTCTTGGGTCGTGAACTCCATTTTAGGGTGTCAAAATGCCCTAAATGCCACCCTTAAGCCAAGAGACTAGCATAGATTTTTACCTTGATGTGTCTAAGACCCAAAACAACCAAAATACCAACACCCACAAGTGTTTACGGCTGCAAAAACATGACCAAATGGTCTATGGTCCGAAAACTCAAGTTAGGGGTGTTTTGATGCCACAAACACTTCCTAAGGCTTAGGCATGAATTTAGAATGCTTACTTATGACCTTTAAGACCCTCATAAACATATTTGGACATGAGTTTACGGTTTTAAACTCATTTGGTCCGTGAACACCCCAAAAGTGCCAAAAGAAGTGGTCTTTCTCATCCTAGGCTAAAGCTAATGTCCCTAAATCATTCCCTAGCTTTCATACTTGCACTAACCCATGAGTTTATGGCCGTAAACTCCCTTGGGCCGTGAACTCATGGTATTAAACTCATATAAGTGCCATTATACCTTCCTATGTTGAATCACATGTGATGCCAACACTTGGTTAAGGTGTTTCCAAGTCCCGGAAGGTGTTTCCTTTCATATAGTTGTTGTAAACACTATATTCATGTCAATATGTGTCCTTATATGTCATTTAGGACTTATTGTGTCTCGAAACTTCATTCGTGGAACTTCTCATCCTTACACGCATACCCGTTTGAATCACCCACATCAGGTGAGTTCATACCCCGTAATGAATCTTTTAGCTATTTTAATTGTTTTAAGGGGGGGGGGGGATACAAGTTGAACACAATGATAATTGTGTAAATGTTTGTTATAAACATCTTTCAAAATGTTACTTATGTTATTTATAAGTTGTTAAAACATTTCAAAACTCTTTTAAAGGTTATGTTACTTTATAGTTATACAAAACTCCATTTTTAAAGTATAAGCATAACTTTGTAGATAAATGAGTCTTTTCAGTAACAGTCCAGTTAGAGCATTAGTAAGCTATTATAGGTATAGTTTAAGAGAATGCTATTCATTACTTCTAGTACAATGAAGCACACACAGAACAGAACATAACAGAACAGAACAATACCAGAACAAAACATAACAAACAAGTAAATTTGCTATAGCATGATAAGACACAGACATGATCTATCTTTAATGTGAAATACACGACTTGCATGGATTTGCTCGGGTCGCGTATGGTTCCCTCAATCTCCATACATGAGAGCGGTTAGTAGGGGTTCCAGCTTTCACATTATGACCGTAATAAAACACACATATGTTTTTAGGTTGTTAGTACCTCCGTATGTCATTATAAACGACATGAGGCTACTCATTTCTCCCATTACTTTCATAAAGTGTCGGTAACACTTGAAGGTTAATCTATTCTCTATTCGAGATAGGTTATAAACTAGGGAGAATGTACTTTTCAGTTGACAAAGGAACAGTAGAGTCTTGGTAGAAGACTGCTTTCATAACAATAAAGTCCTGGTACAAGACTGCTTTCATAACAGTAGAGTCTTGGTAGAAGACTTCTTTCATAACAGTAGAGTCTTGGTAGAAGACTGCTTTCAAAACAGTAGGGTCTTGATAGAAGACTGCTTTCAAAACAATTGAGTCTTGGTAGAAGGCTACTTTTAAAAAGTTAGAACCATGATGCTAACCTTATGATTCCGTAATGTATACAATATAGGATACATATGTTCGGTTTTGAGCATTCGAAAACTCCTATGTGTACATGCAACCCTAAATACCTTGGATCTATGTTTTCTCTATTATACATGCAAATATGAACATCCAAGGTATTATCCTAATCTAGCATACAAAACTATCAATATAACAAGATAGAATACATACCTATTTGTTGTAGAATGTCTTCATGAAGCTTGAGTGCCTAGTGCCCCAAGTGTGACACCTCAAATGGTTCACACAACACCAAATACACTTGGAATAACTTGAGAGAAATCTACACTTCATGAAATCGGCTAGCCCTTCATATTCACACTAGTGACCGATTTTGTCAAGAATAAGATCTTTATATAGTGTTACAATTAAGGTAAACCCTAATTCTCATGACTTTCCATTTCCTTGGATCCATGGGTTCAAATACACCATGGTGCATCCATGGACCATCCTATGGGTTTTAGCCCAACTTGATTATCCATGGAGCATTAGCCCACTATACAAGTATGGATGATTTACACAATCAACCCATATATTTAATTAGTCTTCTTTTGATCACTTAATTAATCCTAGATTAATTCTTGATCAATACTAATTAAATAATCTTATTATTCTTATTATTAATATACTAGAACTTATAATATATTAATAACCATAAGTGTCTTATTTCTCTCATTATAGTCTATCCAAATGCATGATGCCATGCAACCCAAATGGACCATGTCGGGTCGGGTCAAGTCTTACCAATTATAGTTATGGACTTAGACATTAATCCAAAAGTCTCCCACTTGGATAAGTCTAAAACTATTATTGCGTATGACTTCAGGAACTAACTGGCAATCGTAGCTCTCAAAAGCTTCTGTCGAACTCTGACCTTGTCGATGAACTCTGACCTTTGTCAATGACTTGTCCATTAGATAAGGGATCATATATTCCTCCATTCTAGATATTGTATGGACTAAGACATGGATTATAATCATTCTCTCTGTCCATTTGTTGTTTTCCGATTTCCGATTTATGACGACTGACTAATTTAACAAATCAAATCAGTCCTGGCCCGGCCGAGCACTTCCATTTGTCGTCATCAAATCATCGAGGGGCCCACAGATATCGCTTTTATCCCGAAGGTAAAAGGAATGGATAAACTTCGACTCATATGGCTTGTTCTACTACTTGTTGAATCATACACAAAGGCACGTTTTATAGCACCGAGTTACCAAATGCGTTTTCGTGCAATCAATGTACTATCAACTCATAGTAACAACTCATAACTCTAGGTTTGAAGAATATAAGATATTATCTTCTCATGATCACTCGTGATAAAATCCATGAAGTGATTCCAATGAGCGCGGGTTGAATCCAATACTCAGAACTTATGAGCACTCATGAGTGTTGTAGACCTTTGTCCAACACCTTAGACCTCTACAAGCCAACCCATGACAATCTTAATTCATATCTACTTCCAACATATGACCGACTGTGGATGGTTTGAATAACTTAGTCATTCCGGAAGAATAACCTAGTTTATTCTGGAAGTCAAAACATGCAAAATGAAACACAATAATAATTGAATGCAATATGGTATCAAAACCTATGAACATAAATAAAACACCTTTTATTTATCACCATATGATTACACATTATTCATTGTATATTGTTTCAGCTATCAACTTTATTCTTGAATTTAAAACAATAGTTGTCCCATGCTCCAAGCATGTATACTATGTTTTCTAAACACTAGTCATGCCACACACCAAGTATGCATACTATGTTTGTCTATGATCTTTACTTTGTGAACTAGATCAACTGAACATAACTTCAATGATTCTCTTTTCACACTCCCAAATTCTTACTGCAAATGCAAGAATTCCAAATTCGTGCCATTTACTGAATTCTGTTAGATTCTAAACTTATATGCATTGATCCTCTTGTAATGATTATGCACAAAGTCAGAAAGACTTGACAACAATCATTACAGAGTATTCCAAAGGAGATCAGCTCCTTGGAAACATCATTCTTGCATTAAGTTTCCTAATCTTAAACATATTGAAAATTCTAACTTTGAAACATTTCTAGATTCCATTTTGACTATCACTTCTGAACAAGAGTTGCCTCCTTACATACTATGTCAATATGGTCCTTCCAGAATTATCATTATACTTCCAACTGTCCTTGAGAAACCAATCTTTGGTAAACCTTAGATTGTCCTCGACAATTGTTTAATCCTTTTAGTCATATCGAGTTCTAAACCTTTTCACTTCTTAATGCCCCAGGCATTTGGAAAATTTTAGAAAGGATGAATATAGCACATGTAATCGATCCTATATCCGAAGCATATGGGACACGATTCATGATGTCTCACATAAAGACTAAACCAGTCTTTTGCTATAATATTTCCATTTCAATTTGCCAAGTTCTCATAATTCAGATTATGAAAAGGGATGCCGTAATCATAATAGAATTGTAGAACGCAAATAATGGACCCATATACAAAATTTCCTTATGTTGAGCCATTCCAACATGAAATTCATATATATATATATATATATATATATATATATATATATATATATATATATATATATATATATCATTGACTAAATGATTAAAACCTCACGATCTAAGCTTATAGATTTGAGATGAAGTATAATTTCCTCTCCCTTAATTATAGCAAAACAACTCTTTCCCAATTGAAACTTTTGTTTTCTATAATTAACATTGCTAGCTTGCAATACTTATCATAATTATCATGCTCCCACTAACATGATGATTATTAGCATAACACTTATGCTCCCACTAGCTTTGACATGTACTCAGAAATCAGCTGGACTTCTAGAAATCAATACTTCATTGACTTTCTTACCAAAGTTCAGAATTCTGATACTAGATTGTTTTGATAAGACTTTATCAAAATCATACACCTTCCCTTAGATAGCACACTTGTGTGTCTAAACAATTATGAAGATGGATGCCATAATCATAATGGTTAGACCTTTTTGCCACTTCTCACAAGTCCAGGTTAGTGTGCCGGTAAACCACACACGCTCCACTAACGACTTTGAGAATGCAAATATCACAATTGCTATCTAGCTAAAATCTACTTAGTGAAAGTGTTTCCTCACCATCATTTTCATGAATCGGAGAGAAACCTTATGACACTTAGATTTAATGGTGTATGTGTTCTTATCGATGTGAATTTTTCAAAACCATAGTCACAAGACAAGGATAATGGCAAATCCAAACTCATATGGATTGAACTCAATCTTAAATTCTTGCCACCTGGCAGATCAAGGGCCTGCCATTGCTTCCAAGTTGTTGTGCAACCAATTGAGAACTCTAAGAACTCATATGCAAAGCCAACTTTAACTGGAATGGGCACAGAATATGTCAACACGATAGGTTATAAACCTCAAGTCGTGTGCTAGTAAAGAACTTCAGGTTTTATTCTTGATTAGTTCTTGAGACTTTCAAGACTTTAACACTCCCACTGTCCTCTTGACATATAAGACTCCCTTGTCAAACATTCAAGAGATAGTGCGGATTCTAATCAAGACAAACACTTCACACAATTGGCCTTAGTTGGTCTTTGTTTTATCCATAACATCACAACTTACCAATTTCAAATGTACAAGAGTAGAAAACTTTTACTCTTACATTTCACAAGTGTTTTAAACCTTCTTTAAGACATGTCACTCAAGTTACAATCTTGGAGTATGACTCTAAGACTTGTATTGGAACGAAGTATGACTCATCTTCTTGATTTAACCACTTCTACAATTCAAGTTCCTCTTCTTAGCTATCAGAATGCACTTAGAGGATGAATTGTGATTAGGTCTCTAAATCATTAAGATGATCATAAAAATTGATACTAAAGTACTCTCCCATCTTTTCAGATTTGAGAAACTTTTATCTTTCTGCCTAATTTGATTCTTCTTATTCGCTCTGCCTTACATTGGAACCTTTTCCCAATGTCTCAGAGTTACACTTAAGCTTGTAAGTATAATCATATTTACAAAGCTTTTGTAAGCTATGACGAATAGTTTTATCAATCTTTTGTGGTGGACTTGACCAGTGCACAAGAATGTCTATTTGATCCCTTAGTCCTTTACTTGAATCACACATCCATGTGACCGAGTAATTAGTCTTAATTTTTCCAATACTTGAAAGTTCTCATTCATCGTGCTATACAACTTGCATGATTCCTAGTTCCGGTCCAATTGAAACTTGGGTGATGAGAATCTTTCCTTATTTGGTAAATTTAGACATTACCACAAATGAAAGAATCAATTTCATATTTCCACTCTTGCTATTAATGGAATCATATAAGCAACAACTTTTCCTCAAATGCCATTGTAAGGATATTTTAAAATAAATAAAATCAAAATTTTCCTTTTATTTTAAAACTTTGCGGAAAAACTTATCCTTACAATCCATATGAAAACTTTTTGTTATCTATTCCTAAGCAATATCTCATAACTCCTAAGAAGTAGCTCAAGAATCCGATCTTCAAACTACGCGATAGAAATCCATCTACGCCATCAGATTCAGCATATTCTTTCTTTAAGTTTCTTCACCTTTCTTTGATTCTTAAAACATCACCATGTGACCCAGTCACATCATGTATCAGGAATCTCATAATCAAAACTTAGCAGAGTTAGATAGTGGACTTTACCTGAAGTAGAGTCAAACTTATTGACTTTAACATCCTTAGGTAAATTCGGCAGCTTCGCAACCAATGCCCCTTTCTTTGGCAATATAAACATATGGACCCTTTGATAATGGTACACGGGACTATCACAGACTTAGCTTTTCTCTTTACCATTTGGTCAACCGAGTTGACTATGGCCGATCCCTTTCCATTGGGAAGAGAATTCTTTTCTGGATTTCCTGTGTCACTATTGTCAATGTCCATCAAGTTTTAAGAAGTTGATCTTAGCAAAGATCATTAAGGGTCTTGTCATAGTCTATTTCATAGGAATCCCAAAAGAACTCACTATGTGACTTAGAAGGTGATTGAGCCACCAACTTTCTCAAGACTTTGACACCCAACTCTCCCGGCTTGTCAATATGTGACTACATCTCCAAGATGTGATCACACCTAGACCTTGCCTTTCCAATAGGGATTGAGTGACCTTAAACTTTTCAAGAACTTGTGGGTTGGGGAGAATAATTAGAGGAGGTGAACGAAGTATGATTTCCAAGGGACATCATCTTCATTTAGGAAAGCTTGTTTCAAGAGATTTGGGAAGATCATAAATGTCTAAACCAGACATGTTTTTGGGAGATATTCAAGATAGTTGATCTTAAGTCCTTAATATGACACCCAATATGAAATATTAAGGCTAGGACCCAACAAACTATTTTATAACTTAGAAGAGGTATGCCGAAATCCAAGCTATAAAATATTTGAAGGTAGGTGAATGACGATTCACCAATTTCCACCAAGATAAACGAAATGTATTATTAGGTTTTAATTGGATTTGAAACTCCTAGATCTTTGAGATTCATTGAAATGTTCAATGGCATGTTTCAATCTCGAGTGTGACCTTCAGGTTTTGTGACTGGGATGCCGAGGATCACAAAACAAGGTGTGAAGTAACCATGCAAATTACTTGGTACCCTTAAGTGTTTACCCCTCAATCGATGTGCCGGTTAACCACACACGCTCCATCAATACTATGATAAACATTAAGTTACCCTTTACCTACCTTGTTAAATACGAGTTAGTGTGCCGGTTAACCACACACGCTCCACTAACCGACTTAAACAAAGTGCAAAGTGTAATTTCATGGATTAGCACCTTATTCACATTTTCCTAAGTAACTAAGATTGGGTATTATTAAGAGTTTAGTTACTTAGTATTTATCATTAATACTTTTAATGAAGGGAGAATTATAGTCCTGTCAAACCCGTTCGGCTAGCGACCCTCCACCAGTCAAGCAAGCGGTGGGTGAGAGTGGACACCCATTAAGTTGCCATTTTATACGCAACAACCTTATACCCACCTTATAGACCGGCTTCGTGAATCAGGCGTACTAGCGGTAAGACTGACTTTACTCTTATACATATATATATATATATATATATATATATATATATATATATATATATATATATATATATATATATATATATATATATTATTAACTTATAATATTATAAAGTATAAGGGTTGAATTTTAACTTTTAAAATTCTAAGGGCTAACTTGGAATTAAAGTATTCATAAGAGAAAACTTTACAAATTCCAAAGCTTGAGGGCAAGTTTTGAAACTATTCAAAACTAATTAATTCCATAACTTATGTGTTTAAAGTAGTTTTAATCCAAAAACTCTTCAAGTTCCATAACTTGAGGGCAAGTTATGGAAGACTTTAAACTAATAAAAGAATTAACTTTTCTTTATTTTATAACTTATGAAATTAATTAAGGTTACACTTTTTTTTAATTTATTATTTAATGAAGAGACTCTTGGTCCTCCATAACTTGAGGACAAATTATGGAGTCATAACACCATTTAATTAGAACTAGACTCTTCATTTTTGTAACCTTTGCCAACTTTTATGAGTTTTATGAAACTTAAATGTGACTTTTCATATAACTTGAGAACAAGTTACAAAAACACATTTTAGAATAAACTCTTAGATTAATTTGGATTGAAAACAACTATTTCACTCAACTTTCTATTAATCTAAGCAACTCATAAGAACAAGATAATTCAAATCAAACTTCTTCATGTAATCAGTCTAAACCTTAAACTAATACAAAACATGAATCTATTGAAAATTATCTTTGAAATTGGATTAGCATGAACATTACTACATCAAAAACAAGTTTATAAGTTCAAAAACATCTTAGGGTAATGTTCCTAGTCCAATTCCAGCCAAAAAAGTCGAATTTATGCTGTCTGGGGGTCCAACTCGTCGAGTGCATGAACCAACTCGGCGAGTTGGATCGATTTGATCACTTTTTAGGCATGGACGCGCCGAGTCTCCTGATGGACTCGCCGAGTCTGATGATCAGACAGCAACAATTTCGATTTTTTAAGCAGTTTTGCAAGGATAACAAGAAAACAAGCCTAGGCTCTGATACCACTGTTCGGTTTTGAGCATTCTAACACTCCTAAGTGTACATGCAACCCTAAATACCTTGGATCTATGTTTTCTCTATTATACATGCAAATATGAACATCCAAGGTATTATCCTAATCTAGCATACAAAACTATCAATATAACAAGATAGAATACATACCTCTTTGATGTAGAATGTCTTCATGAAGCTTGAGTGCCTAGTGCCCCAAGTGTGACATCTCAAATGGTTCACACAAAACCAAATACACTTGGAATAACTTGAGAGAAATCTACACTTCATGAAATCGGCTAGCCCTTCATATTCACACTAGTGACCGATTTTGTCAAGAATAAGATCTTTATATAGTGTTACAATTAAGGTAAACCCTAATTGTCATGACTTTCCATTTCCTTGGATCCATGGGTTCAAATACACCATGGAGCATCCATGGACCATCCTATGGGTTTTAGCCCAACTTGATTATCCATGGAGCATTAGCCCACTATACAAGTATGGATGATTTACACAATCAACCCATATATTTAATTAGTCTTCTTTTGATCACTTAATTAATCCTAGATTAATTCTTGATCAATACTAATTAAATAATCTTATTATTCTTATTATTAATATACTAGAACTTATAATATATTAATAACCATAAGTGTCTTATTTCTCTCATTATAGTCTATCCAAATGCATGATGCCATGCAACCCAAATGGACCATGTCGGGTCGGGTCAAGTCTTACCAATTATAGTTATGGACTTAGACATTAATCCAACAACATATATGTTAAGTAGATTCCGACAGCTAATAGGATGTGTGTTCTTCGTTGTACGTCCTGTTCCCGTTGGATGTGGGTTTACACCGAGGTCACCCAATCTATTATCTACCCGAATCTATATATATTTATGCTTAGTATACATTAAGTCGTCATAAGAGTACCAGGTATGGATCAGGTCATAGGACACAGGGTCAATGCACAGTTTTTCTAGTACAAAACTTTCGTTTCAAAGTCAGTACTTTTGATATACAAAACTAGCGATTTCCCAATTAAGGGCTTAATCCATTTTATTAAGCCAGTACAGTTTTAAAGACTTTAAGTGAGTTAACTCTATAATACCTTAATTTATACACCATGTTTATATATAAGACTAGTATCCGACAGCTAGTAGGATGTGCGCTCTTCGTTGTACGTTGGTTCCCGTTGGATGTGGGCTTACACCGAGGTCACCCAATCTACTATCTACCCGATATCAAATTATATATAGCAGTATAAACAAAGCTATTATAAAAGTAATCACCATAGTCAATATTTTATTATAAGAAATATAGGTTTTCTTAAAAGGAACTCTTCATTAGACATAAAGGAACCATTACAAATAACTCCATGAGTAACAAGTGAATACACCAAGGTTATATATGACAACGATCTAACAACCAATGGAATATGTGCTATCCGCCTTACTTACTGTACCCCGTCGGGTTGTAGGTTGAGGGCAGATGCGCATAATCGATTGTTTGTTTACTCCAAGTATATATAACTTGTACCCACTTATTACGCATAGAAAGGCTTATAGTGTCATTTTACTCAACTCCCATTTTAAGTAGGAAATATATGATTTTCTAGAGGAACAGGAAAACTTTACAAAACAACACCTTACAGCTTACAGTACTTTACATATACATTTTCAACCACATTTTTACAGCTTACTCACATCAATAAAATCTTATGAACTCACCAGCTTAATTGCTGATCAACTCTTTCAAATGACTTGTATTCTCAGGAGACTATTAGACAGGTGCTCGTGCTGAGACTTCAGAAGATAGAGCATTATAGCTTCAAGTCTTGTTTTGTTATTTGTTTATGACTTCTATGTTTTGTGAACACATACATTGTAAACACTTTCTTTCTAAATGAAATGGTTGTTCATTACTTGCTTACCATATACATATCTCGTGATACTTGACATGACGTCCTCCACCCCCGAACGTTTCCGCCGTTCCGGTTTTGGGGTGTGACAAGAACCGAGCTCATTCATAATACCATGGGACTATCCGAGAGACGAGGCGGACAACAACCAAGGAAACGATGTAAACAATGATCCAATTGAACCAATTGAATCGGATCATGAGATTGGAGCAGAAGTACAAGATAATGAACAACCAAGTCCGGTAAATAATAATGTTCAACAAGGAGCTGCAAATCAAATACCCTCGAGAACAAGAGTGCCTCCAAGACGATTTCAAGATTAGGAGCTTGATCTTGATAATTACAACCAATAACGAGCTGGTATCTGTTGAAGAAGCAAAGAAAGAATCAGAGTTGGTCAAAGCCATGGATGCGGAAATCAATTCGATAAACAAGAATAATACTTGGACTTTCGTGAACAAGCCTATGGGGGTGAAACCAATTGGACTCAAGTGGTTGTTCAAATTGAAGAAAAATGCAGATGGTAGAATTAATAAATACAAGGCAAGGTTGGTTGCTAAAGGTTACGTATAACAACCCGGTATTGATTTTCAAGAAGTATTGGCCCCGGTAGCTCGAATCAAAACCATTTGGTTTCTTATAGCCTTAGCCGCTACTCATGGTTAAGAGCTTCACCACTTGGATGTTAAAACAGCGTTCTTACATGGATAACCGTTTACGTATCGCAACCAGAAGACTATATAAAGAAAGGTAATGACTATAAAGTATATCACCTTATAAAAACACTATATGGTCTAAGACAAGCACCTTGAGCATGGAACACGAAGCTTGATGGGATTTTGAAAAGTATAAAATTTCAAAAGTGCATGAAAGAACCATCGGTATACCGGAAAAATGAAGGATCTAACTTGCTAATTTTAGCAATTTATGTTGATAATTTATTTGTCACATGTACAAATTTGAGCATGATCAAGAGGTTCTAAGATGTCCAAGAACTTTGAGATGTCGGATCTTGGAAGATTGACTTATTACCTTGACATTGAAGTTAAGCAAGAGGAATCGGGGATTACTATAAACCAAGAAACATATGCTCAATGCATATGGTTTACAAGATTGCAATCCGACCCACATTCCAATGGAACCGGGAAATAAATTGTCAAAGGCCGAAGATGAACCCGAAATCGACCCGACACAATATCGAAAGGTGGTAGGATGTCTTAGATATCTCTTGTAAACAAGACCCGATATGACATATGCGGTTGGAGTTGTTAACCGATACATGCAAAGTCCAAGAGAATCACATGGAGTTGCAATCAAGCACATTCTAAGGTACTTACGAGGAACAACGGGATACAGAATCAAGTACGAGAGGATGGGACAAAGGCGACTTATTGAAGTAGTGATAGTAGTCACAATGTTGACCCGGATGACAGAAAAAGCAATAACAGTCACATTTTCTACTACGAGTCATCTCCAATTACATGGTGTTCACAAAAATAAGATATTGTTGCTTTATCATCTTGCGTGGCGGAGTTCATGGCAGCCACAGTGACCGCATGTCAAGCAATATGACTTCAAGATTTACTCGGAGAAATCTTGAACAAAGCACAAGAAAAAGTGGTTCTTAGAGTTGATAACAAGTCAGCTATCGAATTAATGAAGTATCTCGTTTTTCATGGAAGGAGTAAACATATTCACACGAGGTTTCACTTTATTCATAATTGTGTCGAAACGAACTAATGGAGGTGGAGTACATTCCTGGTGAAGAACAAAAGGCGGATATTCTTACAAAACCACTAGCTGGAACCAAGTTCAAGGAAATGCGGAGCTTAATCGGGATTGAAGAATTCTTTAGAAGGACTTAGAGATTCGGGGGTGATTGTTGGAATCTCTCATAAGTTTTGACACTTATCATTTTGTGATTTATTTAAAATAAAATGATATACACATATCAATTTCTAGATTTTTTTAATTTTTAAAATTAAAATTATATAATACTTATATTTATATATGTAAAGTATTAAATGTAATAAATGTGTTAATAAATTGCAATTAATATGTCTTCATTCCTTATTTCAAAATTTTATTTTAAAAATATTTATTATTTATATTTTTATATTTAATTTTTTTTAATCAACCTGTGTGATACACGAGTTTATATATATATATATATATATATATATATATATATATATATATATATATATATATATATATATATATATATATATATATATATATATAGAGAGAGAGAGAGAGAGAGAGAGAGTTAGGTTCAAATGTTTTCACTATCTATTGTGTGTATGTATGACTGATTCTGGACCAATCATTTTAGTTATTTTAAGAAAGTAATTAATGCATATTAAATGCTCAAGATCTAATTAATACTCATTATATCTTCAACATTTAATATGCATTAATTACTTTCTTAAAATAACTAAAATGATTGGTCCAAAACCAGTCATACATGCACACAATAGATAGTGTAAAAACAAAATAACCTAACCCTATATATATATATATATATATATATATATATATATATATATATATATATATATATATATTGAGACATGGTATTATGCAGAAAACAATATTGAGTTTTTAGAGTTATATTTTCTCAATAAAATTGGAGAGTTATTCCACTTTGTTTTGTGGTATTTTGATTTGACGCCCCTCCACCTCCACCATTTGGGTGGTCTTGAGAGAGAGAAAGAGAGAGAGAGGCGTCAACAATCATGGTTCCAACCACGACTAACCACAACGACGTCGACCACGCCACCTTGGGGTGGTGTTCACACTGACTACGTTGGTCACGTTGGCATAATGCGTAAGACGTTATCAATACTTTGATATCCTAATCAACTTTCATATTCATATCAATAAGGTAATATTTATTGCATAACGATGGGACTTTATTCATGTGAGTATCCCATAGAAGGCCTTTCAATCATGTTTTACAAAGAATCATTTAATCATAGAATCAGGTCTCATAACACTAACAATTTAGTATTTAAATGGTTGGATGTTACTTTTAATGATTTTGATTCTATTATGAACCTATTTGACCATGTGGATGACTACAAGTGTGGAACAAATAAGACGAATGTTATTGACGCGATTGTTGCTACTTCGGTATGGTATATATGGAGGTTTTGTAATAACAAAGCTTTTTGAGATAGCAAGATGCGAAAAGTGTAAGTTTAGAAGTGCATGTCTTTCAAACACAAGAAAAACAAGAACATGAAAGAAGGAAGAATGAACAGGGGAATAAAGGCTAACCGGAAAACTTAGTTTCTGAAATGATTACAAAGCACGATTAATAACCTATTTATACTAAGCAAATTAGAATCCTAGTCTAATACTAAAATGTCGGGAAACATAAGGAATTTGACTATAACACAATAAACTAGAAACAAACTTATTAAAATGAAACTATTCAATTTTACCCCTGGAACTAAAATTGTGTGAATTAATCCAACAAAAAGATATTATTTTTGATCCTATTAGGGTTTTTTTTTCTTTGGGTTAGTAATAGTTACTAAACTTAGTTTTAATTGGCTCGATGTATCACCCTTTAAACAATTTGTAATGTTTTCTTTTTTCTCCAGCTCCTTGCTAAAGTTGTTCTTTTTAATATATGGTTGATAGTTTAAAAGAAAACATTAACAATGTCTGTCATTATTTTTTTATTATTATTTTTTGCAAAACAAAACAAAAATTATTGGTGCTTTCGAATATATTTCGAATATAGTAGACATTAATCGCATCATAAAATAAAATAAAATAAAAATCCAGTAAGTATAATATACCTTGGGTATTTGCTTTATCATTTCAATTTAAACCATTACCAACAAGTACTTAACCATCTCCAATCTATTTTCAATGGAATAAAAAATGAGCTAAATACTGTTTCATCTCCAACTCTGTTCCATTTTTTACTCTATTTTTACCCCCAAAAAGTATATTCCATTCTTTTAACTTATATAAATTGTCAAACACGTCTCTTCTATTAATTTGTTTTTAACAAATATATAATTTATATTTTTTTCATTACAATAATATTAAATAAATAAGATTATATTTATAATGCGTAATTATAAACTTTTGTAAAATACGTTATTGTATCTTAAAATTTCAATATGTATTTAAACTTTAATATGAAATGGTTAAAAAAAACAAAATTTATATTTATAATTAATTAATTAATATAATATATAACACAATATTATAAGTATTAAATATTACATTTAAATAATAATTAGTAGATAAAAACTAGAAATGTATAAATATATAAAATGAGAGAGTAAAACCGACAACTCAAAGTTCATCCCCATTTGGGGGGAAATGAATAGTATAACACCAAATATGGTGTTATACTATTCATTTCCTCCAAAATTGGGAAATAAACAAAGGAGGGTTGGAGATAAATGGGAAAGAAATAGGGAAAAATGAAGAATGAGAGTGGGTTGGAGATGCTCTAACGATTGTAAAAAAACAAGTTAATAATATATAAAAGTAGTGTTACAATGAGATCCCTAATGGGTTTCGCCATACCTCTTCGAATTGATTTAACCTTAATCATGTTTTAGTTTCACCTTTTGCCAATGTTTGAGGTATATTTTTAAGCTTGGATTTTATAAGGTAAAATTTGTTCATGTTATTAAAATGTGTATTTTGAAGCTTTTTGATGCATGATCGGTCCAAAAATGAAATTTCAAGGCATATATAGTCCTTCAAATTTAGACATTGCTTGAAATGATGGATTTTTCCTTATTTTTTTGTTTTTCTATTTTTTTATTTCATTTAATTAAAATAAAATACAAAAAAAAAAAAGATAAAATAACACCACCTCCCCGTGTATCTCTCTAAACACCATCATCTTTTTCCAAATTCATTTTTAGTTAATGACACCAGAACACACACTCATCGCCGTCACCCACCGCCGCCGACAATCACTGATCTTCACCCATTATCGTCGATCTCTGCCAAATATCGTCGATCTCTATCCACAACCATCAATCTTCGTCCACTGTCGTCGATTTTCGCTCACAGTCGCCGATTGTAATTGCCTCGCCAGATGGAGCGTCATTACCACTGAACAAATTCGTTTTCTGAAAATCGGCAAGAACGTTAGGTCTTTCTTCAGATCTGAGCTGGGGTTTCACAGTGGGACAAAGCCTACGCCATGCTGGAGCCGCCGCTTGACGATTCTAGTATAGATTTCAAAACCCAAAATGCGATGTATCCGGCGGTGTCGAACGATGTTGTTGGAGGTGATCATAACTCTATTTTTTCATATCAGGTGAAAACCTAAGTCGATAGTGGTGCTAGGTTAGTTGGTTTAGGGTTTTTTGAAATCGTCGTTGCCTGTCTTACAAATCCGACGTATCTGATGCCACTCTCGCTCACATATTTCGTCTTCTTTAGAATCGATGAGCATCTCCGAAGAAGGGTGGGCATAGAATGGCACCCTTTTCTGGTTCGAGGGCTACTCTAATATGTTATTTGATAATGTGAATACGTTCAATCTTACATAACTATTGTCATTATCACGCATTCTCACCAATTAAATCGTCTATAAGGTTATTATAAACTTTTTTATTATTATTCTCATTCTGTCAGAATGTTGTCATTTATTGAGTCGTATTCTGTTAGAATGAAAATGAATGAAAAACGATGTGTGAGAACAAAACTGAATAAAAGTTAGTGAGAATGCATGGAAATGCCAATAATTGTGTGATGGTGAACGTATTCACATTACTAAACAACTTATTCTTTTAGTAATTCTCATAGAATGGTATTGTCCAGACGTCCGCATAATAGTTGTATATCCACATTATAACATACATATATATATATATATATATATATATATATATATATATGTGTGTGTGTGTGTGTGTGTGTTGTAACGCCTAGAATCTAAAAGGTAATTATGGAAATAAATCATCTTTGCTAAAGGCCAACTCGTCGAGTTTAGGGAAGGACACTCAACGTGTTGGAGGTCTTTGGCATGCACATTTTTGAGGATCAACTCGATGAGTTGGTGAATGCCAACTCGACAAGTTGGACGTTAATTGAGAAACCCTAATTTTGGGGTTTTGTAACCTATTTAAACACCTTAAGTCCCAGGTGTTAGCCTCATTTCCAGCCTCCATTGCCCCTTACCGTAATCTCGAAACCCTAGAGCCTCCTTGAGTGTTGTGAGCCCATTTTGAGTGCATTTTGGGGTGTTTTAAGCTTATTGAAGGAATAGGATCTTAGTGCAAGGTGGGGATTCAAGAAGAAGCTTTCAGATCTCGATTCCTTGCTCCATTTCCAGCATTTTTTGGGTATAAAGTCTTAACCTTGCTTATTATATGCTTAGATCTCCTGGTTAGGGTTAGTTTCCATGGTTTAGCCAAGTTTGAGTGGTTGATGGGGGTGTTGGTCGTCCCAAAGGAGTTATTCTTTCAGATCCATGGTTCTTGGGAGCTCTTGTGGCATAAAGGTGCCAACTTTGTGGTCTTAAGGGCTCCATGCATCCATTCAGACCTTCTTTTGGCCTATTTTGAGCTTTTGAGCTTCTTCTAGCCTTGCATGAGAGTAAAGTTGGAAACTTTACCCTTCTAGATGCTATTTCATTTGAGATCTGAGTGGTGGAGCCTTTAGTGTCGGAAATGGAGGCTTAATAGATTAAGAGGTTTTGCTGACTAAAGAACTCGGCGAGTTTATGGGTGAACTCGGTGAGTTGGAATGACTTTTCCCGATTCTACTGACTAGAAGGGAAACTCAGCAAATTCATGGGTGACCTCGGCGAGTTGGATCGACTTTTCGCGATTCTGATGATTAATGGGGGAACTCGACGAGTTGAGGAACAACTCGACGAGTTGAGTCAACTTGGAGCGTTGACTTTGACTTTTGACTTATGCCTTTGACCAAGTTTGTCCGAGTGGGTGTTTGAGATAATCTGAATTGTATTCAAGGAAAATATGGGCTAAGGATAAGACCCATATGGGATTGGGCCCAATTTGGAAAATTAGGCCATTAGTGGGCCTTTGTGGACCTTTCTGGTTTTGGGACTCAGTTTTCATTTATGTTGGGCCAGGGGTAAAATGGTCATTTAGATGGTGGGCCTTGGAGTGGAACCCAATTGCTAATTAGGTGTTATTTTGATATGTTAGATCGGAGGTGTCGTCAGGGCAGCAGCTAGGGATTTCTTTGAGTGAGCTTCTGCACTCAAGGTGAGTTTCCTTACCGGGTCGAAGGCATCAATGTCGGCCCATGTTTATGATATGTTAGTATGTTAGCTGTCTTCGTGACTCTTGCATGTGTATGTTTTGGTATGTTTTTCGGATTACGGTCCGATGATGGGCAGGGCCCATTTTACCGAACTCAACTCGATGTCGGGCGGCGCCCGATGCTGAACGGGGTCCGAAGTCGGGCGGGGCCCACTATATGTTTATTGTATGTTCTTGTATGGTATGTGGTATTTGGGGAACTCGCTAAGCTTTGTGCTTATGGTTTTTAGTTTATGTTTCAGGTACTCCAGTTTCAAATGAAAGAGCTCTGGACGATCGCAGCGCATACACCCGTGTTTTTCCGCAATATGCGATCTTTGGGAATGAACTCTGATAATTGTTTTATTTGGAACGTTTTTCAATGTTTGGTCAAAGTTACAATAGTGTTTTGATTATAATAAAAATGAAAATTTTACCCTGGATTTTTGGGTCGTAACAAGTTTGGATCAGAGCCTAAGTTTGAGGGATTCGGGCATACTCTCGGGTGTGCCTGAACTCAAACTGAGGGTTTGGTGAAATTTTTAAAAAATAAACATTTAACTAAAAAAGAACTTCTAATCAAAGAAAAGGCGTGTGATGTGTGCAATCGGCCGAGCTCAAGTAATTGGTTCCCAGAATACCAATACATGTTATTATGAATTTATGATATGTGATATGATTATGAGAACTGCATGCTAGATTAGGGCTAAGGATCTGCTCAGTATTATATGATAGGAGAGATGCCTTTATATGCCTGGTTGCAGGGCCGGTCCATTGTTTTCTACTACCCAGGGCGAGATAAAAAAATTATGCCCTTATATGTGTACTGTATAATAACAAAAACATATAATCAAACAAATGTAGTAATTTCTAATATAAAAAATGCAGTAACTTTTATAATCAAACAAATAATACAAACAAAATATACAAAAAATCACCTAAAACGATGTCTTCGCGCATTTTTTGAAGCGAAAACATCTCTTATTTTATAATAATCAATATTTTTTTAAAAATCACTTTCAATACTTAAAATTGCTAATTCATTCAATCTTTCTTGAGTCATGGTACTTCGTAGATACGATTTCAAAATCTTCAATTTTGAAAAACTTCTTTCCACGGAAGCAACTGTAACCGGAACCGTCAATAATATCCTATATGCAACCAAACATTAGAGAACATATCCATTCTTCTTGCATACTCCATTATTTGAATAGATGTCCAAGGACTTCGACTTTTGTATGCTTCATCCGGCAACATTTTCTGCAAAAGTTTTAACTCAATGAATAAACCATCTCCATCAATATCATAATCTTCACCATTTTTCAAATTGGACTCAAGATTTAAACAATATTTCTGTAATTCATCATCAACTAAAGAAACTAATTTGGAACCATCAAACAAAAAACCAAATATCGATTCAAAATATTGCATTTGTTCAAATCTACTTTTCAATTGAACAAGAGCCATATCAACAAGAATAAAAAAATAATCCCTTTTAAATGCTTCTTAAGAAGATTGGTGTTCTCTTTCGGTATATGGAATTTCATCAAAATGTTTTTTTTCTTTTTTTATTGCGTTTTTGAGGAAATTCGGGTTTAACTTTAACACTATTTGTTATTTATTTTGCTTCACTAATAGCAAAGTCAAACCCACTTTCCCTATATCCTTCAAATAATTAATTAACCCCTCTAAATTTTTTACAGCAACATGAAGAAGTATTTATTTGGATTGTAACTTTTTGCTTACCAAATTAATTTTGTACAAAATATCATACCATATAACTAAACTTAAAATAAATTCAAAACTAGAAAATTCACCATTTACTAGTGAATCAGCATCTCTACACACTTGTCCATTATCACTTATTTTAGATAATCTTTTTAAAGCTTTTCTTATTTGATAAAATTGTGTTTTTATTGCTTTAACACATTCAATATGACTTTCCCAACGAGTAGCTGATAATGATTTAAGTGTTAGATCATCAATAAACTCAAGTAAAACACTCCATCTTTTTGTTGAATTAGAAAAAACATTTTAAATCATTTGACATGTACCAAAAAAAGTTTTTGCCTTTTGGCAAGAATTTTCCATATCACACAAAACCAAATTTAAACTATGACATCCACAAGGCATATAAAAAGCTCTATTATTTATATCAAGCAATCATTTTTTAACACCTTGGTGTTTACCTTTCATATTTGCCTCATTATCATACCCTTAACCACGAACATAATTAATATCCAAATCAAGAGATTTTAGGGCATCTTGTAAAACATTAAAAAAAGATCTAGACCGGATGTATCTTCTACAATTAAAAACTCTAAAAAAAACTCTTCGACTTTTAATGGAACACTTTCCAAATCTACACATCTTATAATCAAAGTCATTTGTTCTTGGTGACTAGCATCCGGAGTGCAATCAAGAATTATAGAAAAATATTTTGCCTTTTTGATTTTTTAAGTAATTGCACATTTTTACCTCGGATGCTAACATTTCAATTAATTCATTTTGAATTTTATGACTAAGATAATGATTATGTGTTTCTTTGTCTTGAATCATTCGAAAATGTTCTTTCATTACCAGATCCCACTCTGCAATCGATTCAATTACACTTAAAAAATTGTCATTTGAGTTTTCATAAATTTTTTCATTTGTACCACGAAAAGCCAAGTTATTTTTTGCTAAACATTTTACAACAGAAATAATTCTAATCATAACTTCTTTCCAATGTTCGATATATTTTTTTTATCATTTCTTGAATTTCTTTGTCAATTGTTTCGTTTTTATTTAACCTAATTCGCGTTTCATTCCAAGTTCTTAAATTATCCATATGATCGGAACTATTTTATGTTGTTTTAATGTTTCACTAAGATGCTTCCAGTCTTTAATTCCTTCGGTTGCTAAACTACTTTTAGTTCGAACGGTTTTAAATAACTTACAACAAAACAAAAAAACTTTATCAAGTTCTTTGGAATACACTAACCATTTTCTATCAAAAGAATCACCATTTCTTAATTTCCGAATAAAAAAATCAAATGAAAAATGTCTACCAAGTGAATCTTTTGGAAAAATTTTGTTGGTATCAGCTTCTCTATTTGGCACTTTTTCTATTAGTAAATCTTTCATTTTTTAATCTAAATCATCCCATACTCTAGGATCACAAATATGAAAATCACTTGGTTTATCTTTATCAAAAAAAAATCATTTTTTTCAAAATCAATGGAAATGTCAACCGAATCATTGGAAGTACTTGGTGGAACATTAAAATTATTAACTGGATCATTAGAATTTGATTTCTAACAAAATATTTATTCAAAGACCCTCTTAATTGATTAGCCTCTTCTTGTTCTTTTCTTTTTCGTTTTCTATTTTGAACACCCGATGGTTGTTTTCGGGGAAACACGTTTAAAAATCAGCAAATCTAGTTATAAAAGCTAAGCAAAGAAAAAAAATCAATAAATCTAGTTATAAAAGCTAAGCAAAGAAAGATACAACCTGACCAAAGTACCTGACCAAAGTTTTCGTTTTTATTTCCCACTTTAAAGATGTCTATAATCTGAAAAATAAAACCTAAAGTCAGAAATACAAATCCATTTTCAACAACTATTGACTAATAGCACTACAATGAAATAAATATATACCTTTCAAGAGACTTAAATAAACAAAAATCATCCTCCCAAGTCCTGTTTCACATCACAGAAACAAGAACAAACCTATAGAAACGTAATTCACAAATTTGTTTCATAAACAAACCATAGTAATCATAAACTATACCTGAAGTAAACCACAAATCTCATATACCAAACAACAGAATTTGATGCTCGAATTTGTATCAGAAACAAAAGATGACTTTTTTTATTGTAATCTAACTGATAAAATCCAACAGGTAATAAAAAAATTTCCTGAATCCTAAAAAAAACAGATGATTGAAGCAAGTTTAAAGGTGATAGATTGATGCAACAAGTTTGGTGTTCAAACAAAAATTATAAAAAAAATCACTTGAAGAAAAATAGAAAACTTACCCTAATCAGTTGAAGAGCAGAAGATGAGAAAAGAATCAGAAACCGAGAAACCACACAGGTCTTTCGTTCCTACAACAAATCACAATAATCAATTACTCATATTAAGAACAAAGAACCGATGATTGATGGCAGCAAGTTTATGTATTTAGCAAAATCACAATCAATTGAAGAAAACTCACCCAAAAATCGAGCAAAATCACAATCAATTGAAGAAAACTTACCTAAAAATCGAGTGGATGAGAATAGAAATCGGCAATCAGGTCTCCAGTCTCCAGGTTGTGTTTGATTTCTCCAATCTTCGGGTTGTGTTTGATGTCTTCGAACTCAGGTCTCAGTAATTAGAAATCAATAATCAGAGATGAAGATCGATTGAATGTATCACAGTATCGGACTATCAGTTTTTGAGAACTAAGAAGATTGAATAAGAAATTGAGAGGAAGGAATGGGAATCAGCAAATCATACCACAGAACAAATACTTCAATCGATTTGAACGTTCGTGGACTCCTCGATCTCCCCACTGTCCGACTTTCAAAAAATTAGCTATTTCATTTGACGATTGACGATTGCGTTCTCAGTTCGCGCTCAAGAATCGGATGCCCCAATGTTGTTGTTGTTGATTGCTGTTTATTTTTGGAGTGAAGTAATTGGACTAAATTTTTGGGCCAAAATTACATATATAATATTACTTGCTGTATAGAAAATATGCCCCAATTTTTTTCATACCCTGGGCTTAAGCCCAACTTGCCCATGTAGTTGCGTCGGCCCTGCCTGGTTGTAGGAGCTTTTAGAATTCATGTTAGTATGGTTTTCAGATCAGTGGATAGAATAGCCTAATTAGTGTATGCTGGTTAGATTTTACGTTGCCTGAATGCTGCTTGCTTTGTGCTTTGTGGGATTATTACTGATGTGGATCAAATACTAAGTGAATATGCTAAGTAATATGTGGTACAGGTTAAATAATCTAAGAGTGATGGATTTGACCCTATTGCACAACTCTCGTTTGAATCAAACCATTTTAGGGTTGAGTTTTTTACTCGAAAGATTATCTGATCTTTGTTACATGTGACTATATTCATGAAGTAGTTGGTCGACATTGGTGAAAGTTCTTCAGCAGCTGAGGGTAGGGTGGGGTCGGTAGCCTAGGAAGGATAGGATATGTTTCGGTGGGTTAGTAATGCGGTTTAGTAAGTTTTGGTGCTTTGGATTGAGGAGGTGACTTATACGATTCAGGGGGATTGCTGAGGAAAGCATGGATAGATGTGGAAGGTAGTATCGGACCCATTCTACTGAAAGCACAAGATCCATACTCGAATTGGTGAGAGTCTTACAAAATCTAAGAAGCTTTAGGGAGGAGAATTCTTGAATATGTTTTGATCGTTGGTTTGTGGTATTTCAATTTGGAGATGAGCACTCAGGGAGATGGTTCTGGTTCTGCTTCTGGTTCTGGCTCTGGTTCTGGTTCAGGTGCAGGTACTGAGCCGATTAGCGATATGTATGTGTTGGTATTTTTCCGGATTACGGTCCGATGTCGGGTGGGGCCTGATGGATATCAGTATGCTATGTATCTCTATGATTATTGCATGTGTATGTGTTTATTTTGATATATGTTATTATATATTGGGCGGGGCCCACTTTATTGAGCTCAACTCGATGCCGGGCGGGGAACGATGTCGAGCGGGTCCCGATGCTAGACGAGTACCGAAGTCGGGCGGGGCCCTCTATATGTTTTTTGTATGTTCTTGTATAGTATGTGGTATTTGGAGAACTCACTAAGATTTGTGCTTACGGTGTTCAGTTTATGTTTCAGGTATTCTAGTTTTCAAATGAAAGGGCTCAGGACCATCGCAGCGCATACAACCGTGTTTTTCCGCAATATGCGATCTTTGGGAAAGAACTACGATAATTGTTTTTTGGAACGTTTTTCAATGTTTTGGTCAAAGTTACAATAGTGTTTTAATTATAATAAAAATGAAATTTTTACCTTGTATTTTTGGGTCGTTATGTATATCCCCTAATCTAATAAATAAGAGAATTTTTGCCATGTGACATTCTCTTAACTCCATCCCCTCGATTTTTCCCGCTCCTATCATCTAACTGATTTTCCAAAATTGCCCCTGCTTCCTATTTTATCTTTCCTTCTTGAACTCCTCTGATTCTGCATCCATTTGAAACCAAATCAATTATGTGAGCATGAAATTAAAATATGAATATCTCCGCTTTATCGCCACCGCTCCTCCTCCACTACTGTTATTCTTCTCTATACAAATACCGCTTATCTCATTTGTAACTTACAAACATAGATTTCCTTTTGCATAAAATCCTAAATTCCTCTACACATCTTCAACCCCGTTTCTCCCAAATCTCTTCGGTCTCCCTCCTTACTCTCTTCAATCTCCGGCAGGCCTCTACAACCACAGGTCTCTTGATGCAGTCGCTACCGCCACCCTCCTCTTGATGTTGTCTTTACCTCCACCAGCACCCCTTTACCGCCCCGTTTCTACCTTAAGTTGAAATGAGAAACCCTATGTCTATCTCTCCCCCACCATCACACATCGTTTACTGGAAACCCTAACCCTAAAATGGCTCCACCATCCCCACCGGGCACCACTTAATATTATGATCCTGAAGAACATGACCTGTGAAGCTTTTCATTATGATCAAAGAACTAAAGTTAGCGAGTACTGGGGTAATTTTCTGATTGCCTAAAGGTTTAATATCTTTCCAGAAGGTAGCAACGAGTTTGTTAGTAAAGGTTCAATTTTATATATTTCTTCCTTTCATACTTCTCATTGACAATATTTTTTCCATTCTTTGTCTGACTTTTAACAGAGAAATGAGAAGAAGGGTTTTGTTTCTTTATAAAATTTTATCTCTCGACAGTTTCATGTATACGGTTCTTCATCTCGAATTTATTTTCCCTTCCTTTTAATATCTTTAATCTTAGAGTAATTTTATATATACAGATTGAGTTGCTCTATGATTTTGCTTCTATATGTTTGTTTTTAGTCTGAACTACAGGAGTTTAATCCCCCTTTCAATTATTGGGAAAGAGTTGCTCTATGATTTTGCTTCTATATGTTTGTTTTTAGTCTGAACTACAGGAGTTTAATCCCCTTTTCAATTATTGGGAAATTGAAGGTTTATATTGTATCCATAGAGTGGAAACATGTAACAAGTTATAAAGTCAGTGTCAATGGTTTTGAAGTCATTGAGAAGCATGATGTCTCCAGGTTCATTTTCCCTAATTTTACTGATACATGATATTAATTCCCAATAGATTTAAAACAAATTAATGAATTTTGGATTTTCAACAATGATGTTTATGAGTTTTATGAGGTTTATCTTAATTTAACCAAGTGATGTTTTTTGATAGTTTTAAATTTGAGTTTCGAAACCAATATCTGAATGAGAAAATCCGCCCAAAACTTGAATTACTCTCTTTCAAAGTTGGTATTTACTTATTCATTTTCTTTTAATTGCAGGTGACTGAAGCTCAAAAACTTGATGTGAGGAGGAACAAAGAGTTTGCAAACCTCAATAATCTTCTTTTCTTAAGTTATCAACTATTATTGAGAAATGTTATCAGAACTGCCAGTTGAAACCTTTTCACAACTGGAAAAGGTGATGGAAAGGTAGATGCCCCTAAATTTGTGAGTGGTGAACCTAGCCTACTACAAAGTTCTCTCAATTTCTGTTCATATTTACATATATGGTAACTTCTTAAAAAACACAAACACAAGAAATTCCCAACTTAAACAGTTTATTCACCATAAACCATTTCGATTATACATCAACTTACATCAAAAACCTTGTTACAATAACACTCTCAGTCAGATGAAAAGAATAAGAACAAGATCAAACTTATTACAGACAAAATTATGAAACCCTAATCTGAGAAAACCCTAACACAAGCGAGAGGAAATATGAGAGAAAATATCTTTAATCTGATGAGGTTAACTCCCAAAATGACAACAGATTCAACATTAAATACTTCGGATATACGAAGCAACCCACAAACCATCAAAGATCCGCGCATTGACCCGAATCATTCTTACCTGCATAAAACTTACACAATCTACCCACAAATAATAACAATCATACACAATGCATCCTTTAACAAATTAATTTCAGTTTGTTAACTACCAAGTGTATTTTCAACACCCCCCACAAACTGAACATTAATTCAATTTTATGATTTATTATGTTTAAAAACATTTATTAAACCAAGTCTGCTAGAAATATATTCATGTTGAGAAGATCCAAGAGCTTTAGTTAAAACATCAGCATTTTGATTTAAAGAATCAACCTTATTAACTTTTATAACACCATTTTCAACCATTTCTCTAACAAAATGAAGATCTACTTCAAAATGTTTAGACCTCTCATTAAAAACCGGATTTAGAACAAGTTTAATTGCTGATTCATTATCACAAAAAATTTTAATCGGATTTAAACCAGTTATTCCCAAATCACATAGTAATTTTAAAATCCAAACAATTTCACAAGTTACAGAGCCTAAAGCTCTGTATTCAGATTCAGTGGAAGAACGAGAAACAGTACTTTGTTTCTTTCTTTTCCATGACACAAGAGAACCAGCAAAATAAACAAGATATCCTGTAACAGACCTTCTACTGAAAAGACACTTGGCCCAATCAGCATCAACAAATCCAATAAATTTTTTGTTATATGAATTCCTTTCCCTGGATAATCTTTTAAGTACCTTAACAGTCTGAATGCAATATTCACATGAGACTTATATGGCTTGTGCATGTATTGACTCAAAATTTGGACAGCGTATGAAATATCAGGGAGTGTCATAGATAAATAAATCAATTTACCAATTAATTTTTGAAATTCTGTAATATTTACCACATAATCAGATGGATCTAAATCACATTCCCTCTTAATAACAAGATTAGGTTCCAAAGGAGTTTTAACAGGTTTGCAAGCTAGCATGCCAAACTCTTGTAACAATTCCAAACAATATTTTCTTTGATTTAGACAAATACCTTGACCAGTTTTAATTACTTCAATTCCAAGAAAATATTTCAATTCTCCTAAATCTTTTATTAAAAATTGTGATTTTAATTTTTTTTTAACATTTTCCAATTCATCTCTACAATTTCCAGTGATAATAATATCATCCACATAAACCAACAGAATAACTATAACATGTTTTACCTTTTTAACAAACAATGAGTAATCATTGATACTTTGCTCAAAACCAAATGAAGAAAGAGAAGAACTTCGTTTCTCATTCCATTTTCTAGGTGCTTGTTTAAGTCCATAAAGAGATTTAATCAATCTACAAACTCTATTATCCTTTTTAGAATGATATCCTTCAGGAAGTTGCATGTAAACATTTTCAGATGGATCACCATATAAGAAAGCATTATTTATATCCAATTGATATAAAGGCCATGCATGATGAATAGCTAAAGTTAAACAAACCCTAACAGTAACAATTTTAGCAACAGGAGAGAAGGTTTCCTCATAATCTATACCTTCTCTTTGACTGTACCCTTTAGCAACTAACCTAGCTTTATACCTTTCAATTTCTCCATTTGACTTATATTTAATTTTATAAATCCAACGACAACCAATAGCTTTTCTTCCCTTAGGAAGACCTACAATTTCCCAAGTACTATTCCTATATAGAGCCTCCATTTCCTCATTCATTGCTTTTATCCATTTAGGATCTAAAACTGCTTCACTATAGGTTTGAGGTTCAACTATTTTATTAAGACTAGCAACAAAACAAAGATTTTCAGAGTTTAAAGCTGAGTAATTAACAGACCTCTCTATACCATATTTATGTTTCCCTTCCACAACATAATCACTAAATCTAGAGGGCATATGAATAGTACGTCCTGACCTTGTGACCCTAGAAGACTAACCATCGGAAGGGTTAGTATCAAATGAAACATTTTCCTCAGTCAATAAAGAAGAAGTTGGAACCACCTCATCAGATGAAGGCACATCTGCCTCACCAGACTGGTTGCTGACATTAGAGGGAAAAGTCTCATCCAAGTTCTGGTCTGCACTAGCACCATTCAACTGATGGGCACCTCTCAATTCTTCTAAATTAGTATTGTCTAGTAAAATACTATAAGATATTGACTCATCATAGGAAAAGAGATCATCTAAAAGGACAGTAGATTTATCTGTTAAAGATGAATGCTTTAACTTGAAAGGAAAAACAGATTCATAGAATTTTATATCCCTGGAAACAAAAACAAGATTTGAATCAAGACTTAAAACTTTATAACCTTTTTTATCAAAAGCATAACCAAGAAATATACACTTATCCGCTCTTTCAGAAAACTTATCAGAATTATTCAACTTTGTTGCAAAACATAAACAACCAAAAACCCTAAGTTTATCAAAAACAGTAGTAACTTTATAAACCAGCTCATAAGGAGAAGATCCATTTAAAATAGATGTAGGAGTTATATTAATTAAAAAACAGCAGTTAAAATTGCTTCTCCCCAAAATTTTAAAGGTAATACAGAATGAAACATCAAAGATCTAGTAACATTAAGAATGTGTCTATGTTTTCTTTCAACAACTCCATTTTGTTGTGGAGTGTGAACGCATAAAGTTTGATGCAAAATACCTTTTGATTCCATTAATTGTCTCATTTTATAGTTCAAAAACTCAGTTCCATTATCTGACCTAACTGTTTTGATTTTAACCCCAAATTGATTAAACAAAATATTAAAGAAAACAAGAACACAACCATAAACTTCATCTTCTGATTTCAACAGATAAACCCATGTAGCTCTAGAATAATCATCAACTATGATCAAAAGTACCTAAACCCTTATGAGTTTGTCACTCTATAGGGTCCCCAAACATCCAAATGAATTAACTCACCAAGTTTAGTAGTAACATGTTGACTAGCAGGAAAAAACTCTCTAGTTTGCTTAGCTTTATGACATACATCACAAGGTGGCAGTACTTCATTACCAAAATTTAGTTTAGTTCTTAGAGATCCTAAGGCTCGATCAGAAGGATGACCAAGTCTATTATGCCAAGTTAATTTGGACACACAACACATAGAAACAGAATGATTAAAACTGTATGAATTACCTGTAGGTACACTATTGATGTAATAGAGACCCCCAGATTCTCTACCATTCCCCACCATCGCCTTTGATTGTAAACCCTGAATTTTACAACTATGTTCACTAAAAACAACCTCATAATTACTATCTTTACAAACCTTATGAACAGATAACAAGTTAGCATTGAAATCAAGAACAACAAAAACATCAAAAAGAGTCAAGGAATTAGACAAATTCATATTGCCAATTTTTTCAATTTTAGCTGAAGTACCATTAGGATGACTAACAAGAAGATCTAGTTTAGACACATCCACATTGTCATGAAGAAGAGACTCAGAAGCAATCATATGTTGATTAGCTCCAGAGTCAACAATCCATTTTTGAGAACTAACAGATGAATTAAAAGCTTGAAGCAAACAAGTACCTGCCATATAAGCACTGGCAGAAGCTTCCTCATTAAGTTGTCTATCACCAATAAGTTGTAAGAATTTGAAGTATTGCTCCTTAGTGAGCTGATGAAACTCCCCCACTAGAATCAGGGGCACTAGAAGGGATAGTACTCCCTGAGGTAGTAGTAGGGGAATTGGCAGAAAAAAAATTTATTGAAGCCATTCTGATTATTAGGCTCATTCGTTGATTTAAAATCCTTAGGATAACCAATTAGTTTATAACATTTATCAATTGAATGACCCTTAATTCCACAATTTTTACACTGAACAAATTGAGTTTTATTTTTATTAGAGTTATTGAAACCAGATCTGTTATTAAACCTGCTATTAAAAACAGCAGGTTGAGACTTAGACAAAGACTGTGAAGACTGAAGAGAAGATAAGGATCCATTTCTTTGAATAGATTCTTCTCTTGAGAGAATAGAAAATGCAGTTTTAACATTAGGTAAAGGTTCCATTAGTAAAATCTGACTCTTTACTTGACTATAAGACTCATCAAGTCCAGACAAAAACTGCATAAGTTTCATGAGATTAGAATGATCTTTTAGCTTGATAGAAGCCTCACAAGTGCACTCAGTCAAGCTAGTAAGACCATCAAATTCCTTCCACAAGGAATCAAGTTTATTAAAATAATCAGACAAAGAAATTCCATTTTGTTTAAGAGTATTAATATGTTGATGTATATTAAACACAACTGAACCATCTGACTTATTATATGTTTCAAAAAGATTATTCCAAATACCCTCAGCTACCTCAGAGTAAGTTTGACTCTGATAAATAGAGTCAGAAATAGAAGATAAAAGCCAGGAACATACAACAGCATTAGCCCTATCCCACTTAGATTTTTTTGACTCATCAACACTAGTTTTATTAAGAGAACCATCAATAAATCCAAGTTTATTCCTAGCTTTGAGAGCTCTAGAAATAGAACTCTTCCATAACCTAAAATTTTCATTTCCAGTTAACTTTTGTAGTAACTATTGAAGTAATTGTTGGATTAATGTCTACGTCCATAACTATAATTGGTAAGACTTGACCCGACCCGGCATGTTCCATTTGGGTTGCATGGCATCATGCACTTGGATAGACTATAATGAGAGAAATAACACTTAAGGTTGATTAATATATTATAAGTTCTAATATATTAATAAGATTATTTAATTAGTATTGATCCAGAATTAATCTAGAATTAATTAAGTGATCAAAAGAAGACTAATTAAATATATGGGTTGATTGTGTAAATCATCCATACTTGTATAGTGGGCTAATGCTCCATGGATAATCAAGTTGGGCTAAAACCCATAGGATGGTCCATGGATGCTCCATGGTGTATTTGAACCCATGGATCCAAGGAAATGGAAGGCCATGACAATTAGGGTTTACCCTAATTGTAACAACTATATAAGATCATATTCTTTGGGAAAAATCGGCCACTATGAATAATAAGAAAAGGCTAGCCGATTTTAGGAGTGTTCAAGTTTCTCTCAAGTTATTTCGAGTGTAGTTGGTGTTGTGTGAACCATTTGAGGTGTTACACTTGAGGCACTAGGCACTCAAGCTTCATGAAGACATTCTACATCAAAGAGATATGTATTCTATCTTGTTATATTCATTATTTTGTATGCTAGATTAGGATAATACCTTGGATGTTCATAATTGCATGTATAATAGAGAAAACATAGATCCAAGGTATTTAGGGTTGCATGTACACTTAGGAGTGTTAGAATGCTCAAAACCCAACAGTGGTATCAGAGCCTAGGCTTGTTTTCTTGTTATACTTGCAAAAGTAGCTGAAAAAATCAAGTTTTGATGCTGTCTGCACAGCAGACTCACCGAGTCCAAGGCAAAATGCATCCAACTCATCGAGTTGGTTCGTGCACTCGACGAGTTGGACCCCCTGACAGCATATATTCGATTGTTTTGGCTGGAATTGGACTAGGAACATTACCCTAAGATGTTTTTGGACTTATAAAGTTGTTTTGATGTGGTAATGTTCATGCTAATCCAATTTCTAAGATAATTGTCATAATTTCAAGATTTGTATTGGTTTGTATGTTCATGCTAATTTCGTGAAGATTGATGATTTGAATTATCTTGTTCTTAGATTAATAGAAAAGTTGTGTGAAATAGTTGATTTCAATCCATTTTAATCTAAGAGTTGATTCCAAAGTGTGTTTTTGTAACTTGTCCTCAAGTTATATGAAAAGTCACATTTAAGAATCATAAAACTCATAAAAGTTGGCAAAGGTTACAAAATGAAAAGTCTAGTTCTAATTAAATGGTTTTATGACTCCATAACTTGTCCTCAAGTTATGGAGGTTCAAGAGTCTCTTCATTAAATAATAAATAAATAAATAAAAAGTGTAACCTTAATTAGTTCCATAAGTTACAATAAAAAAAAGTTATTTTTTTTAATTAATTAGTTTAAAGTCTTCCATAACTTGTCCTCAAGTTATGGAACTTGAAGAGTTTTTAATTAAAACTACTTTAAACTCATAAGTTATGGAATTAATTAGTTTTGAATAGTTTCAAAACTTGCCCTCAAGTGTTGGAATTTGAAAAAGTTTTATCTTATGAATACTTGAATTCCAAGTTAAGCCCTTAGAATTTTAATAGTTAAAATTCAACCCTTATACTTTATAATATTATAAGTTAATAATATTTATATATATGTATAAGAGCAAGTCGTCTTACCATTAGTAGGCCTCATTCATGAAGCCGGTCTATAAGGGGGTATAAGGTTACTGCCTATAAAATGGCATTTTAATGGGTGTCCACTCTCACCCACCACTTCCTTGACCGGTGGAGGGTCGTTAGCCGAACGGGTAGGACAAGGACTAGAATTCTCCCTTCATTAAAAGTATTAATGATAAATACTAAGTAACTAAACCATTTATAAATACCCAATCTTAGTTACTTAGGAAAATGTGAATAAGGTGCTAATCCATGAAATTACACTTTGCACTTTGTTTAAGTCGGTTAGTGGAGCGTGTGTGGTTAACCGGCACACTAACTCGTATTTAACAAGGTATGTAAAGGGTAACTTAATGTTTATCATAGTATCGATGGAGCGTGTGTGGTTAACCGGTACATCGATTGAGGGGTAAACACTTAAGGGTACCAAGTATATTTGCATGGTTATTCACACCTTGTTTTGTGATCCTCAACATCCCAGTCACAAAACCTGAATGGCACACTCGAGATTGAAACATGCCATTGAAAAGTTCAATGAATCTGAAAAGATCTAGGAACCTTTCAATTCCAATAGGGCTTTAGTGATATTGAACCTTTCAATTCTTCGATCTTGTGGGTTAGGGAGAACAATTGGAGGAGGTGGAGGAAGTGAAGCATGATTTCTTGTTCCTCGATCGAATCATGGAATACCATCGTCATGTGGAATGCTTTTCCACGGGATATGGGAAGACCATAGTTGTCGAACTTTGACATCTACAAAATGGGAGAAAACGAATTCAAGTTAGTTGATTGATTCAGTCCTTATTAAATCACCCAAATGAGATAATAAGGCTAGGACCCAACACAATATTCTACAACTCGGGAAAGGATGTCGTAACCCAAATTGCAGAACATTTGAAGGTAAGTGAATGACGATTCACTAATTTCCACCATGAAAAACGAAAAAGAAATTTAAGTTTTAACTCTATGAAAACTCCTAGATCCTATGAGATTCATTGAACATTTCAACGGCATGTTTAAATCTCGATATGCCCCTCTTGTTTGTGACTGGGATGCCGAGGATCACAAAGCGGGTGTGAATAACCATGCAAACTACATGGTGCCCCCACATGTTACAGTCACCTATTCGATGTGCCGGTAAACCACACACGCTCCACCGAACTATGACAAACATTGAGTCACCCTTTGCTACCTTTTCTTAGAACCATTTAGTGTGCCGGTAAACCACACACGCTCCACTAACGTCTTCGCAAGGGCACAAAGTGTAATTTCATGGAATTGCATCAATTCACTTTTGCCTAAGTAACTAATATTGGGAATTTCAAAACATTTAGTTTGTAACGACCCAAAAAAAATCACGACTAAAAATTTCTTTTAAAACATTACTAAAACTAGATTTATAAACAACGTATCATAAGTCAAACATAACTTTCGAGTATTAAATTCAGAACATAATATCATTATCAGAGTCAAACATTCCCAGGCTAGCTGACTATGGTGTGTGCTCTACAATCTTCCCGAGCTCCTCTTTTGAAAACCGAATACCTGAAACCCAAAACTGAAAACCGTAAGCACGAAGCTTAGTGAGCTCCCCCAATCTACCACATACCACACAATAACATATAAAGCACATACTGGGCCTTGCCCACTGCATCGGACCGAAGTCCGGACTAACTGGGGCCTTGCCCCCTACATCGGACCGAAGTCCGAAGCTGACTGGGACCTTGTCCCCTACATCAAACCGAAGTCCGAAGCTGACATCGGACCGAAGTCCGAAGCTGAATGGGACCTTGTCCCCTACATCGAACCGAAGTCCGAAGCTGACATCGGACCGAAATCCGAAGCTGACTGGGACCTTGTCCCCTACATCGAACCGAAGTCCGAAGCTGACATCGGACCGAAATCCGAAGCTGACTGGGACCTTGTCCTCTACATCGGACTGAAGTCCGAAGCTGACTGAACATAGCATAAACATATCAACTAGCATAAACATATAAACCCTGTCTGAGCCACGAAGGCATCAAACATACTAACTACTACATCGGACCGAAGTCCGAAGCTGACTGGGACATTCGTACCCTACATCGGACCGAAGTCCAAAAACTACTGCTAGCTAAACTGGCCGGCATTGTGGCCTTAGACCCGTTCCTACTGAAGGGAAACTCACCTGAACTGCTGAGCTCTGCTGATAAACCTCTGGCTGCTACTCGACAATCCCCTGAACCGCTGCTCCTCTAGCTCTCCGAGCTATCAATATACATATAACACTTAGTCTGACAGTCAACTAAGTCAACTCTGGTCAAAGTCAAAATCCTGGTCAAAGTCAACCTTCCAGGTCAACCCTACTCGCCAAGTCCTCCTAATGACTCGCCGAGTTCATAAGCTCAGGGTCTTTCTATTCGCGTCTCGACTCGCCGAGTCCAACTAGTTCCAAGTCCTGTCCTGTCCAACTCGCTGAGTCACCACCCGACTCACTGATTCGAGTCTCAACTCGAAGGGTTTGAGGTTTCGCGACCTGACTCGCCGAGTCCACTAATAGACTCGCCGAGTCCAAGGCAATCTTCAACCAACTCGTCGAATTGTTCTTCCAACTCGCCGAGTTCATACTTAACTTCATCCGACTCGACGAGCTGTTCATCCCACTCGTCGAGTTCCTTCTCATCTTCAAGCTACTCGTCGAGTCCACTCGAAGGACTCGCCGAGTCTATTCAGATCTTCATACATGCAGAGGACTTTTGAGTCATGCATGGACTCCATACTGCAGATCTACCCTTCCCAAGCCTATTCCCCACGTAAAGTTGCAAACTTTACGTGTAGAGAAGGAGATCTAGGCACCATACACCATAAACTTAGGGTTTGAGACAAAGGGGCTCAACAATCAAACCATAGACTGATGCTTTATGATTCTCTAGGCCAAGATACACATAGATCTGAAGTAGCAACTTCAGATCTGGGCTTCTAACTCGAAATGGCTCAAGAACTTGCCCTAAAAGCCCCAAATCCTATGATAAAGGTTGATCTAAATGCAAAAGAGGGAAGGTCACGACTCATTACCTTCAAATGCTCTGGAAGACCTCACAAACTCTAGATCTACTGCCAATTCTTGAATCCCCAATGTGTGCCTTCTTCCTTCTTCCTTCAAACCACCCAAAATGGCAAGAAAACTTGAATAAGTAACAATGGAGGCTTAGGGTTTCTGGTTCTGGACTATAGGGCCGCAACTGAGCCCTAGGAAAGAGAATAAGATGCTTAAATAGGGTACCAAGTCCCGAAATTAGGGTTTCCAAACCCAGACCTGACTCGCCGAGTCGGTCACTTGCTTTACCCCCGGATCCCGCTCCGACTCGCTGAGTTCCTACCTGGACTCGACGAGTCAACCCTCTTCAACTTAGGGTTTTTCCTTTCCTTTCTTGACCTTTCTGATTTCGGTTGTTACAACTCTCCCCCACTTAAACTAAACTTCGTCCTCGAAGTTTGCTATGGCCAACTGTTCTGCGAACTGCCTCCAACTCTCTGCCTGGAAAAACTAATACCCTTTCGTCCATCACTCCGACCACTCACAGTGCCGGTCACTACTGTTGGTACATACTGAATCCTTCTCTTTTCTATAATTTCCTCTACGCTACTTCCTCCGACTGAAAATCCTGTTGCCCTTCATCCGCCTACTGGGTGCACTGAGACTACCCAGGTCTAACTAATCTGCCGATATCTGAGTTATCGGACTCCCACCGGTCACTACACTCCATCGCAATCTCCTAGTCGCCTCCAACGACTTCTGTAGATACTTCGATTATATATAACTGTTCTATCCACTCTGCCGCTCATACTGAAACGATGCTGCTGGAACCAGCTTGCTTATATCCCATCTGATTACTCAACTCCTATTAACTCGAGCCTTCCATCCTGAAAGAAAAGCTACCTGCCTAGCTATCCTTACAGATCACTTATACTTGGCAGAAGGCTCAACTGATCCTGCTGAGAGGGACTTGCCATTTCCAAATCAACCAACTATACCGTCAGCACTTGCATTCCAACACAAATACTAATACTGTCCAAAACTCTGAAACTTTCCAAATACTGAACTGCCTGCAATACTGAACATGCCTGAAACTCTAAAATGCCTGAAACACTGAACTGACTGAAACGTTGAACTGCCTGAAACACTGAACTGACTGAAACACTGAGCTGCCTGAAACACTAAACTGACTGAAACACTGAGCTGCCTGAAACACTGAACTGACTGAAACACTAAGCTGCCTGAAACACTGAACTGACTGAAACACTGAGCTGCCTGAAACACTGAACTGACTGAAACACTGAGCTGCCTGAAACACTGAACTGACTGAAACACTGAGTTCCAACTCAACTGTGGAGTCAAAGGACTCCTCACTTAGTCGCTTCCACGACTTCTGAACGAAATCTTTCTCTGGAACTAGTTTCCACTAGTTATCATGTCACTGTGGCTCTAACAATCTTCCGATCCAACCGATCGGGTCCATACGTCACATCCTGACATCATCAATTCCACGACTAACATCATGATGGCTCCCAGACTGACGGTAGCCCTTAACATACCCGAACCCCAACGGTCCGCTGCTACTCTGATCTCATAACTGATGCGACGATCTACTGACAAATCGCCGACTTAACCATAACTGAACCATTTGGGAAATCCGAAATCTAACCCGTGGATTCCCATATCCTCACTGCTGCACTCGAACGGGTGGGTACTACTGCTTTCCCGCGTCCAACACGCGCTCATGCTACCTACCAATCTGATAAAGGCTGCGACTACGCTCGCGGACTTACAACTCTCTAATACTATTTGGCTACTAGTGAATGCTACGGCTACCCCCGCAGACTTACAACACCACTACTACTACCTGACTGCTAGTGAATGCTACGGCTACCCCCGCAGACTTACAACACTACTACTACTATTTGACTGCTAGTGAATGCTACTGCTACCCCCGCAGACTTACAACACTACTACTACTATTTGACTGCTAGTGAATGCTACTGCTACCCCCGCAGACTTACAACACTACTACTACTATCTGACTGCTAGTGAATGCTACGGCTACCCCCGCAGACTTACAACACTACTACTACTATCTGACTGCTAGTGAATGCTACGGCTACCCCCGCAAACTTACAACACTACTACTACTATCTGACTGCGAGTGAATGCTACGGCTACCCCCGCAGACTTACAACACTACTACTACTATCTCGAGGACATCCTGACTATCCCTAGTCCCGCTAGTGATTCCTCATCCCGATTTCTCAAAACCAGCCCTCAATCTTTGAATACTGCATCATCCTCGACATCTTATATCCTTGATATACTTAGCACTTCGTCGAGGAACTCTTCGGCTTGGTTCCCAAACCAACCGTCCACTAATCCGGATACAAGAAGCTATTGTTGGGAAGTTTCCAAACTCCCAACTCCTGAATCTACGCAATCCTGCATGCTGACTCTGCCACTGGCTACAATACGAAGGCATCACTTGCTAACCGCTCTCAGGATCCTCATTCCGACTCACTTGAGCCTCTACAGGTGGTCCTCCAATCCTGGATTCTCAACCAGCTTCTAACCATCTTGATTACATGAACTAACTGCTGGAAAGGTCCTCGAACTCCCAAATCTGAACTCCTCAATCCATCGATCACTGTGCTACAATCATTTCAGAGGCCGCGCAATCATTCTGAGTCTACGTGGCTCTTATTCTTGTATACTTGGAAGGGTTCTCCCCCACTTGGATTCGACTAGATCCTTACTGCTCACTGGTCGAAAGGATTTCCAACCTTCCTTTCATTAGAAGGGCGATATGTTGTCCGCCGACGTTTATCCTTGCCAACGCTCCAACTAACTCTTACCAGATCCGCACCCTTCCTGCTATCTGACTGAGCACCCTTCGATCCTTAACTATAATTGCTTTAGGGACTACATCCCGAGAATCTGCGTTTGGGGTGCACCTCCCCAACCCACTTTCTTACTGACCGCTAGCTACTCCACTAAAAACTCTGAACTATCACAACTGAGAATATAACTGATCAGTACTCGACTAATGCCCTCCGCAAGTAGTAAAGCACTACTGCATCTTACACATACATGGTACAGTTACTGTATCTGAAGTAACCTGATCTAGAGGGAACGACCTCCATTTCACCATTCAAATTCCAAGGTATGCAGATGCCATAAACTCGACCACTAGTAGGTAATATAATACCTCCACACTCAAGCTTACTGATAACAATGCAGCAACATAACAATAATATCACAAATAATAGTTGACAGGAAAGCAAAATATACATACCTCCATCACTCAGTGCTGCTCGAATCCCTGCTGAAATCTACCGGAAAACTCGGCTCCGAGTCGTAGGCGCCCTTGCCCGGCCCTGATGTTCACTGGTGGCTTTCGAAGTCCCTGGGGCAGGAGCTGGCACCTGCCCTGCTGTATACAAACTCGGACAGTGGGCCTTCTTGTGGCCTCTCTGACCGCAATGGAAACATATCGGGTCAAGTCCTTGGGCAATGGTAGTAGTACAATTCCTGCTGATATGACCCATTCGACCGCATCTGAAACAGCCCAAATCATCACCATTTCTACGCCTGCACACACCCATGTGCGTCCTTCCGCACTTCCCGCATCGACTGCGGTTCTGATAGTTCCTCGCCCTCAAATCCGAACCCTTGGGCCTCTTACCCGAACCTGAGGCTACCTGAGTCTCATCCGCTTTCCTCTTCCTTTCCGACTCCCTGCCCGCCAACTGAACAACAGTTGTCTGATCCTGGAGCCTCTCGATCAATCTATCAGTGATCCTCACGACCATGTCGGGCAGATCCTCGCGAATGACTCGCGAAACTTCCTCAACTATCCAATCATACAGAGGTCTCTCTTGGAGACAGGGTGCCCCACTCACTCCTGTCCCCTGATGGCAGAAACTAGAAATGGGATCTCCCTCCCTGATGGATCCCTGAACTCCATAAGATTCGGGACCTAGACGAGCCCCAAACTGTCCTGAAACTATCCCGGCCTTAAAGGCCTCAAGATGACGGTCCATGAGCTCCACAATGGCCTCTCTAACCGAACCGAAAATCACTGGAGTCTGATCAATGATGTTGCGCGTGATCTCTGCGGAAATGAAATCCCTCATCTGATCATCAAGCTGCCCGGCTCTAAAGCCCGATCCAGATCCCTCCTCGACGTCTGAACTGCTAACTGGTAGCTCGCGCAATGTCACCATGCTGAAAATATAACAATTCCTGATCAATTTACACACTACTGCTGAGGGATTTCTCACTCACTCCACCATTCCCTGGTTTCGTCTTGGCCCCTCTTGAATCGAGTAAGGATCCTCTGCTTTCAGTAGTATGGGCCTTTACTACCTTCCACATCTATCCGTACTTTCCTCAAGAGTTACCTCAACTCCACCAAATCACTTCTACTAATACTGATCTCTGCTACTCTCATCCTAGGCTTGCCCTAGGGAACTTCTGACTCCACCTAAACCAGTCCTCAGCTGCTGAAGGCCTCCTTGTAATGCCAATTAGCCACCACCTGAATACAGTCACCTATTCGATGTGCCGGTAAACCACACACGCTCCACCGAACTATGACAAACATTGAGTCACCCTTTGCTACCTCTGCTTAGAACCATTTAGTGTGCCGGTAAACCACACACGCTCCACTAACGCCTTCGCAAGGGCACAAAGTGTAATTTCATGGAATTGCATCAATTCACTTTTGCCTAAAGTAACTAAGATTGGGAATTTGTAAAACATTTAGTTACTTTTGTACTTCATTATACTTATAATGGAAGGTTCTGTCCTATCCTACCCGTTCGGCTAACGACCCTCCACTAGTCAAGAGTGCGGTGGGTAAGAGTGGATACCCATTCAATTGCCATTTTATAGGCAATTTCCTTAAACACCCATTATAGACCAGCTTCGTGAATGAGGCCTACTAACGGTAAGACTGACTTTTACTCATACATATATATAATGCTAGACTTTTAATGTTATATATAGTATAGGGTGTATTTTACACTTTTAAAATACTAGGTGGTCAAATTTAATAATTATACATTTAATTCAATTAAATTGTAAGCCAAAACTTTTATGGATTTATTAAACCTCTTTTAATTATACACCTTAATTAATTAATAAAACCATAAGGGTGTGATTTGAACTTTTCAAAAACAATACTAGGGTTTTAGAATTTAACATTCCTAAATTAAACCTTTAATCAACTTTTAAATTCCAAAACTTGAGGGCAAGTTTTGAAACATTTCAAAACATTAGGGTTTAGAATTTAAATATACATCAAAATTAAACAATTAATCAAAATTTAAATTCCAAAACTTGAGGGCAAGTTTTGAAACCTTTTTCAAAACATTAGGGTTTCAACTATGAAATTTCAAAACAACAAAACTTTTGAGGTCAAATTTAAACTATAAAAACTAAAGGGGAAAATGTGAAACTTTTCATAACACAAGGATCAAATAACAAATAATCTAAATTAACAATTAATCACATAATTATCCATATTTGATTTATTTAATGATTTCTTGCAAAACAATTTATCAATTTAATCAAAATAATTAATCAATTATCACATAAGGAAACAAATATTTTATTAATTGATAAATATCTTCAATTAGATCAAGAATATACTCATATATATCTAAAAATCGGATTTATATTGATCTAATATGATAAGACAAGTATCCTCAAGCAAAAACAGCAAGAAATCCCGGTTTTCCCTCTTACTGACCAGCCGACTCGTCGAGTCAGGCATGGACTCATCGAGTTAGCATGAACACGGCGAGTTCATCTAAAAAACTCGGCAAGTTCAGCCCCCAGAAACACAAAAATCGAATTTTTTCAACATACAAAGCATCAATACAATAGAAACCAATCTATGCTCTGATACCACTGATGGGTTTTGGTCATAAGAACATCCTATGTGCTCATACAAACTCTAATGCTTGGATCTAGGTTTCTCTATTGTACATGCAAGTTATCCAAGACTATAAACCCTAATTCTAGCATACAAGTAATCATATTAACATAAGAATAGGTTTAAGATATTACCTTGATTGTTATGTAGCAATAACAATCCAATTCCTCCTTGTATTGACTTTAGAAAGCTTAGAGTCACAAATGTCACTCCTCTAATGGTTCACAAACACCAAGAGCAAAAGGATGAAGATGAGAGATGAAGGAGGCTGCCCAAAAACGTCTACAAACCCTAGAGAAGTCTTAGCCACGTTTTTGGGTCATAAGGGTCATATATATATATATATATATATATATATATATATATATATATATATATATATATATATATATATATATATATATATATATATATATATATATATATATATATATATGAGGCTATTAGGGTTATCTAACAAGGAAACCCTAATTTGGATGCTTAAGCCCTAAGCAACCCACGGATCCCTTTCCTTAAGGCCTTGGACGATTTCCCCATGGGCTTCCCCATAGAATTCGTCCACTCCTTAATATAAGGCAATCCATGGCCCAAACTGCAATTATCTTATAATTACAATTCCAGTCCCTTAAGTTTAATTAATCTCTTTTAGTCACAAAACTAATTACCAATTAATTATTGACTAATATTAATTAACCAATATGATTTCTCCTTTAATATATTATTCTCATAATATATTAATAAATCATATTTAATCCTTTCTCTCCATAATTCATCCTATCAAGTTGCTTTGGTGAAGGCAACCCAAAAGGACCATGCACCATCGGGTCAAGTACATACCAAAATAGTTATGGACTTAGACACTAATCCAACACCATATGGTTCTATTGCCAAAAGGAAAGGGCGTTGGTAGCGAAGCTGCCAAATTTACCTGAAAGATCATAAGGCTGGTAAAGTCAATAAGTTTGACTCTACTTCAGGTAAAGTCCACTATCTAACTCTGTTAAGTTTCTATTCTGAGATTCTTGATACATGATGTGACTGGGTCACATGTTGATGTTTTAAGAATCAAAGAAAAGTGAAGAAACTTAAAGAAAGAATATGTTGAATCTGATCGCGTAGATGGATTTCTATCACATAGTTTGAAGATCGGATTCTTGAGCTACTTCTTAGGAGTTATGATATATTGCTTAGGAACAAATAACAACATAGTTTTCTTGTTCTTTTGCATTGTAAGGGTAGTTTTTCTGCAAAGTTTTAAAATAAAAGAAATTTTTTTTAATTTTATTTATTTTTAAAATATCCTTACAATGGCATTTGTGGAAAAGAAGTGTTGCTTATATGATTCCATTGATAGCAATAATGGAAATATGAATTTGATTCTTTCATTTGTGTTAGTGTCTAAATTTACCAAATAAGGAAAGATACTCATCACCCAAGTTTCAGTTGGATAGAAACTTGGAATCTTGCAAGTTGTATAGCATGATGAAAGAGAACTTTCAAGCATTTGAAAATTAAGACTAACTACTTGTTCACATGGATGTGTGAGTCAAGTGAAGGACTAAGGGATCAAGTACACTTTCTTGTGCACTTATCAAAGTCAACCACAAAAGATGGATAAGACTATTCGTCATGATTTACTAAGGTTTACTAAATATGATTATACTTACAAGCTTAAGTATAATTCTGAAACATTGGAAAATTTTCAATGTATGACAGAGCGAATAAGAAGAATCAAATTAGGCAAAAGGATAAAAGTTTCTCAAATCTGAAAAGATGGGAGAGTACTTTAGTAATCATGTATATATGATCGTCTTAATGATTAAGAGACCTTATCGCAATTCATTCTCTAAGTGCATTCTGATAGCTAAGATGAGGAGCTATGAATTGTTGAAGTGGTTAAATCAAGAAGATGAGTCATATTTCATTCCATAAAAATTCTTTGAGTCATACTCCAAGATTGTAACTTGAGTGGGATGTCTTAAAGAAGGTTTAAAAAACACTTTTCAAATGTAAGAGTAAAAGTTTTCTACTCTTGTACATTTGAAATTGGTAAGTTGTGATGTTTTGGATAAAACAAAGACCAACTAAGACTAATTGTGTTAAGTGTCTGTCTTGATTAGAATCTACACTATCTCTTGAATATTTGGCAAGATAGTTTTATATGTCAAGAGGACAGTGGGAGTCTTAAAGATCCTGAAAAGAAGTTCAAGATCTAATCAAGAATAAAAACTTGTAGTTCAACACTAACACACGACGTGAGGTTTATAACCTATCGTGTTGACATTTCTGTGCCCATTCCAGTTAAGTTGGCTATACATTTGAGTTCTACATGTTCTAAATTGTTTGCATAGCTACTTGGAAGCAATGGCAGGCCCTTGAGCTGCCAGGTGGCAAGAAATAAAGATTGAGTTCAGTCCATATGAGTTTGGATTTGTCATTATCCTTGTCTTGTGACTATGGTTTTGACAATTCACATGGATAGGAACACTTACACCATAAAATCTAAGTGTCATAAGGTTTATCTTCGATTCATGAAAATGATGGTAAGGAAACTCTTTCACTAAGTAGATTTTGAGTAGATAGCAATTGTGGGAATGATAAAAGGTCTAAACATTTTGATTACGGCATCCCTTTTCATAATTGTTTAGACACACCTGTGAGCTATCTAAGGCAAGGTGTATGATTTTGATAAAGTTTATCAAAGCAATCTAGTATCAGAAATCTGAACTTTGGTAAGAAAGTCAATAAAGTATTGATTTCTAGAAGTCCAGCTGATTTCTGAGTACATGTCAAAGCTAGTGGAAGTATAAGTGTTATTCTAATAATCATCATGTTAGTGGGAGCATGATAATTATGATAAAGGTTGCAAGTTAGCAATGTTAATTATAGAAAACAAAAGTTTCAATTCGTGAGGCTGCAGTGGTTGAAAAAGTTGTTTTGCTATAATTAAGGGAGAAGAAATTATACTTCATTTCAATTCTAAAAGCTTAGATTGAGATTTTAATCAAATTTAGTCAAGAATATATATGAATTTCAGGTTGGAATGGCTCAACATAAGGAAATTCTATATATGGGTATATTATTTGCGTTCTAAAATTCGATTATGATTATGGCATCCCTTTTCATAATCTTAATTATGAGAACTTGGCAAATAGAAATGAAAATATTATAGCAAAAGACTGGTTTAGTCTTTATGTGAGACATCATGAATCGTGTCCCATATGCTTCGGATATAGGATTGATTACAGGGGCTATATTCATCCTGTCTAAAATTTTCCAGATGCCTGGGGCATTAAGAAGGAAAAAGGTCTAGAACTGGATATGATTAAAACAATTAAGCAATTGTCGAAGACAATCTAAGGTTTACCAAAGATTGGTTGCTCAGGGACAGTTGGAAGTATAGTGTTAATTGTTGGAAGGACCATATTGACATATTCTGAAAAGAGGCAACTCTTGTTCAGAAGTGATAGTCAAAAAGGGAATGTGGAAATGATCCCATTGGTGGAAGTTGTTCAATAAGTCTGTATAAGATTAGGAAACTTAATGCAAGAAGGATGTTTCCAAGGAGTTGATCTTCTTTGGAATGCTCTGTAATGTTTGTTGTCAAATCTTTGTGACTTTGTGCATAATCATTACAAGAGAATCATTGCATATAAGTTGAGAATCTAACAGATTTAGGTAAAATGGAATGAATTTGGAATTCCTGCATTTTCCATAAGAATTCGGGAGTGTGAAATTAGAATCATTGAAAGTTTGGTCAATTGGTTTATTTCACAAAGTAATGGTCATAGACAAACATAATATGCATACTTGGTGTATGGCATGACTAGTGTTTAGAAAACATAGTGTACATGATTGGAGCATGGGACAACTATTGTTTTAAATTCAAGAATAAAGTTGAGAGCCGAAACACTATACAATGAATAATGTGCAATCATATGGTGATAAATAAAAGGTATTTTATTTATATTCATAAGTTCTGAGACCATATTAGATTCCTTTATTCTTGTGTTTCACTTTGCATGTTTTGACTTCCATAATAACTAGGTTATTCTTCCGGAATGACTAAGTTATTCAAACCATCCACAGTCGGTCATATGTTGGAAGTAGATATGAATCAAGACTGTCATGGGTTGGCTTGTAGAGGTCCAAGTTGGTGGACAAAGCTGTGCTACAACACTCATGAGTGCTCATAAGTTCTGAGTATTGGATTCAACCTGTGCTCATTTGAATCACTTCATGGATTTTATCACGAGTGATCATGAGATGATAATATCTTATATTCTTCAAACCTAGAGATATGAGTTGTTACTATGATTTGATAGTACATTGATTGCACGAAAACGCATTGGTAACTCGATGTTATAAAACGTGCCTTTATGTATGATTCAACAAGTAGCACAACAAGCCATATGAGTCGAAGTTTATCCATTCCTTTTACCTTCGGGATAAAAGCAATATATGTGGGCCCCTCGATGATTTAATGATGAAACATGTGAGTGCTTGGCCAAGCCAGGACTGGTTTGATTTGTTCAATCAGTCAGTCATCATGAATCGGAAATCGGGAAAAAACAAATGGACAGAGAGAATGATTGATAATCCATGTCTCAGTCCATACGATATCCAGAATGGAGGAATATATGATCACTTATCTAATGGACAAGTCATTGACAAAAGTCAGAGTTCATCAGCAAGGTCAGAGTTCGACGAAAGCTTTTGAGAGCTACGATTGCCCATCGGTTCTTGAAGTCATACTTGCAATAATATTTTTAGACTTATACAAGTGGGAGACTATTGGATTAATGTCTAAGTCCATAACTATAATTGGTAAGACTTGACCCGACCCGGCATGGTCCATTTGGGTTGCATGGCATCATGCACTTGAATAGACTATAATGAGAGAAATAACACTTAAGGTTGATTAATATATTATAAGTTCTAATATATTAATAAGATTATTTAATTAGTATTGATCAAAAATTAATCTAGAATTAATTAAGTGATCAAAAGAAGACTAATTAAATATATGGGTTGATTGTGTAAATCATCCATACTTGTATAGTGGGCTAATGCTCCAGGGATAATCAAGTTGGGCTAAAACCCATAGGATGGTCCATGGATGCTCCATGGTGTATTTGAACCCATGGATCCAAGGAAATGGAAGGCCATGACAATTAGGGTTTACCCTAATTGTAACAACTATATAAGATCATATTCTTTGGGAAAAATCGGCCACTATGAATAATAAGAAAGGGCTAGCCGATTTTAGGAGTGTTCAAGTTTCTCTTAAGTTATTCCAAGTGTAGTTGGTGTTGTGTGAACCATTTGAGGTGTCACACTTGAGGCACTAGGCACTCAAGCTTCATGAAGACATTCTACATCAAAGAGATATGTATTCTATCTTGTTATATTCATTATTTTGTATGCTAGATTAGGATAATACCTTGGATGTTCATAATTGCATGTATAATAGAGAAAACGTAGATCCAAGGTATTTAGGGTTGCATGTACACTTAGGAGTGTTAGAATGCTCAAAACCCAACAGTAATAGCATTATCAGATGGGTGAATATAGAGAGGATCATCAAAGTTAATTGACTCATCCTTTCCACTTCCACTCGGTGTAGAAACAGGATCACCAGCCGAAGCAGGATCACCGGCCATTTAGACAAGGTAAAGAAGCAACAAATAACACCACAAACAAAATAGACAATAGTACTGATTTAACGTCCAGATGGTCACCAAGTATGTTAGGGCCCAAGATAATCAGTACATTGTCAAAAAAACAAGTATAATGCAAGAACCTAAAAAATTAACTGGTGTACGCAAGGTAACCAGGATCTCCCAATCAGAACAATATTAACAATCAAAAGAGAAAAAATAGAAGGGAACAAGAAAGTCCTCACAGAGAGTTGGAAGGAACTACAAAGAATCGACTCTCTATGTTCGTTCTCTTCTAGGGTTTATCGGTGATCAAACCCGACCCTTAGAGAGTTATTTCAGACTATAGATTGATCGATATGATAGAAGTTTGAAGACCGACAGAAGCGAAGTCCTAATACCCCAAGTGTTCGTTTCACCTTCACTTGTTACCAGCAAGAATCCAAAACAATCTCGCAGTACCAAGATCTTAAACAACAAAACATAGAAACGGAAAGATTTACACAAGAACATTTCCCTAGATCAAACAACAGGAATAATCTACACAAGAAAGGGAATCAGAAAATACCGTTCTGAGATTGACGATCTGATGACGGAAACCACAATCGAGCGTCTAGAACAACAAATCGGAGCCTGAGAGCTCTGATACCATCTTAAACAAACACAAGAACTTCCCAACTTGAACAGTTTATTCACTATAAACCAGTTCAATTATACATCAACTTACATCAGAAACCTTGCTACAATAACACTCTCACTCAGATGAAAAGAATAAGAACAAGATCAAACTTATTACAGACAAAATTATGAAATCCTAATCTGAGAAAACCCTAACACAAACGAGAGGAAATATGAGAGAAAATATCTTTAATCTGATGAGGTTAACTCCCAAAATGACAACAGATTCAACATTAAATACTTTGGATATACGGAGCAACCCACAAACCATCAAAGATTCGCGCATTGACCCGAATCATTCTTACCTGCATAAAACTTACACAATCTACCCACAAATAATAACAATCATACACAATGCATCCTTTAACAAATTAATTTCAGTTTGTTAATTACCAGGTGTATTTTCAACATAACTATAAAAAGTTTTTTGGTTTTTCTGATGGAATGAAATCTTTCATATTCTTCAAAGAATGTGATTCCTTCCATTTTAAGTTTTTGGTATTTAGCCGAGGTGTCCTTTTTCCATTCCATCATGGAATGAAATAACACTTAAAATAATTCAATAATTTCATAGGTGGTATTATGTGCATGGTATTGTGCAGGTAAGTTTTGATTTTTTTTTTAAATAAAAAAAAATAAAGAGTCTAATAATAATAAAAAAAGTGAGGTTAAATGTAGCAACTTACTACAAAGGAAATTTGTATTTTTTGTTCTTATTCAGATGATAGGTTGAAGGATGAGAATTGACAGACATGTTCTTTAATGTTTTTTATGGGAACATGATAGCATCTTATTCTCATATTTTGATATTAGTAATTTAGTATATATAAACCATGTTGCATCTAATCTTTCTAATATAATTTTTCTAGATATAAAAGTGAATAATAAGGAAAAGAATACATAAAGTGAATTGTTGTGGAGATCATCTACTTGGGTGGAAAGACGGTGAGGAGTTCGAATAAGCGATACATGTATCGTCGTCATATAGTCATATTACTAACGTTTTGTAAATTTTTATGACCATAATTTTTTTTTTGCTATTTTGGTCAGTAATATACTAATATTACTTAGAACGATACCAAATATGAGAGTGAGGACTCTCTTGGGGTTAAAATTACAAAAATCAGCCATACTTGGGGACAAAAAATGTATTTTGCTAATATTAAAGTAGTTCGTCAACTGTCAAAGGGTTGTTTGATAAGGCTACCCGGTATGGGGGTTGTTTCACGCGTCTTGGGCTGAGGTGGCAACCTCTCCCACGCGTGAACACCGCCCCCAAAGCCGGTGGGGTGCTGGTGACGTGGTTCCAAAGACGCAACGAGACGCCCAATCATATTTCACCATTTTTGTAACGGTCGGAATTTATAAAACTAACGGCATAAAAAAATTACTTTTTACCATTTAAACACAAATATTTACACCTATAAATTATCCACTATTCTACTCACAATTTACACTTCAAAAAACACTCTCTATATTTTATTACATTCTACAAAAAAAAACCTCATCTCTCATATTTTTTTTCTCTCAACATGGATTCAAATCCAAACACCCCAAACACTCCAAATGCAAATGTTAGTTACATGCAATTGCTAACCTCCCCAATCCAACAACAAACTTTATTCACCACTTCATACCCACAAACCTTCTACCAACAATAACAACCACAACAATTCAATCAACCCCAATTTCAAGCCTTTCAACAACAACCTTCTCAACAATTTCAACTATCTCAAACTCAACCTATAAATCTTGACAATGACAATGAGGACGAACGGGTCCAAGAAACATAACAACCAACTCGTCGAAGGCGAAAACAAAAAACAAAGATCTAAGAAAAAAAGACTACCGCATGGAACGAAGACGAGGTGGAAGCTTTAGTAAAAGCTTGGATTTTCATATCTCAAGACGGGGATGTCGCCAACGCACAATCGGGTCAAAGTTTTTGGTGTCGTATTTTAGATCATTTCCACGCGTTATTAGGAAAGAAAATGGAGCGGATGTACGACTCGATCAACGCAAAATGGCATGACTTTCAAGCGGCTTGCACCAAATTCAATGGCATATTTGACAAGCTTAAAAATATGCATAGAAGTGGTAACAACGACTTTAACATTTTAGCGACCACGTCCTACGAATACAAAGTTACCATAACGGTAAACCGTTCGGCCACCAAAAAGCGTGGGAAGTTTGTCGTAACGGTCCAAAATAGGTTCTATATCCGAAAATGACGCATTCGGGATCTACAACCGGTTCCAACAAAAGGGCAAGAACGTTCGAGTCAGACTTGGGTTTTGGACTCGACCTCAACGATGACTTCGACGCCACCGAGGGGGAAGGCCCACCGAACGTCCAACTTCGTCGACCACCGGGACGAGACAAAGCGAGAAAATGAGCGTCTTCAAGCGGAAAAGCACCGGAAACTAGTGACAGCGAGCTTGCGACATCCATAGATAAAGCTCTAGTTTTTCTAGAAAAAAAAGTATGAATCGTCGGAGGCCGCTAACCGCCAAAAAATAGCTCTTACCGATCTTCAAATCATACACACGAAGCCTCAAGCGGATCTCGACCCGGAAAATCTTGCGACATTTCTTAAAATTCAACGACAAGTCCGGGAGAAATATGGACTTTAGGTTCTAATCTTAATGATTTTAAGAAATTTAGGATTTTATTTATGGTTTTAAGTAATTTAGGATTTTAATTTTTTTTGTTTTTTTTTTTAAGAATTTAAGAATTTTAATTTGTGTTTTTTATATTAATGTAATGTGTTTTTAATTTTAATGTAATGTGTGTTTTTGTTTTTTAATTTGTGTTTTTTATATTAATTATGGTTTTATTTTAAATTATGGTTTGTAATTTGTTTTTTATTTAATATAATGTTAAAAAATAAAAAAAATAAAAAAAGGAATTTGTGGAGTGGTAACCATTTTCAAGGTTTAGTGGGTTGGTGGTGGGTTGGGTGTGAAGTTGACGTGACACATAGGTGACAGCACTTTTCCTGTGGGGTGGGTGTGACCACTCCCCATAGCCTAAGCTTTCGGCTTCCTGTTGCTGCAATTATCAAGCTATTATAGTTTGTGGTTTCTGACCCTCAAATATTCTCACGAGATAGGCAATCCATATGCGATTGATTGCTAAGATGGAAAAATAGTATAGGATTTCAAGAAATGGACAATCATGTGGTTAAATCGTTTGTAGTTGTTTTGATAGACAGTGGGTATGATTTTTTTTTTGGAAAAATAATTACCTTAAATCAAGGTTTTCCACTTTTGTTGTGTTTATAATTTTATCATTTATCATTAATCTTCACGTAAAGACATTGTTCATATTTTCAAATGTATTTTCAAACCATGTTAAATGTCATTTTAAAATAAAAACCATCTATCATAAATCTTCACTTAAAGATATTACTCATATTTTCAAACTATTTTAAATGTTATTTTAAAATAAAAACGATACAATTACAATCGAAACAAACTTCATATCAAAAAAATTGTTTGTAAATCTATTATTAATGAATTTTTACAAGTCATTGATTAGTCATTACAAATTAAAATTATCAAAAATAATTTTTTTATCTTATCCGTGGGTTCCACGGGTTGTAATCTAATATATATATATATATATATATATATATATATATATATATATATATATATATATATATATATATATATATTATGGGCATGGCGTATGAACAATACGTGTATAACATCCCAAAATACTAAGTAATTTTTTTTTATTTCAAATCACCACACCATACAACCATTTAATCAAAATCAACCAATGTATATAAAATTCTCAAAAAACATCACAGAGTGTATCAAATAAGTAATGCAGAATAAATCTCTAATGCATGCAGTACGGTCAGGCGGGACCCGTTCCCTTGGAACCAGAAGTACCTGAAACATTTTAAACATGAAATATTAAGCATAAAGCTTAGTGATTTCCCCAAAATATCTCATAAAATACATAACATAACAGGTCTATTCAATCCCAAACGGATGTTATGGCCAAATCATAGTCTTACTTCATACCATGGGCCAAATTATGGCCTTTACTTGTGCAAGTGCTAGGGGCCGAATCCTAGTTTTTCATACAAGATAAAACTGACAGGGGTCAAATCTTGGTCTTCCTTGCAAATGTCAACGGCCAAACCCTGGTCTGTCATACAAATGTCAAGGGTTAAACCTTGGTCTTCCATATAAGAGTCACTCTCTGGAAATAATTTTGATAAAATACAATAAACAAATGATCAGCTAAATGTAGCCTTCTGTATCAAGGATCTTGGTCCCTCGGAATATTTTCTTAGCATTAAAGTAGCAAAAACTTTTTATGGTCTGGGCTTTGGCTTATGTAGATCAAAAATGATCTAGTCCTAAGTCAACGAAAATATGTCTTGGACATTCTTGAAGATATTGGGATGTTAGGATGTAAGCCTAGTTCATTTCCTATTGAACAAAACTTAAAATTAGACAAATAAGACAATGAAGTTCAAGTTGATGCTAATGCCTATCGCCGTCTCATAGGCCGGTTACTTTACATCTAAGCCAGTTGTCCTGATATAACGTATGTAGTAAATGTTCTGACCCAGTTTGTAGGTGATCGACGACATAGTCACATGGCAACTGCTACTCGTGTTTTGTGATACATGAAAGGAACAGCAGGCCATGGCATTCTTCTCCCACACTCTAGAGCCCCGATATTAACTGTCTTTTGTGATTTTGATTGGTTGGGATGTCCTTACAATAGACGGTACATAACAACTTACTCATGCTTGGAGGTGCTCTAATTTCTTGGAAAACGAAAAACCAGTCAGTTGTTTCTCATTCTTCAGCTAAAGTTGAGTATAGAGTTATGGCTTCTACCATTAGTGAGATTTTATGGGTTAGATGGTTACTCACGGATTTGCATGTTGTCATCGATACTCCTACACCCCTATTTTTCAATAACCAACTGGCACAACATATTGCCAGTAATCTCATTTTCCATGAAAGAACAAAACATGTCGAAATTGATTGTGTTTTGTTCGTGAAAGAGTTGTTTCTAAAGAAATTGAACCTATGTGTATTGACAGCATGATGAAATTTGCAGACTTGTTAACAAAAGGGCTTGGAGCTCATCAGTTACACTTCTTACTTGGCAAGATGGACATTCACAAATTTAGATGCTTGATCTTGAAGGAGGGGGGGGGGGGGGGGGGGGGGGGGTATTGAATATTGAATATAATAGTAAAACTATAAAAGAATAGTAGATACACCTTATCTTTTATAGTTTTATTAGATCATGTTTTTTGGATCTTAGGCTATTTAAACATTTGTTTTGTTGTTTTATAGAATTTAACTCGTTTTCTCCCACTATATTATTGATTTCTAGAATGATGGACCGTCTTAATCATTTATCACCGTCATAATTCTGTTATAAATGATAAATGACATGGATCCAAATTGATGAATGATGATATATACTTATAGGCTAAGAGAAACATTTGTTTGCTTTTATTTTGGGACTATGTAAAAAAAATAATGTATTTATTTAATTAAACGTGCAAGATATGGGTGCCCTTTAGATTTTGTTTAGTTTCTTAAATGTCTTAAAGACCAAATCAATATTATTATTTTATATAAAGAAGATAATGAATAAATATGTAATTTTGGTTTTAATCTTTAACCCAGAAAAATGCTATAATTTTGAGCAGGAAATAAAAAATCATTATTATTGACACCCACAACATGTTGCCATGAATTATTAGAAAAACAAAAAAGCAAATAAGTATTTTTATGTTCTCAATTTACTGAATCCAATTTGGTTTATTCTTTTTGCTCATATTGCATGTGATAGCTTACGTGGAAGGAGACAAATGTGATGGAGCAAAAACAACAATGAGCGTTTGGGAACAAAAAATACGGCAATCAAATGAGCTCACGTTGTCACAAATTTGGACTTTAGGTGGTTCTTTTGGTGAAAATCTTAATAACATTGAAACAAGACGGCAGGTATAAAAAAATAAATAATATCAATGATTCTTGATTTTGAAAAAATCAGACTACTTTTTTTCATAAAAATGTTGCGGAATTTATTCTCAGAAAAACACGATAAATACGTTATCAAAACATTTTCGAAAAAACGTATTTTATTTATTTTAAAACGTTTGGGATGTCATCGTCAATACAGAAACATAAGCATAAACGGAACTTACATTTATTTATACTAGTGATCTACATCTCTTTAATCTCTCAGTGTAATGTGACTTCATATCAACACTTGTGATATAAATACACTGAGTGGGTCAGGTTGGGAAACCTGGTGAGTACATAGGGTTTTCAACCCACAATAATATAATTATTATGTTTAAACAATCAAACAATCAACCCAATTACTCATCCTCATTATCTTCTTTAGTCTTAAGGATTTACCCTAAGAATCAGCTATCCCTCGTTTATTTATTCCTAAGGATCATCATAAGGAATCGGCACGAAGTCCATCATTACCAAGGCTTATAGATTATAACTGGTGAATACATAGTCCAAAACATCTAGTAAACACTTAGTTCAAAAATAACTAGTGAACACACTTTGTTCAAAATACCTAGTGAACACACTCAGTTCAAAGATACCTAGTGAACACACTCAGTTCAAAATACCTAGTGAACACACTCAGTTCAAAAATACCTAATGAGCACCTAGTTCAAAAATGCCTACAGGTTACAAGTCTGCTAGCGTTCCACTTGACTGTCTAGTATCGTCCAGGGTCGTCATCTATACTGTACTAGATGACTGGATCACTGTCAACATTGATGTCTTTCATCGTGTTATCACACAACAACTATTTCATCTACCCATGTTTTACCCAACACATTTTGTAGATATAAAATACATATATAGTTTAAATCATTTAAAACATGTATAAAAATCTTTCACCCAGCATAGACAGCAAGTATTCAGACAATATGCACACATAGCACGTAATTTATATTAAAATACTTCATATCTATGTGTAAGATGAAAGGGACTATGCACTCACCTGAAAGGTGGTGACTCAGCACTCAGACAGCGCTTCGATACTCTTAAAACAATTTTCTTTCGATAAAACCTAGTATCAATACCACTAGGGTTTAGTCTAACGTCAACCGCGACTAATTAATAGTCTAACTATTATTATTATTATATAAGCGTTAAATACCACTCAATATAACTCATAATAATAGCCCAAATAATTATTTTAAAGACCTAATAACATTACTATAATTATTTGAAAGCTATATTAAAAATTGCGTAAACGTAGCTCACTTACAGCGGATTTTAAAGAAAATCGGAACCTTATTTGGAGAAGCGTTTCGAAACCGAAAGACACTTTTTCTCGGGACTCCGGGAGCCTCGGGGCTTCCTTTAGGTGCTTGGTATTTTTCCTAGGGCTTAGGGGTGGTTTGGGATCCTAGAGAGAGAAAGAAACTAGAGAGAGAAGTGATTTTTGGTGTGAAAAACCGGCTGCCCTCGCACCCCTTTTAAAGGTGCGAGGCTTCGCACTACACGGGGAGTTCAGAAGGTTACGCGGGGCGTAACTTCGGATAAGAAGACCAGGTGGCGAAGGCTCGGTGGTGCGACGTGGCTTCTCCTGGACCGAGGAAGGCTAGAACGCGGAGTGTAGGGACTTCGTACGCGAGGCGTACTCGGACGCTGGGCGTCTTCGGATTACACGGGGCGTATGCGAGGACAGGTGTCACCCATCCGAAGTGAGGCGTGCTCAGCAAGCGACGGCTGAGATTTGTCCACGTCATCGCATCTAGCAACAGCTTCGCAAATTCGAGTTTAAACTTTAAAAATTCGTAACTTTCGCATACGAGCTCCGTTTTCGACGTTCTTTATATCCACGCGAAGGCGGGAACGTACTCTACAACTTTTGTTTAGACACCATCGGCTAATTTTGACTCGAATTTAAATTTTATATTATTAACAGGCCGGGACAGGATTGGTTCGTTAAATTCTCATAACTTCTTCATCCAACATCCGTTTTCGCCCATCTTTTTCTCGTTACGCTACTCTTAACGAGATCTTCGATTCTCATTTAGGTCGTGTCGGCTAAAAACCGCTCGATCTAATATTCGAATTTCGGGCTGTACACTGCTAAGCCGAAAATTCGAAAAATCATAACTTCTTCGTACGAAGTCAGATTTGGGAGTTCTTTTTATCGACGCTCTTAGTTTAACATATTCTACGACTTTCGTTTAGATTGCTAAGGTTGAATCTCGCTATATCGTAAATTCACTATTTACGCTTCCCGGTATCGTGTCAGTTCCGTCGCAAAACTTCGACGGGTCATAACTTCGTCGTTATAACTTGGATTTCGGCGTTCTTTATATGTACGGAAACCTTGTGACATATACTACAACTTGGTTCAAATTATTTATTCTAAATAATCTTTTGTCGAAAAGTCGTTTTCGACACTTATTGCCTCCAACTTGACTAGACCGGATCTACGGGCGTTACAAAAACTGTCTAAGGGTGAGAAGGAGGTTGATCCTTGAGGGTATAATGTTCTTTATATAGTGGCATACCCGCTGGGCGTACGCCTCTCCGCACCCGCGACCATATGCCCTTATACGCTGGGCGTAACCCAGCTAGACAGACGCATGCATTCCATGCATGCATAGGACTACCTTGCCACAAATCTTCATTGAGGACTAAAATTGTTAATAACTTCAAAGTGCCATAACCTCTTCGTTCTTAGTCCGTTTCCGACGAACTTTATATCCACGAAAAGGTGGCGAGAAACCCTACGCTGCGAGCAACTCCTCATTACCTAAAACTTCCTGAACAAGATCCCGAAATATTCAAAAGACCGAGATGTCAAATTACGAGTATGTCATTGGCCTCCGAAGCCACAAACAAACACTTAGATCTCGTATGCCCTAATATTCACATCAGAAATGGGCCAAATCCTTCCTTTTCCCAGGCCCTAACCCCATGACAACTGATAATTGGGCCGTAACCCCTAACAGCGAAGCACTTTCAGAACTAGGTATTATAACTCTCTCCCACTTAAATTAGATTTCGTCCCCGTAATCTCTCTTTACTAACACCTGACACCCAACAACTGATATGAAGAACACAACCGATGATTCTATGCGTGAAACAATATTCCCAAGACGACTGAAAGCCAAACCGTTGGAACGACTACTAAGCAAAAAAAAAATCAAAAAATCAAAAAAAAAATCGAATTAGACCAATGAATGATGGAGAGAGAGCACAGGGAGGAGTCCCCTCAGACCGAAGGATATGGGAGGGGAGTTTCCCTCACTTTTTGTGAGCCACACCACTATTTCCCTCACTTTCATTTCCCTCGCCTAAAACCCAAGGAATGGGTGGGAAGGGCTTCATTCACTATTTCTTTTTAATGAAATTAATTGATTTTTATAATTTATAATTTTTAAATTAAAAATAACCAAAAAAAATTAATTCAAAAGAAAATGCATTTCATTAATTAAAATAAAATTTACAATAAACCTAAAATTTGAAAATTTTGAAAATTAAAAAAAAAAAACACACACACAAACAAAAAATCAAACAAACCAACAATGACCTACGGAAAATATTTTTTTCATAATTTTTTTTCTCTTCTTCATCATGAGCTCGAGAGCCGGTCCCGAGAGATGATCAGTGTTTTACATCAAAAACTTCACATCCTCCATTTCTTGTCTCTCTGCCTGCCCCCTTCTTCCTTGCTTCTTCTTTTTCTTTGTCGAGCGTCAAACGTTCAGAGAAATTAAGATTATATCGATCAAACGACACTGTTATTTTCCGCATTTCGTCAACGTCAATGCTGAAATCTGATGCACCCGAAGAAGTCCATTTTCCATTCCTCTTTGCTTTGTCCCTGTCCATTGGGCGGACAATTTCTTCTAGCTCGAGTTCGTCATACTGATTTAAATCTAGACCGACCTGAGCATCGGAGGAGGTTGTGTAGCCACTAGAGCCCATTTTTGTTCGCTTTGATTGTGGACTCCAAAAATAAATATTGCTCGTATTTTTTCAACCTAGGACATCGGACCAATAATTTCCAACAATCGTGCCACTTGAATGGTTTTCCGACTTCCTTAGGTAAAGTTGCAAAGCTTTTTGAAGTATTTGTTTGTCGCCTTGGCCGCTTTTTAGTTGGGTTTTTTAGGTTGTACAACCCATTTATTTTTGAACCCCCATTTGCTATTTCTCGAAACTTCGAATTCAGTTGATGTTTCGTACGGTAGTCGTCACCGTTTTATTGCTCCTCTCGAAACCGTTCTAAAATGCGAAACCAAAAATGGTCTCCCGGTTGTGCGTTTCCATGAATCGAATATTCAGAAATGTCAGCCCAAACTTTTACCAAAACTAACTCTTCGTGTGGAAGCCATGTTTTGGGCTTTTGTCTTCCCGGTTGTGCAACACCCTTACGCGCTTGTTGTTTTCCTTTGTGTCGTTGTGGCGGTGGTGTGAGTTGAGTTTCGGGAACCATCTCTTTTTCTTCCAAGTCATCCAACTCATCGACAAGTTGGAATTGTTGTTGGGTTTAGGTTTGAGTTTCGGTTTGGGTTTGGGTTTGGGTTGGATTTGGATTTGAGGTTGATTTGGCGATTGTTGATCCGGAAAAAAAACAAAGTTTGAAAACATTTGCGGCATAACATTCCATCTTGGATCGGGTAATATTGTCTAACATTTTGGTATTGAAATTGTAGTAAAGATTGAATGGGTGCATCGAGTCGGGGGCAATAAACTCCTTGTGATGATGAATCGATATCAAAAATGTTTCGAGTAGGGGTGTTTAAACTCGAACCATGACCTTTTTTCCTTCGATCGGAATTTGAGGTTTGATTGTCGGGATTTTTTTTTTTTTTTGAGAATAAAATAGAGGGAATAGAGGGTTTGTTTGAATGTTGATTAAAGGTAAATAGTTTGGTATTTATAGGTGTTTAAAAAGTTAAAAAAATAACAAAAAAAATTGACTTTTAATGCATATATCCGTTAGTAATAAAAAAATGAAATTTCTTTTTACCGTTAAACAACGGCTGATTCAAAAAAAAATTCCGCCCAATAATCGACGAAGAGAGAAAGTGGCAAACCCTCCCATCTCCGGTTTCCGCATCACCGCTTCTCGCACCGACGGTCCGGTGTTCCGTCGTGCAGGAATAGTCCCGCTCCTCTTTCCCGCGATGATTCCGTCCGGCCTCACCCCCTTCCTACACTAGCTTTATGTAGCCTCGGTGTTGTGCTCCGAGCTGTGGGTTTGTTCCCGTATGTCTTTCTCGCTACACTCCACATAACCTTATAATCTTTGTTGTGTCGTTTGTCAATGAAGATTAAAATAAAAAGTAAAAATAAAAAAACTAAAAATCGAAGTGTGTCTATCATGCGTAAAGAATAAAAGCGATTCCCTTCTTTTTTTTATCCATCATTCTTTTCTAATCGCTTAACCTCCTAAACAAATTAAAATAAATAAAAGATAAATAAAGACTAAAATGTGTGTATCATGCTAAAGAATAAAAGCGATTCCTCTCCTTTTTTTTATCATTCTTCTTTAATCTCTTAACCTTCTAGATAATTTAAAAATTAAAAATAAAAAATATAATAAAAAATAAAAACTAAAAACTAAATGAAGTGTGGGTATCATGCTAGAGAATAAAAGCGATTTCCCTTCCTTTTTTATCCGTCATTATTCGGACAAAACTATAAAAACGATCCCTATAGTTTATCAAAATTTACAAATTCAATCCCTATTAAATTTTTTTATATAAATTGTCATTATGAATCCCTATTAAATTTTTTTATATAAATTGTCATTATGGTTTGTAAAACTTGCACGGATGACTTTTTTTACTAACTCCGTTGGTATTCAGCTAATTGCAAGAAAATGAGAGGAGGATTCGAACATGGGATCTCCTCCCCTACCACTCACAAGCCAAAATCTTATGTCACTAAACTGCAGCAAACTTAGTTTATAATTTAGAAAACTAAATTATATTATGTAAAATCACAAGAAATATTAATAAAAAGAATAAATTACAATTTTTTTACATAATTCTTTTAATAAAACAAAATGTACTTTTACGCATCGTAAAAAAAGTGTAATTTTTATGATTAGTTTATATGTTTTTTTTACGTATTTATTTTACGTAAAATATTTTTTTAAACTTTTTCGTAAAATACGTTATTATGTTGTTATAATCTTAAAATATACTTTTACATTATGTTAACGTCTTTAGTTGGTTTAAAGTAAAACTGCAAGTATTTTTTTCATGTAAAAACGTTAACAACATGATAACATAACGTAAAAATATGTTTTAGGATCAAAGCATAACGGCATATATTTTTTACTTAGAAAAACTAAAGACGTTAACATAACGTAAAAATGCGCTTTCGTTTAATATGTTATCACGTTAACGTTTTTATGTAAAAAAATACTTACATTTTTGCTTTAAATCAACTAAAGACATTAAGATAACGTAAAAATATATTTTATGATTATAACAACATAATAACGTATTACGCGAAAAATGTATTTTTAAATACATAAAAAAACATATTCTACATAGAATAAATACGTAAAAAAAAACTTTTTTTTTACCTGAAGGAAAAAAAACTTATTCTTTATGAAAACATGAAAATATGTTTTAGGATCGTAGCAATGTAATAACATACTATACAAAAATATATTTTTTTATGTATTTAAAAAGTGTGTTTTTGTATAACATGTTATTTATGTTTTTTATGTATTTAAAAGTATATCATCGGATTATAACAATATAATAACATATTATACGAAAACGTAATTTTTAAATATATAAAAAATTATTTTACATAGAATAAATACGTAAAAAAAAATCCTTATTTTTATATGAAAACATAAAAATATGTTTTACGGTCATAGCAATGTAATAACATATTATATGAAAACATATTTTTTTAAATAAATTAAATGTATATTTTACATAAAACAAATACGTAAAAAACAAATAAAAAAGATATATTTTTACAATATGCCAAAAATATATTTTGTTTTATTAAAAAATGTGTTTGGTAAAAATATATTTTTTATTTTTTATTATTAATGTATTTACGATTTTAGATAATATTAATTAGTTTTCAGAAATATAAACTAAGTTTGGTTTTAATTTAGTTGACTACAACTTTAGCTACTTAGGGAGAGGGGAGGAGGTCTCAAGTTCGAATCCTCCTCCCTTACTTTTCTAGCATTTATATTATTTTAAGACGAATTAAAAAATGGTCCTACGGTTTGCAAAATGTCACGAATTCAATTATTTTATATTTGAAGGACGAAAATGCATTTACAAATTCAGTCGATAACGGCTGAAAATTGACTACTTAGTAAAAATGACAAACCATATACAAGTTTTGCAAACCACCGTGGACCACATTTTATAGTTTTGTTTTCTTCTCTAATCTCAACTTCCTGCTCATGATATAGGCCTTCTTTAATTTCGAAAATTGGCTGTTGGAATATATGAAATTTGGGTCGTAAAATGGGCTGCTGGAATATATACGACTTGGGCTGCTTATTTGGGCTAAAATAGGTTGAATTCATTTGCTAAATTGGTCTGCCCGTTTTCAGATGTTGGACAGATTATTTTTGCGTCCACTGCGCCAACAACTTTAAACACAATTCATTTTAGATATCAATGAAGACACTTGTAAAATTTCAGCATCGAAACATTGTTTACCCATTGATCAAATCACTTAATAAAAATTATACGGTGTTGGACGAAAATCCAATATCTAAATTATATCGTTTTGTTTTTCTACTTGATCACTGATGTTACAAGACATTAATCATGATTTAAAGACTTTTAATGTTACTCCTATCGATGCTCAAAAATATCATTACTCGTACATATAAATTTGTACAAATTAAGTTTAAATGGATAAAATTGTCCAATACTAATGACGTAATGAAATGTATTAAATACATGCTAAATATCCATAAGATATCATGAAAATGATTAAGAAAATATGCTAAAATGATGCATATAAATGAACCTAACAAGTGATTTCCAAGGCTTAGCTAGACATTGTGAGCAGTCACTCTCTTTTTGAGGATCATGTGAAATAGAGACTTGTTGATTGTCCCGTGCATCCACAATTTCGCTAAACATTATGAGCGATCACTCTCTTTAGAGGGACCATTTTGTTAGGCAAAATGTAACATCCCAAAATTCATGACCAAAAATTTCATTTTTAATTAAGTAATTATAAAACCAATAGTCTGAAAACATCCATAGTATTATCCCATATCAAAACTCATATGTCAATAATCAAAACATGTCATAAGAAAACAACATAAGAGTATAACTCTCAAAGATCTCATGTGCGGAAAATGTAGTGGGACACGTTGTGATCATGTCGGCTCCTTTCCTTTCGAAGAAGAAGTACCTGAAACCAAAACTGAAAACCGTAAGCACGAAGCTTAGTGAGTTCCCCTGTCATACCACATACCATATAATAAACATATTGTCAAGCATATTTGGGTGCCCGACCTACCTTGTTGAGCATACATGGATGCTCAACTTACCCATGTCAAACATACCGGGGTGTCCGACCTACCCCTACCAGGCATACCTGGGTGCCCGACCTACCCATGTCAGACATATATGGGTGCCCGACCTACCCTCCAGTTATTTCAACCGGTTACGAGGTCTATTTCACCCCTACTACTACCACATAATATCATATCATAAACATATTGTCAGACATATTTGGGTGCCCGACCTACCATCTGGTTTATTTCAATCGGTTATAGAGTCTATTTCACCCCTTACCACTACCACATAATATCATATCATAAACATATTGTCAGACATATCTGGGTGCCCGACCTACCTCCCGTTTATTTCAACCGGTTACGAGGCCTATTTCACCCCTCCTACCACTACCACATAATAACATAGCATACAAGCACATACATCACTACAGATAGTGGCATACCAGACAGTTATCACAAAGACAATCATCTCTACTATAAACAACTACTAGTGGGCCGACATTGGTGCCTTCGACTCGCTCATACAGGGAAGGTAACTCACCTCACACTATTGGAGTTCACTGCAAGAATCCTTTGTTGCTGCCCTGACAACTCCTCGCACTATCAATACCAAAATATCACTCAATTAGCAATTGGGTCCCAAACCATGATCCATAATCCATACTTGGGGTAAAATGACCATTTTACCCCTAGCCCAACAAGATTCATAACTCAGGCCCAAGCCCAAAACTCCAAAATCCATAAAAGCCTACTAATTGCCTAATTTTCAAATTTGGGTCCAACTCCTGAAATGGGCGTTCCCTTTTTGTTCAACATATTCTTAGCCCAAAATATATGATTTCTGATGATGACCCACAAAGGCCCAAAGTACAAAAATCCAATGAATGGCCCAAATCGAGGCCCACTTGTGTGAAACCCACTCTGATTGAGTACGCAAGGCGTACTCAGCTATACGCAGCGCGTATTGGGTTTATGACTTGTACGTTGTGTGTACCAGCTTGTACGCCCAGCGTACTCCGCTGTTAAGTCCTTTTTGCTATTAACCACTTAATGCTTCAAACAAGGAACCAAATCACAGATCTGAGCCCTACTTAACGTCTAAAGCCATAAAGTCACTGACTTGGTGACTTTGCATGCCCCATGTAAGCCCAAGCTCTAAAAATGTCATTCTACTTCCATGAAAGTGACCTTAACTCATGCATAAATTCTTCAAGACCTTTAAGGTATCAACTTTCTATCTTAGGGACTCAAATAGCACCAATTGTGGCTACCTTAAGCCTAAGAAATGGATTTGAACCATAAAGCTTTATCCTTGGGACCAAAAGGGTCCAAAAACCAAACAAAAGAGATATAAGGAAATAACCACCAAGTTTAAGACTTTATACCTTAAACGAGAGTCAAAAGCTGATGAGGTTCTGGATCTAAAAGCTCTATCTTCTTCAATGAATCTTCAAGAGTGAACACCTTCTTCAAAAGCACCCAAAATACTCTTCTAATGGTCGTCTAAGCTCCAAGAACACACAAGGAAGGATTAGGGCTTCGTGAAAATTTTCTAAGGGTGAGAGGGTGGCTGGGCTTTAAGGCATCATGTTCCTTATATAGTGCCAAACCTTAAAATCTAGGGTTTTGGTCTGAAGGGAGTACGCCTCGCGTACCTCTTAGTATGCTCAACGTACTCATAAACCACCCAGGACAATTGGCCTTATGTGTTGGGCGTTCCCATCCAGGAACGTGCATGCATCCTTACATGAATGGGACTGATATGCCAAACATCTCCATTAGGGGCTAATTCTGCCAAAACCTTCAAAGTGCCATAACTTTCTCATCCAACGTCCGTTTCCATCGAACCTTATATCCACGAAAAGGTATCGAGAAGCCCTACGCTCCTAATAACTAGCCCAAGCCTTAAAACCTTCCGAACAAACCCCAAGTCCCATAAAAGATCGATTCATCAGGTTACGGTTCTACCCTTGTCCTCCGAAGACACAATCGAATACTTGGACCATTTATACAATGACACCCACATCCGAACTGGTCCATATCCTTCCTATCCAAGGCCCTAAGCCTTATGACAACTGATGATTGGGGCGCAACCCCGAGCAACAATTCAAAACCAGGTGTTACAACTCTCCCTCGCTTAAATTAGAATTCGTCCTTGAAACCACTCCTTACTAACGCTTATATCCAAACAACTAATTTGAGGAATGCAATCGGTGATTCTACGCGTAAGACAACCTTTTCAAGACAATTGAAACCCAAGCCGAACTTCCATCCCGAAGAAACCAACCTTGAGCCTCTGAAAGAAACCACTCTTACAATTCTGAAATCAAAAATCTGCATTGGTCTGACTTCCTGACAGACCACCCATGCTGAGCTTTACCATGCTTAATCTTCCTCGAATGACCGACCAAATGCACACTTCTAACCTTGATGATCTCGATGCTACCATTAGAAACAAAATCGTTGACCATAAAGACTATGGAACACCTATACTTAACAGAAGGCTCAGATAATCCTTTGAGTAGGAGATTCATCCCTGGAACGGTTAGACTTAAACGAGAGTTGCGCAACAGGCTCAAACCAATTACTCTGAGATTATTCAATCCTGCTGCAAGTAACTTAGCACTTTCGATCATCAAGCTACTCCACACACACGAATCCCTGAATCACTACTATTGTTCAAAGCATCGCACTGCCTCCTATCTGCTTTCCCAAGGAAACCAAGACCTCTCTGGTCCCCAACTTATATGGAATATTGAATTCATGTCCAGTTGCTGAGCCAAGAGCAACCAGACATTCGTTGAATCCTAACGACACCAAATCCAAGGCTAAAAGTGATTGCTACATGACCAAAGATAGCCTTATATCACAAATGACCTTATACGGTTCATCGCTTCCTTGATCCCATGACTGCAGTGGTGTTCCTACGGTCTTATCACTGGCTCAAACAGGTCTAATCCATTTGGGTAAATCTGTGACCCAATCTGTGGGTTTTCCACGTCCTTACTGTTGCACCAGAACTGGTAGGTGCTATGGTTCTTCCCGTAATCTAACAACATTCCCATGCTATCTACCAACCTATTGAATGTTATGGCTACCCCGCAGTATTACCACACTCTAGCACTATCTGACAACCTTGTGAATGCTACGGCTACACCCGTAGTCTTACAACACTCTAACATTATCTGACAACCTTGTGAATGCTACGGCTACACCCGCAGTCTTACAACACTCGAGCACTATCTGACAACCTTGTGAATGCTACGGCTATACCCGCAGTCTTACAGCACTCTAGCACTGTCATCCAACCATGTGAATGCTACGCCTACACCCGTAGTCTTACAACACTCTAGCACTATCTGCCAACCTTGTGAATGCTACGGCTACACCCGCAATCTTACAACACTCTCACCATAATACAACGCAGCCCAATGCCTTACTCCTAATCTACAAATTTGAAACACACACAAAGTCAAGCACGCACTCGACCGGACACCCAAACTAAACTCAATTCATGACTGAAAGCCCAGCCTGTTTCCCCCAAATTCTGCTATCAGACACCAAAGAGACGCAATTTACATGTTGGGAAGTCTTACCGACCTCGCAACTCACACAACCCTCAAACCAGACAGCCACCTAGGCCGCCCTCCTCCTTGACGGGGATACGAAACTCATCATGGTTTCATAACCGCTCCTCCTCCCCACTTCGAATCAACTAAATTCGCAGTGTACACGAGAATTGAAGGATTCCCAATCCCTTTTACCTTACAATGATCGACTCGATGAAAACTAGCACTTACCAACTAGTGCTCCATCATTAGCCAATCTCAACGATTACCCAACTCCTGGAATTCGGAAGAATACTCATGAGACCTTAATGTAACGCTCGTTTCAGGCATCAATTTCTTTTCAAAACTTTAGGGGTTTAGACTGGAACTCGACGAGTTGGGGAGCTCCAACTCGTCGAGTAGAGGTCATTATGGGACGCGGGATTGAGGACCTACTCGACATGTTGGAAGGCCCAACTTGACGAGTAGGCGCTCTAAAGGAAACCCTAAATTTTAGGGTTTGCACCCTATATAATCTCCTTAAAACCTTGAGTTTGGCCTTCCATTAGCCTCCAAACCCTAAGAACGTCAGTGCTAAACCCTAATATCCATTTTCTCACATATTGTGAGCTAGAGTGACTTTTGGAGCTTAAGAAGAAGAAGATAGTGAAAAGAAGGAGAAGATCCAGAAAACAAAGCCCTCACTCTTGAGCTTGACCATCTTGTGGACTATTTTAAGCACTCAATATTCGATTTTTATCTTAGAATATGACTAGATCTTGAGTATACTCTTCATTTCCTATCATTCTTGCTGATTGCATGCATGGGGTTCATAAAGTTTGCAACTTTATGAATCTCCAGGGCAAACTGGTCCCATGGCGGGCTGGATCTAGCTTTTGGTCAAGCATGGATGCCATGCATGGATTTTAGGGTATATTTTCCCTCTTTGGCCATTTTGACTTCAGGACATGCATTGGACATGCATGTCCATAAAGTCTCCATCTTTGGAACGTTTTAAGGATTAGAACCTCTTCTGGAAATGAGGGATTCCAGATCCCTAAGGTCTTGAACCACATGGCTAAGCTTTTGAGCTTTCCAACCTTTCTTATGGGCTTTAGAGCATTCAGAGTGGTTCTAGAGGATAAAGTTGGAAACTTTATCCTTCTAGACACCTTTAGGTTTCAGATCTAAGCCCTAGAGTCCCTGCAATCAACGTATCATCCGAATAAGCAAACAGGGGGAAAAATCGACTAGCTGCCCTGGAAACTCGACGAGTTAGATCGGGTTTCCTCGTCTACTGGACACTGAGTGAACTCGCCGAGTTGATGAGACAACTCGACGAGTTGGCTAGGGTTTGTCCCGATTTTCTGGACTCTGAAGGAACTCGACGAGTTGGGGAAACATGGACTGTTGACCTTGACTGTTGGCTTGGACTTTGACCAGGGTTGACCAAGTTTGACTTTAAGGGTATTTTCGGTATTCTGGAACTTTGACAAAACTAGTCAAATGATGATTGCAAGCAGTTGAGTTGGAGCTGCACGTTGGGACTTATCCGATCTTATCTTATCAGTTTAGCTTTTTGAGAAGGTGAGTCTCCTCACCATACCAATGAGTCTAAGGCACCAAGGCCGACCTATTTTATGATATGTGGTACACTAGTTGAAGTAGTGTTATGTGGCATGTTAGCTAGTTATGTGCTAGGAAGTATGCTAGTTTTATATTTGGTATACTTGTATGGAAGACCATGGGAGAGCCCATGACATCTGGATGTAAGACCATGTGGAGAGCCCATGGCTTTCCTATTAAAGACCATGGGAGAGCCCATGACACCTAGATGTAAGACCATGTAGAGAGCCCATTGTAAGGGTTTTTATGAAGTGTGAAGCTTGGATCTAAAGTGTAGGGGCTTAATCCATTAAAATAGCCCAAACAAACAGAGGAACTCGGCGAGTCTAGAAAGGGACTTGACGAGTTGAGTCGGGTTGTTCTGATTCTATGCCATGTAGAACTCGACGAGTTGACTTGGTTGATCACGAGTCTGAGTAGTATAGGAACTCGTCGAGTTAGGAGGTAACTCGACGAGTTGAGTCGATTGGGAGTTGACCTTGACTTTGACTTTTACCAGGGGTAAAATGGTCATTTTACCCTAAGAAGGATTATCAGATTTTGATTAAGTGTTACTGTGAAGTTGATAGTCGTGGAGTCGTTGGAGCAGCCATCAGAGATTCCTCACACGAGATTTCACAGCTAACATATGAGGTGAGTTTCCTCCATTAGTAACGGGTCTAAGGCACCAAGGCCGGCCTGTTTAGTTAATAGTAGTTTCGGACTACTGTCCGATGTCGGGCGGGGCCCGGTGTAGGTTTATATGTTTTTCCGGATTTCGATCTGATGTCGGGGCGGTCCCGAGGAATGCTTGTATGCTTGATGTCTTTGTGATTCTTGCATGTGTTTGTACTTGTATGTTTCTGGACTTCAGTCCGATGTCGGGGCGGTCCCAAGGAATGTTAGTATGTTTCCGGACTACACTCTGATGTCGGGCGGGGCCCGAGGAATGTTTAAATGTTAATGATATATTCTTAGTTATGTGTATTATTTGATTGTGTTCACATGTATTCCGAGATGTGCTCGATATCGAGCGGGGCCCAATGTCGAATAGG